>NC_073252.2:166469621-166772651 GCF_029289425.2 Pan paniscus | reverse complement strand
AATTGGTTTAATGCTTGTCATTTCAGTTATCTTTTCGTTGAGTTAAGAAGTGATAACTTTGTAGCCAATTGGAAACCTCTGACTGTCCAGGTGATGTAGTAGCATCATTTGTTGGACAGTGGCATCTACTGGTAGTCTGTAAATTTTATAGCCTAGTTTGAAAGGCATTGTTAATATATACCTAGCAAAAAGGGGAGTAGAGCACAATTTCCAGAATTGTATAAATGAAGTGAAAGAATGATATGGGGGAGAGTCCTTTGGGGCCAAGGAGAGAGAGCACAGACCGGAAAGTAATACAAGTAGAAAGAAGGGTGTGTGAGTTGTTTAAGGACTATTAATCTCTCTCTTCAGGTCTGTGATACATGATATGGAACCCAAGAGACCATTTATATGTCATGCCCTGGGTTGTGAATATATTTATAAATGAAGATCACGTGGTTCATAACCTTTAATATAAAATGACATGGAAGTTCCATACAGCCCAGAGTAATTTATCATTAGAGACTAGCTTTACATTTTTAATTTAATTTCTGATAAATTTTATTTAATTTCTGATAAAGTGGGGACAGATACATGAGTTTTAAAAAGCTACAGACAGATTATTAGGGCAGTAAAACTATTCTGTCTGCTACTGTAATGGTGGACACATGATATTATGCATTTGTCCATACCTGTAGAACTGTACAGTCTAAAGAGTGAACCCTTAGCTTGTGAAGACAAAATGGTATTAATAAATGAATAAATAAATAAATAAAGAGTGAACCCTAATGTAAACTATGGACTTTACTTAATAATGTATCAATATTGGTTTATCACTTATAATAAATGTGCCACACTAAGGTAAGATGTTAGTAATAGGGGGAAATGGAAAGGGGGGGTGATGTGAAAAGGGGGTGCACGGGATCTATCTGAACGTTGTGTTCAATTTTTCTGTAAACCTAAAATTCCTCAAAAATGTAAAGTTTATAAATTTTTTAAAAAGCTACAGAAAATGAAGAGAGGCTCTTTGGACATGTTCATGTCCTCCATAGAAAATAACATAATCAAAGAGGAAAAACCAGCATTGGTGAATTCATCCCTTCCTTTCAACTTGGCCTCTCTCACGCACTTTACTTTTAGTGCAGAGTTCAGTGATGGCTAGCAGCTGTCCCCTGATATTTGTTATTCCAAGTATCCATTCATAGGTCTGGGGAGAGGTTGTGGCAAGCTTTCCCTAAATAAATCACACCCTTATCTTCTAAGCTTGAGCAGTGGAGGGAGACTTTTCATTCGAGGTGGGTGGCTGAACATCATCATTCCTGTTCTGGACTTCCTGTAATCATGTTGGATTCAGAGGGCACCACTCTCTCTTGTACAGATCTGACCTAACATAGACATAGACTATAGCAGAGAGGAATCCAGGCTATAACATTTAACAAGACCTTATTAAAAGCTTCAAGATGTTAGCCTTTATCTGTTCCATATCTAGCCTACTTGGTTGTTTTTGGGGGATCACATGTCTGACCTCCAAACTGGAAACGTCTAACTCTCCAGGAGATGCAGTAGCATTATTTGTTGGACAGTGGCACCTACTGGTAGTTTGTAATGTTTATAGCCTAGTGTGAAAGGCATTGTAAATGTATACCTAGCAAAAAGGGGAGTAGAGCAAAATTTCTAGAGTTTTACAAATGAAATGAAAGGATGATATGGGGGAGAGTCCTTTGGGGCCAAGGAGAGAGAGCACAGACTAGAAAGTAATACAAGCAGAAAGAAGGATGTCAGCCCATGTCTGTGTGGTAGAGGTCATCTTTCCATCTCACTGGGATTGTCCCTGAAAGTGTCTCACTGCTTAGGTCTCCTTGCCTGTCTAAGGCTTGGAGACCTTCCAGTATCTCATGCCTTATTCTAGATCTGCTTTTTTCCCGAGGTGAAAAAACCTGTTCAAATGGTCACTCACAACTTTTGTGGCCTTACTTTTTGTCTCTGAAAGGACAAACGTATCAGAACTAACATCCACCCAGAAGAAGGGCCGATCAGTTCCTTTCAACACAGCATGGATGAAAACCCAGGTTAGCGTTAGTGCTTCTTGAATTGGAAGTATTCTAACCTCTATGTACCTACCAATGTAAGAACTGAGGGCCCTTTTAAGGGAACTTACATTCCTAAAGTTCAAGTCAAGTTGTCATGAAGAGTACTTAATGAGGCATACTTTTAATCTTTGAATCGTAGTGTTGTAGGGTAAAAGAAACCTCAGGCCAGGCTGCATGGTGGCTCACGCCTGTAATCCCAGTACTTTGGGAGACCAAGGCAGGCTGATCACTTAAGGCCAGTAGTTTGAGACCAGCCCAACCAACCTGGTGAAACCCTGTCTCCACTAAAAATACAAAATTAGCCTGGTGTGGTGATGCATGCGTGTAATCCTAACTACTCGGGAGGCTAAGGCAGAAGAATTGTTTGAACCCAGGAGGCGGAGGTTTCAGTGAGCCGAGATCATGCCATTGCACTCCAGCCTGGGTGACAGGGGCCAAATTCCGTCTCAAAAAAAAAAAAAAAACAAAACAAAAAACAAACAAACAAAAAAACTAGCCAGGTGTGGTGGTAGGTGCCTGTTGTCCCAGCTACTGGGGAGGCTGAGGCAGGATAATTGCTTGAACCTGGGAGTCAGAGGTTGCAGTGAGCCGCGATTGTGCCACTGCACTCCAGCTTGGGTGACAGAGCCAGACTGTCTCAAAAGAAAAAAAGCAAAAAAGAAAAAACAGAAAAGAAACCTCAGAGATCTGTCATTTTCCACCTATTTCATTCATTTTATGATACAGAAATGGTCATTCAGTTGCAGATAGTACATGACTGTTGGGATCAGGCCCCCAAATCTGGCCATAAACTGGCCCCAAAACTGGCCATAAACAAAATCCCTGCAGCACCGTGACCTGTTCGTGATGGCCATGACACCCACGCTGAAGATTGTGGGTTTACCGGAATGAGGGCAAGGAACACCTGGCCCACCCAGGGTGGAAAACCACTTAAAGGCGTTCCTGAACCACAGACAATAGCATGAGCGATCTGTGCCTTAAGGACATGCTCCTGCTGCTGATAACTAGCCAGACCCATCCCTTTATTTCGGCCCATCCCTTTGTTTCCCGTAAGGAATACTTTTAGTTAATCTATCATCTATAGAAACAATGCTTATCACTGGCTTGCTGTCAATAAATATGTGGGTGAATGTCTGTTTGAGGCTCTCAGCTCTGAAGGCTATGAGACCCCTGATTTCCCACTCCACACTATATTTCTGTGTGTGTCTTTAATTCCTCTAGTGCTGCTGTGTTAAGGTCTCCGTGACCGAGCTGGTCTCAGCACATGACTTTTCTCGGGTGATAGCTTTAATAGTATCAGCAGAGCAGGGAACAGAATCTAGTTTAATGTGTCCTAATCCAGTGGTTTTTTTTAACCACAAAATACTGCCTTTGAGAAAAGGCCAGGCCAGCAGAGTCAGAAGTTGAGCCTGGGATTTGCATAGTCACAAGGTCTTTCTTGCAAACCATTTCTACTGTAGTTTATTGTGTTTTTCTGTTTTTGTTTTTTAGGTTAAAATGCATCGATTTTTATGCTGACAGTTTGTGAGAGTTACTAGGAAGTATTCTATGCTAATTTTGCTAGAGTTCGAAAAGAACTTAAAGGATAATTGTGTCTTATCTTTGAGAAGATAACGTGAACTTTTACATGTTTTTGACAATTTTTATTCATTCTGCTTTTATTACAAGTGTGAGATGAGGTTTTCTTCCTAGGATACTCTCTGAGGCACTTTTGAAAATACTTTTGTTGGCTGGGCACAGTGGCTCACGCCTGTAATCCTAGCACTTTGGGAGGCTGAGGTGGGTGGATCACCTGAGGTCAGGAGTTCAGGACCATCCTGGCCAACCTGGTGAAACCCCGTCTCTACTAAAAATACAAAAATTAGCTGGGCGTGGTGGCGTGTGCCTGTAGTCCCAGCTACTGGGGAGCCTGAGGCAGGAGAATCGCTTGAACCCAGGAGGTTGCGGTGAGCCGAGATCGCACCCCTGCCTTCCAGCCTGGTGACAGAGTGAGACTCTTGTCTCAAAAAAAAAAAAAAAAAAAAGGAAAATACATGTATCTAAAGACAGAAAACTTTGGACAGCGAGAACCCCCATGATATTGTTCTTAAGCTGATTGGATTGCCTGTTGATTATTGTGGCTCTTCGCTGTAAATTAAGTTTCATTTATAGTTTGTTGGAAATTCTGCAGAGGCTAGTATCAATATCTGTGTTAGCTGCTTCTCCTTTTATTCTTGCATTCCTTCTGGCCTTCTCATTCTTCTTAAAGATGAGAGGATATGAAGGAAATATTGCTGACTTTTAAAATAAATGTGGTAAGATTTTATGGCAGAGAAGACTGTATTTCACTGTGTAATTTCACAGTGAAACATACATAATACAAAATTAGTTTTGTTATTCCAGGCCTTCATTACAGACTATCTGAAGGTAGTACTGTGTGTATTTTTTCAACAACTTTTTATCTGAATACAAAAATAATATATATATCTGTTGTAGACAGTTTGGAAAGAGCAGAAAAATATAAAGAAAATAAAAATCATTACCTGTAATTCTAGTATCTAATGATAATCACTGTTAATATTTTGGTATATAGTACTTTTTTCAGTCATTAGTATAAGTTCTTTGTTGTGTTTTTAATAGTGGTATAACTTAATTCATTTGTAACCTACATTTTATACACAAATGTTACTTTTAGATTTAAGTATCCTTCTATAGCATAATTTTTATTTTTTATTTTTATCTTATTCATTTATTTGTATAAATACAAATGAATGCAGGTGCAGATGCAGTTTGGTTATATGCATAGATTTCATAGTGGGAAGTCAGGGCTTTTAGGGTATCTGTCACCTGAATAACACCCATTGTACCTATTAGGTAATTTCTTATTCACCTCTGTCCCACCCTCTCACCCTTCTGAATCTCCATTGTGATCACATCCACGTGTACACATTCTTTAGCTCCGAGTTACAAGTGAGAACATATAGCATTATTTTTAATACCTGCATTATTCTGTTGTATGGCTGTATCATAACTTATTTAACCAGTTTCTTATTGAAAGACATTCAGCTTGTTTCAGTTTTTTCTAATGAAAGTGTCATTCATAAGCTTCATGATAGACAAATCTGAATATTTTTCACAAGACTTTTAAGAAAATGCGTAGATATTTATAACTGCAAACCTAAAGAAAGGAAAGTTAAGTAATTACATAGTATTGCATAATAAACCAATGGCCTAATGTTAATTCTTAATTCATTGTTTACTTCACATTTATTATGGTACTTTAAAAGGTAATATATTTAGGTTTATCTATAGTTTGAGCTATAAATGATTTAGTTTTAACAGGCAATTTGAAAACTGTATTTTTGAGATTGCACATTAAATGTTTACTTCGCATGTCATGTTGAACTTTTAGTCCATCTATTTTTCATGACCTTAAAAATGTTTTTCTATTCTTTTCATGAGGATTAATATTGCTTTCTTTTTAAAAACCCAAATGATTGAGTAATATACAGGATACTGATTATATGGGTTAAGCATTTTATTAATATGTATTTGTATGTCCTGTATTAATCTTGTAAGATTTTCTTCATAAGTCTACAGTTCTCCCTGGTATGTATTTGTAGTTATTTAGGTTGGTTATATATTATGTAGTTAGTTCTTTATACTGTAGAACTTAATACATTCTTTAGAACATTTTCTTGGCAGGCTTTACTGAATTTGAATTTTCTGTGTTTACTTGTATCAGAATTGGATATGACCGTAAGATTTTAAAATCCAGATATGGGAAATACTGGCCTTTCTAATCATCAGCTACCAAATCAGTTCATGTGACCACTTTTGTGATGCCTTCCTTCCCTTGATACTACTTTCTACTTTTCTATCCCTACCTAAGTGAAAATTAATCTATTCTGTGATATTTTATATATACTTCTATCAGGATATTCACCAGACTTCCTTACATTATAATCGGGTGTGCAAGTGACCATTTCCTCCACAAATCATAGGTTCCCCAAAGAGTGGAATTTTGTTTTATTCATGTTTGTGTCTACCTACTTATATTTTGCTAGGTGGGCCAGATACTTGGGGGTCAGATATTTTAGTGTCCAATAAATATTCATTGTGTTAAATTGTATAAAAATGTAGGCTTGGTGTCTTGATTACTAACAAAACTATTTTGTTTTGTTTTGCTTTTTTTGAGATGGAGTTTCACTCTTGTCGCCCAGGCTGGAGTGCAGTGACACAATCTCGGCTCACTCCAACCTCCACCTCCCAGGTTCACGCGATTCTCCTGCCTCAGCCTCCTGAGTAGCTGGGATTACAGGCGTCCACCACCACCCCCAGCTAATTTTTTGTATTTTTAGTAGAGACGGGGTTTCACCATGTTGGGCAGGCTGGTCTCGAACTCCTGCCCTCAGGTGATCTGCCCACCTTGGCCTCCCAAAGTGCTGGGATTACGGTCATGAACCACTGCACCTGGCCAACAAAACTATTTTATAAACAAGGTTTATTAATAATTTCAAATTATAGGGTGGGTATGGTGGCTCATGCCTGTAATCCCAGCACTTTGGGAGGCTGAGGTGGGCCGATCCCTTGAGTCCAGAAGTTTGAGATCAGCCTGGCCCAACTCTACAAAAAGTACAAAAACTAGCCAGGTGTGGTGGTGCATGCCTATAGTCCCAGCTACTTGGGAGGCTGAGGCAAGAGGATCACCTGTGCCCCAGAGGTCCAGGCTACAGTGAGTCGTGTTTGCACCACTGCATTCTAGCTTGGGTGACATAGCGAGACCCTGTCTCAAAAAAAATTTTTTTTAAAAATAATTTCAAATTAAAATTTTCAGAAACAAATTTATTTTTTTTTTTGAAATTCGGCAGATGTCTTAGTGTGTACCCTTTTCAACTAAACAGACATTTCTCTTTTAGGATTTGTACACACAGATATGACGAAAGACTTGAAAGAAGAACATTTAAAGAAAAATATTCCTCTTGGGAGGTTTGGAGAAACTATTGAGGTGGCACATGCGGTTGTGTTTCTTTTAGAATCACCGTATATTACAGGGCATGTTCTGGTAGTGGATGGGGGATTACAACTCATTTTGTAATTTGTAGATTATTCAGTTATAGGGGTGATTAGCATCAAGGGCACACTTTGGCTACTGATTAGACAATTATACCTACATGGGTAACATTTGCTAATCAAACCTGCTGATGCTACAAATGTTAATTTCTGTCTTTATAAAAATATGTCTGAAAAGAACAATGTGTGACAGATTGTGGTTTTTTTTTTGGTCTAAGTTACATCAGTGTTGTTTTGTTTAAAAAGCCTTCATGAGATACAATTCACATACCATATAATCACACATTTAAAATACACAATTCAGTGGTTTTAACATATTTAAATACATGTGCAATCATCCCCCCAGACAAATTGTGTTTTCTAAAGGATGTGTATCACTTACCTTTGGTTACCTCATAGACTGTAGCAATCTTAGTGTATAGACATTTTGCAAGTCATATAAACAAGTATTGATTTATGTATTTTGTCTCAAAAGTGGAAAAATTATATTGTCTAATTATGATGAATTATTTTCTTGTATCAAGCTGAATTTTCTAAAAGTTAACCTTGTGGTCTGTTGCCAAAATAAGAGTATTTAGAGGACACTGATTAGTTGTCAATACTTTAGCAAGCCCACTAAAGATAACTATATTCCTTTTGCATGTGCTTGGGTGATCAGTTTTTATACAGGTTGCAAAACATAGTATTCATTAAAGACATGAATTTAGAATTGATTTCTTTGAGTGGTATTTCTCTTGATTGAGCAGCTAGACAAAATAATCTGCAAATTTAAATGTGGCGCATTTGACTCATTCTTGAGAAATTCTCATAAGTGAAGAGGATTAGCCCTTAAGGTTTTAATACCTGGTACAGTAGTGAACCGCACAGATTTCATGAACTTAGGACGTGTTTTTTATTCATGAAAAACTTAGAATAGTGAACTATTAATATTTAAAAACGAGAAATACAACATTTAAAAAATTGAGTATTTTGCATTAGTGATTATGATTCTTATCCCAGAATTCTAGAAAGTAATAAATTCTGTATGAATAAGCATAAAAAATAAATATGCAATAACATTAAATTAAATGTCTTTACAAGAAGCAGTGAAGGCACTGGTCTTAAGTGAGAATATTTGCCTGGGAGTAGAGATAAAGACACAAACCGAATGTAAAATACCAGGTAATAATTATTTTGCATTAAACTCTTTTTATGGGGAATAGTATGATATTTTCAATGTCACTCCATGTTGATTTGGAGCTGACAGTTACTTTGTGTAAGCAGAGATTTAATTTTATATTGAAAGTCAGTGCAAAATTATGAATAGGATATACTAATAAATACAAAGTAATAACAAAAGTCAAAGCAGTGTTCTAAATAAAAATTCTGGGTTCCTTAAACATTATTTTTAATTTATCTTTGAAATAGTTTTCTTAGATTAATCTCAGGATATGAGAAAGTCAATTAAGTGTGAGTAAAGTTAGTATCATTAAACAAATTGTCTATTAAATGCAAGACGTGGTAATATACAGAATTTATCAGGCATTACCAAGTCTAGGCACATATAGGAAATGCAGCACTCAGAATGGTTTCAATGTAGTAGTTGATGCTTGTAAGGTAGGGGAGCTTATTCAGACATAGTAGATAGTTTCTCTAATGCTGTCTCAATTGCGGGCCTTTGGCTACCTGTACTTCCCCATTATGGCAGCCCATTCAGTCTTGAGTTTTCTTCTCTGGACACCTTATGCTCTGAAATCATGAGCGAGGCTGATTCAATTGGTGATTTGGGTAGAAAGCAGTATGTTTTGCTGACATTAAGACGTAGGTTATAGATAGGTTTAGCCTTTAAGTGTATGTTTTTATACTTTAAAATAAGAAATATAACCTTTTAAGCTATTCCACCTCCTCCCCCAGCCTATCTCAAACTGGTGGAATATATGGAGAGATCTTGAAAGAGGTAAAATAAACCTTCACTGCTCCACTCCAGGTGAATCCGCCCACTCCCACTGACCTAGTAGAATTTGTAATTTAATACTTACCTTCTATTTCTGAAATCAGTTGTGAACTGTTGCCTTATGTTCAGAGGTTTAAGAACCTCAGTGAATTCATTTTTTAAAATCTGCTATTCTGAGAAGCATTGAATGAATTCTTAACAAGAAGACTCATCTGTAGCTGTTTGCTGACTCCTATGAGCCCATAAGGGTTCTGTGCTTAGCATTAACAAAATAAGGTTTATAGGTAAAGCCAATGTATTAATTTTTTTTGTATGGAGGGCTTTAAAATTTGTGCTCTTTTTCATATTTTATTCATATTCAATTTATGGTTTATAACTGCTTTTTAGGGAGATAATTATATGTTATAAATTAGTTTTGGGGGGAATAATTGTGCAAAGAGGATAATTTAATTTACGTGCTTCTGTTATTCAGAATAAAGAGAGAAGACTACGCTGCATATTCAAGAGTTGTGCCTTAACATTGGTGAAACATTTTTTCTAAGATTTTCAAAAGGAATATGTGTAAATTGAGAAATCATAACCACTGTCCTAACTTGGTAAACAAACTGTTCTTAAATAAAGTATTTAATTATTTTAAACTTTCTGATGTTAATTTTATCTTTCTCTGCAACTATAAGAGTAGAGTTTAAAAATTTGTCTTTCAATTCAATTGTAAAACTTTTGAGGGAAGAGACCATACTGTGTTCATTCATTTAGCTAATTAAGTAACTCAACAGATACTGAGTGGGTACTAAATATTTTGTATTTGTTTTGATACCCACACCTTGCCTACTCATCTCTGAGTATATTGGATATATGCAGTAAAATATTCTTTAGTCATTACATTGTGCCATAGTTGGGGAGATCATTGAGATAAATCTGTTCTGACTCTCAGTTCATATCTTGGAATATTTCTTGATCAGATTCCTTTGGCTTTTTATGCGACTTTGTTGCTTGCTTTCACTTTATAACTGAATTTGCAAAGTGAATCAACTATTTTCTCTTAGGCAGTATGCTTTCAGTTTGAGTAATTGTTAATACCAGCAATTTAATTAGAAAGCTTTGGCCTAATAATCCAAATGGAGATGGTATCAGTATTACCTGCAGAATATTTTTAAAAATAAATTTGAAACATACATCAGGAGCCCCCCTCCCTGGAAATTTGAATAAGTGGTAGGCAGGGTGAGGGAAATGTGGAGATACATTTAAGATACTTATTTATTTATTTAATTAAATTAATTTATTTTGAGATAGGGTTTTGCTGTGTTGCCTCGGCTGGAGTGCAGTGGCATGATCACAGCTCACTGCCATCTCCAACTCCTGGGCTCCAATGATTTTCCTGCCTTAGTCTCCCAAGTAGCTGAGACAACAGGTATTAACCATGCGTGACTAATTTTTTATGTTTTTTTGTAGAGACAAGGTCTCACTGTGTCACCCAGGCTGGTCTTGAACTCCTGGCCTCAAGTGGTCCTCCTGCCTTGGCCTCTGAAAGTGCTGGATTACAGGCGTGAGCCACCATGCCCGGCCAGGAGAAATTCTTAAGTATTCAGATTGTTCATTCATTCACGAAATATTTATTTATTCATACTACATATGTAACACTGCTAGTAATAGGAGGTAGAATGGTGAGAAAAAAACAACAAAAAACCGAACTCTAAGTTTCTGGAGCTCACAGAGTAATACAGTATGGTGGGGTCAAGCAGACTTAATCACACACATATAAAATTGCAACCAAAATATGCATTACAAAAATGAGAAGCTCTTATTGCTATTAAATAATTAGGGGAATTTGACCTATTCTAGAAGGTCAGGAATGGCTTCTTTGAGGCAAGGATTGTTGAACTAAAGTTAGAGTACAGTTGGCCCTCATTATCTTTGGGGATTGGTTCCAGGATCCTCTGAGAATACCAAAATCTGTGGATGCTCAAGTCCCTTACATAAAATGGTGTAGTATTTGCATACAGCTTATGCATATCTTCCCATATACTTTACATCATCTCTAGATTACTTATAATATCTAATGCAATGAAAATAGCTGTTATATTGTTTTTTATTTGCATTATTTTTAATTGTTCTTATTTTTATTGTTTTTTCCCCCCCCTGGATATTTTCTTTTTTTTCCTTTCCAACTTTATTTTAGATTTAGGGGGTACATATGTAGGTTTGTTATATGGGTAAATTACATGTCACAGGGGTTTGGTGTACAGATAATTTTGTCACCCAGGTCATCAGCATAATACCTGATAGTAGTTTTTCAATCTTCTCCATCCTCCCACCCTCCACTTTCAAGTAGGCCCCAGTGTGTATTGTTCCCTTTTTTGTGTCCATGTATACTCAGTGTTTAGCTCCCACTTATTCTAAATGAATTAATGCAGGAACAGAAAACCAAATGCCACATTTTCACATGTGGTATTAGGATACTTAGGATAATGGCCTCCAGCTCCATTCATGTTGCTGCAAAGGTCATGATCTCATAATCTAATTTTTTTTTGTAGCTGTGTTGTATTCCATGGTGCATATGTACCACATTTTCTTTATCCAGTCCACTATTGATGGGGATCTAGGTTGGTTCCATGTCTTTGCTGTTGTGAACAGTGCTGCAACGAGGGCATGAGTCTTCATGGTAGAATAATTTATATTCCTTTGGGAATATATGCAGTAATGGGATTGCTGAGTCAAATGGTAGTTCCATTTTAAGTTCTTTGAGAAATCTCCAGACTGTTTTCCACAGTGGCTGAACTAATTTATATCCCACCAGCAGCGTATAAACGTTCTCTTTTCTCCACAACCACCAGCATCTGTTGTTTTTTAGCTTTTTTAATAATAGCCAATCTGAGTGGTGTGAGATGGTATCTCATGGTGGTTTTGATTTGCATTTCCTTAATGTTTAGTGATATTGAGCATTTTTTCATATGCTTGTTGGCTGCACGTATGTCTTTTGAGAAATGTCTGTTCATGCCCTTGCCCATTTTTTCATATGCTTGTTGGCTGCACGTATGTCTTTTGAGAAATGTCTGTTCATGTCCTTGCCCATTTTTTAATGTTGTCATTTTTTGCTTGTTCATTTGAGTTCCTGATAGATTCTGGATGTTAGACCTTTGTTGGATGCATAGTTTGCAAATATATTCTCCCATTTTGTAGGTTGTCTGTTTACTCTGTTGATAGTTTCTTTTGCTATGCAGAAACTCTTTAATTATGTTCCACTTGTCAGTTTTTCTTGCATTTGCTTTTGGAATCTTCAAGTTTTTACCTGGGCCCATGTCCAGAGTGGTATTTCTTAGGTTTTCTTCTAGGGTTTTTGTAGCTTTAGGTTTTACATTTAAGTCTTTAATGCATCCTGAGTTGATTTTTGTGTATGGTGAAAGGCAGGGGTTCAGTTTCAATTTTCTGCATATGTCTAGCCAGTTATCCCAGCACCATTTATTGAATAGGAAGTCCTTTCCCCATTGCTTGTTTTTGTCGACTTTGTTGAAGATTTGATAGTTTTAGGTGTGCAGCTTTATTTCTGGGTTCTCTAACCTATTCCATTGGTCTGTGTGTCTGTTTTTGTGCCAGTACAATGCTGTTATAGTTACTGTAGCCTTTTAGTATATTTTGAAGTTGAGTAGTGTGATGCCTCCAGCTTTGTTCTTTTTGCTTAGGATTGCTGTTGCTATGACTCTTTGGCTCTTTTTTGGTTCCAAATGAATTTTAGAATGGTTTTTTGTAATTACGTTAAAAATGTCATTGGTAGTTTGATAGGAATAGCATTGAATCTGTAAATTGCTTTGGGCATTGTGGCCATTTTAACAATATTGATTCTTCCTATCCATGAGCATAGAATATTTTTTTTTCATTTGTTTGTGTTGCTTCTGATTTTTTCAGCAGCGTGTTATAATTCTCATTGTAGAATTGCTTTACCTCTCTGGTTAGCTGTATTGCTAAGTATTTTATTTGTGTGGCTATTGTGAATGGAATTGCATTCTTTATTTGGCTTTCAGCTTGGATATTATTTGTATAGAGAAATACTACTGATTTTTGTACATTGATTTTGTATCCTGAAACTTTCCAGAAGATGTTTATCAGATCTAGGAGCCTTTAGGCATAGACGATAGGGTTTTTCTAGTATAGCATTACATCATCTGTGAAGAGAGATCATTTTACTTCCTCTCTTCCTATTTGAATGCACTGTATTTCTTTCTCTTGCCTGATTGCTCTGGCTAGGACTTATAATATTATGTTGAATAGGAGTGGTGAGAGTGGGCATCCTTGTCTTGTTGCAGTTCTCAAAGGGAGTGCTTCCAGCTTTTGCCTGTTCAGTATGATATTGGTTATGGGTTTGTTTAGATGGCTTTTATTATTTTGAGGTATGTACCTCCAATGCTTAGTTTGTTGAGGGTTTTTAAGATGTAGAGATGTTGAATTTTACCTAAAGCCTTTTCTCTGTCTCTTGTGAAGATTATGTGGTTTTTGTTTTTAGTTCTGTTCATGTGATAATCACATTTATTGATTTGCCTATGTTGAATTAACCTTGCATCCCAGGAATAAAGCCTACTTGATCATGGTGGATTAGCTTTTTCATGTGCTGCTGGATTTGTTTTGCCGGTATTTTGTTGAGGATTTTTGCATCTATGTTCATCAGAGATACTGGCCTAAAGTTTTCTTTTTTTTCATTATGTCTGTGCCAGGTTTTGGTGTCAGAATGATGTTTGCCTCACAGAATAAGTTAGGAAGGAGTCCCTCCTTGACTTTTTGGAATAGTTTCAGTAGAATTGGTACCAGTTCTTTTTACATCTGGTAGAATTCAGCTGTGAATCTTTCTCGTCCAGGGCTTTTTCTAGCTGGTAGGATTTTTATTACTGATTTACTCACTGTTTGTTATTTGTCTGTTCGGGGTGTCAATTTCATCCTGGTTCAGTCTTGGGAGATAATATGTTTAAGAATTTATCCATTTCTTCTAGGTTTTCTAGTTTATGTGCATAGAGGTGTTTGTAATGGTCTCTGAGGATTAAAAAAAATTTCTGTGGGGTTGGTGGTAATGTCCCCTTTGTCATTTCTGATTGTGTTTCTTTGGATCTTGTCCCTTTTTAAAAAAATTAGTATAGCTAGCAGTCTATCAATCTTATTTATTCTTTTAAAGAACCAACTTTTGGTTTTGTTAATCTTTTGTATGGTTTTTCTCATCCGTTTCATTCAGTTCAGCTCTGATTTTGGTTCTGTTCTTCTGCTAGCTTTGGAGTTGGTTTGTTCTTGTTTTTCAGGTTCCCTAGGTGTGATGTTAGGTTGTTAATTTGAGATCTTTCTAACTTTTTGATGTATGTGGGCATTTAGTGCTGTAAACTTTGCTTTTGACACTACTTTAGCTGTGTCCCAGAGATTTTCATATGTTGCATCTTTGTTTTAATTAGTTTCAGATAATTTCTTGATTTCTGCCTGAATTTCATTGTTTACCCAAAAGTCATTCAGGAGTAGATTGTTTAATGTCCATTTAATTGTATGTTTTGAGAGATCTTGTCGGTATTGATTTCTGTTTTTACTGTGCTGTGGTATGAGAGTGAGGTTGGTATGATTTTGGTTTTTTGAATTTGTTGAGAATTGCTTTATGGCCCAATGTGTAGTCAGTTTTAGAGTATGTTCCTTGTGCAGATGAGAAGAACATATATTCTGTTGTCTTTGAGTGGAGTGTTCTGTAGATGGCTGTTAGGTTCATTTGGTCCAGTACCAAGTTTAGATCCTGAATATCTTTGTTAGTATTCTGCCTCAGTGATCTGCCCAGTACTTTCAGTGGGATGTTGAAGTCTCCTACTATTAGTTTGTGGTTATCTACATCTCTTTGTAAGACTCTATGAAATTGTTTTATGAATCCGGGTGCTCCAATGTTGACTGCATATATACATTTAGGATAGTTAAGTCTTGTTGAATTGAACCTTTTTATCATTATGTGATGCCCTTCTTTGTCCTTTTTGATCATTGTTGGTTTAAAGTTGGTTTTGTCTGAAATAAGAATAGCAACCCCTGCTCCTTTTTGTTTTCCATTTGCTTGATAGATTTCTTCCATCCCTTAACTTTGAGCATGTGAGTGTCCTTCTATGTGAGATGGTCTCTTGAAGACAGCATACAGTTGGGTCTTGCTTCTTTATCCCGTTTGCCATGCTGTGCTTTTTAAGAGGGGCATTTAACCTGTTTACATTCAAGATTAATATTTTTATGTGTGGAATTTATCCTGTCATCATGTTTTTAGCTGATTGTTATGTAGACTTGATTGTATTATTATATTTGCTTTATAATGTTAATAGTGTGTGTACTTGAGTGTGTTTTTGTGGTGATCAGTAATGGTCTTTCATTTTCATATTTAGTACTCTCTTATGGACCTCTTGTAAGGCAGACCTGGTGGTAACAAATGCCCTTAGCATTTGCTTGTCTGAAAAGGATTTAATTTTTCCTTCACTTATGAAGCTTAGTTTGGCTGCATATGAAATTCTTGGTTGGAATTTCTTTTCTTTCTTTTTTTTTTTTTTCCCAGTGTTGTACAACTCAGTTTCATTACAAATCACAAATATAGTTAATCCTTAGACCTGCAGATGGTTAAAGAGAATGGCTCTAGAAGTCAGTAAACTCTCATCAGAATTACTTTGCAGGACAATGTAGTGTTTACAGTGAGCCTCATTATCTTCCACTAAATTGGGCACAAATTACTGTTCCACAGTGTAGTTCAAGAGCTGGAACATTAAGTTTCTTAAAAAGGATTTAGATAACAGGTTCAGGCATTTTAATACCCAGTCCTAGAATTTCAGAGGGTCTCTTCTGGGACTATTGGTTTAAAGGAAGATGATGTGGACAGTGGATTATAAAGACCAAGTGAAGGTAGAAGTAATTTTATTCAAGAAAATAAAACTGATACCATAAGAAAGTTATAGTATCAGTATACATTTTATCATCTGAGAATAAATGTAAATGGAGAAATGAGTCTTATTTATTTATTTATTTATTTTGAGATGGAGTCTTGCTCTTTCGCCCAGGCTGGAGTGCAGTGGTGCGATCTCGGCTCACTGCAAGCTCTGCCTCCCGGGTTCACACCATTCTCCTGCCTCAGCCTCCTGAGTAGCTGGGACTACAGGTGCCCGCCACCAAGTCTGGCTAATTTTTTGTATTTTTAGTAGAAATGGGGTTTCACCATGTTAGCCAGGATGGTCTCGATCTCCTGACCTTGTGATCCGCCCGCCTTGGCCTCCCAAAGTGCTGGGATTACAGGCGTAAGCCACCATGCCCAGCCTATAATGTTTTTAAAGATGATGGGTAACATAAAAATACTATGTGGTAATAACTTAGAATACTAGGTCTGGAGGAGGAGAACAGGCCTAGCCCATGTGAAAGAATAAGCAGTAGCTAATCTATGTGGTCTTGAGGTATAGTATAAACCTGGAGAGTTCTCTGAACCTCTTCAGTTCTGAGGGTTGCCCAATTAAAACAACAACAACAACAACAGAACAACAACAGATGTACTGAATGACTTCATTCTCTGATAAATTTCAAAGCTTCCAGAACAGAGGATCAACTATTGTAACTATTGCCCATTTCTGGTCCAGGAAATACCTTTCTGATAAAGAGTGCTCATAAAACGCTTGTGTCATTTTCATTCATTCTATCTAGAAGTGGGCAAATACCAAAACCTTTATCCCAGATTAAGGTCGGATAATAAGTGAACCTGATGACCTACTTTAGACTGACAGTTCAAACAGCTATCCCTGAAACCAGACAACTACAAGAGTTATGCCTTGAAGCAGATCTTTCAAAGTGCAACTCCTGTTTTTCACTTGAGGAGACTAAATTATGGTCATATCTTTTCCATGATACTGATTTTTTATTTAACATAAACCAAATACTGACTGAATCAAAGACTAAAACTCCACAAAATTTCATCCTTTAAAACAAAAAACAATAAAATCCCACCCCTAAATCAGGCCTCAAAGTTCAAAGAAATGTTTAAAAATCCCCCATATGGGATTTGACATGAATGTCTATTATTGTCCCCCCAAGTCTTCTCAAAAATCACTTTAAAATCTTGCTTTGAGACCCTAAGTTTTCTTGGAAATAAAATACATTTATAGATTGTTTTAAACCTACTGAATTTTACTATTTCTGCTTGCTTTCTTCCCATTTAATAAAATCAAAATAAAAAATTTTGACCAGATAAATATTTATTGAAAAGTCCTGCCACCAAAAAAGCTTCAGGTTTTTAAAAACATATAATCAAACAACAATGTTCTTCTGATTAAAAACAAAAAAAGTACTTATTTAAATCTGAGGATCCTTATATGTTCAATAGAGGATTGTGGTGATCCTTTGTATTTTAAAAATATTCTTTGCGGGGCCTACTTTACGTATCTCCCGTATAAAAACCAGCTTTCACTCCACATGAATAGAGAAGATGCTGAATACGCAGGAATCTGATTATCCCTCATGTGATTATTACTGGCCCCTCTGGGGCAATCTGCTTGCTCACTCATTCTGCCACCATTCTCTTCATTCAAGCATTTAATACCACATTTATCAAAGGCAACTCTCCGATGCAATGTTTAACAAGTGTCTTCTCAGGAGTGTATCCGTGTCATTTCTTCTTCTCATCCAAGAAAGCACGAACTTAACAGTACTACTAAAAATCTTCTTCAAATTATATTGATAATGGACTTATTTTTGACCATTTTTGGATTTGGGGAAACTCTAATATTTGGATTACCAAATAACACTTTTGTAGATGCACTGATACCGAAGTTTATTTTTACAACCTGTAAACAGATCTGAAGTTTGAACAATCCCTAATTATAAATTAATACTAAAATGCAAACTTGCCAAAACAGTATAGATTGTTGTCTCAGTGAGACAGAGAAAACGAAATGCGAATACCATGCTATGACTGTACTCTGGCTCGCACAGCAAATGTGCATCAGGAAGATGGGTCTACCTTGATGGTACATCATCTCTCCATGACCAGACCTAATAGAAACTCCCTCGCAAGTTTCCACCCATGGAAGCCCTATGGCCAATCAACAGAAGCAGTGGGAGTCACTTCTGGCTTTTTCTTTACTTAGACACAGGGTCTCACTCTGTTGCTCAGGCTGGAGTGGACTGATGCGATCATAGCTCACTGCAGCCTCAACCTCCTAGGCTCAAGGGATCCTTCTGCCTCAGCTTTCCTAGTGGCTGGGACTATAGGCACACACCACCACACCAGGCTAATGGGGAGTCACTTCTAAAGAAAACTCTCTAGATGGTTTTCCTTATATGCCTGTTAGCTGAGAAGAAAAGGCTCCTTCATATACAATCTTGAGACAAAAAGAGAAGAAAAAAAGCTCAGCTGTATTAACAGACATAGCAAGCAATTCTGAGGGAGCACAAAAAAGTGAGGCTGTTTCCTTTTTTTTTTTTTTTAACAAAACTAAGATGGACATTTCACACAATGCAGAGCTATGAGAACATCTCTTATGCTCCTTGCCATGGGATTTTAATGCCCCAAGGTTCATAACTACAGCAAAGAAAGTAAGTCAAAAATAAACTGAGCTTAAAGAAGGCGGCAGGCCAATTTTCCCAAAAAGACTGTGGACTGTGGGCTGCTGTGTAGCCTTTGCTACAAGGCTGAGGAAGCAGAAGAAAGATGAATTGGGCAACTGGTGATGAAAAGTATTTGCCATTTTCAAAGGCTTCTCAGTGTGGCCATAGATTTTGCTAGTCAATTTTTTAAAAATTATATTTTTAGCTCAACACACAGCTCTAAAGCAGGGTTCAGTGTAGTGTGTTCTCTACCGAAATGGTTATATACAGATGGTATGGAAATGGTTTTAAAGATTACTCATAAACTATCCTTTTAAAGAAAAACTAGACTCGGTCATATTTGTTAAAATGAGCAATGTCACCAAACAGAAATGTGGGTGGGAAATACTGAACCACAAACATTTGGAGTTGCAGGCATAGACTAGCAGAGCATGAATAGTCATCACTGTTTCTATAACACTGAAACACTCAAATCTGTTTCTGAGGTTTGAAACACAGAGCTATATTATATTCATAAACTTCCCCCTCCACTTAAGTTATATTTACGTAACACATAATGGACAAATCAATAGAGCCAAAGCAAATTTGCAAAAGGCTCAGGTCAACATGAAAATTTTAACCTTAGTATTAGTAAACTCTTAGAATACTTACAAATTAAAAAAACACACAATAAAACACACATACACATATAAACCAGTGCAATAAGAACTTTAGACAAGGGCAGTGCATCTCTGGTTTAAGAAAACCTATTTGTAGCTTGATTATAACAAATTAACTCTATTCTAGATGATGGTTTAATTTTACAAGCAGCATTTGAAACACATTATATATGTATGCTCAAAACCTGAAAACCAATTCACCAGTAACAATTCTCAATCAGTAACAAATTCCTACTTTAATTGTATATTGCACATACTTTTAGTGTCTACGTTAAAATAAATTTAACTCTTCTTAATGTAAATATCGGAGGACCATACCTGTTGCCCTTGTAGAAATAATTTACCTTGAATAACAGATTTTCCTTTCTTGACAAACAAGAAAAGAATAGATTTCAGCTTCGTTAGTCCAAAACTATTTTAAAGAAAATGGCTATTTTATGTGGCGAAGACACTGGAAATGGCTTGTTAAACACAAAATCCTTGGTTTATCCGTTGTTGCCATTTTGAAAAACATTTCTATGGTCAGAGTGTTTAAAAGTCTGACCCTTTTTTTAAACCACCAAATAGTCCCTAGAGAGATTAGCCGTCTCCTTGACTGCTCTAGAATGCTGTTTGGAGAGTGGACACAGAAAAAGCTTTGGATAAAATGGCATGAAACACAAATGGCATTAAATAGGTCATCTATTTCACGTAAAAATAAAATGACTAGCACCTCCTTCCGGCTCCCAAAGTGACAGGCCCTAACAGGCCACATGAAACATGGTTTATGATAGTAAGTTTCATTATTCATACAGTATTGAGAAATCCATTACATTAGAGGGGTCCCACATCTAAAGCCTTCACTTCAAGGCTACCGTGTAAAAGTGAACTGAAGGGCACAAGGAGAGAACGGCAGACACAGGCCCAAGAAGGTCCTTGCGAAGGGTGCGAGGAGACCTTTCAGGGACTCTCCTGCATCCTGTCCTCTGTTTCCAGTTCTGCCAACTGCCTTCTAAGGATATTGACTTTTGCTTGTAATTCTTTATTATATTCAATGATGTTAACCATTTCTTCATATGCTTCATCCAAATACTTAGAGGATCTATTCCAACGTAGGAAAATACCTTCCCACAGCAGAAGACTCTGCGGAGCAACTGAAGGCCAGATGACAAGGTTGTTGGCTTCAAAGAGGGGATTGGTGAATTTACTCAGCTCACTGGGCTGATTAACCCAGGACCACAAAGACATCGTCTTCTGCTGTAGCTTCAACTTACATCTTTCACTTTCATTGTTGCCCAGAAATGTTCCAAACTGTGAGGCATAAGCATGCTCAAAGAGCATGATGAGGAAATTCTCATTAAATTCAAAAGAACAGGGAAACTGACGAAGGATCTGCCACACGCAGTCCAAGAAGAGAAGAAATACAGGAGCCTCCCACTTCTGCTTGGTGTTACAGTAGGCTGACTGTGCACAGCGCTGCTGGAACGGGTGACCAGCCTGCAGCCACTCTCTTTCAATCAGGGCCTCAAAACCACGAATGGTCCTGCTTCTTGGCTCTAAGATGATCTGGGCCAGGGAGGTCACCCGAAGTGTGGAATCAGTTCCTTCTGTTCCGTGAATCAATATTGATGCTCCTTCCCTGTCGATGCACTGAGCCGCTAGGCAGGCAGTTGTCAGAATCTCTTTGAGGTGAGTCAGCCAGTTAGAGGCCTCCAATTTACTGAGCCATCGGTCCATGTTATGGGTTTGGTCATTACAAGCTTCCACAAGTTTGATTAAGCTCTCCTGAAGAATGTGATACCTCTCAATGGACTTACGAATTCGCCTCCACTGGGGATAATGAGCTTCTTGTTCAAAGCCACCTCCTTTGGCTCTAGTTTGCTGAGCCACGTTCAGGGATTGGGTGTCAATGATGTAGCCACGCTTTCCAGCCCTGAGGGTAGCATTTATCAGCTTCTCGTCTTCCTTGCACCTCCTCCCGTTTGTACCAGTGAGTGGCTGACCACTTCGCATAATTACCATCCCATTTTTTTTGTGATAATAGCTTAGTACTGGGAAGCGCCCTCCATGTCGAAATGTAGCTACCTTCCGAAGAGCTTCATCATCGATGGATTTGGGCACCGTGACAATTGGTGGGTAAGAGGGACAGACAGCAAATTCCTTATTGACATAGCTTAGCCTCCATTCACTGGTAGCTGAGGAATAGAGTTCAAATTCTTGCTCAGGAAGGAAGGAATGCCAGCCATCTTCTATCACTTCAAACATAGGATGGTAAAAGAAAGAGTACATCAGAGTGATGGAGTCCAGAGTAGACAATGCCTCAATGGAACTGGCTGTATTCAAGCATTCCTCCATTCCAGGAATATCCAACTGAATAATTCGAAAATCTTTACATTTTATGATGATGGTACCCAGTGATCCCACAAATCGCTTGTCGATGGCGTCGATGTTTGAATGGAGGAGCCACAGCTCCTCCGTGTTGTCCTGCCGGGAGGACAGGATCAAGTGGTGGCCCGTCAGGCACAGGGTGCCCTCGACAGCCAGGTAGAAAGGCCGGTGCAGCACCACATTGTCCACCCGCGGGGTCTTAATCAGCTCCGCAAACTCCATGCTTCCCCCGCGGCCGGAGCCAGGGAACCGAGCCCAGTAGGTGCGAGGCGGTTACCCCGCCGCAGGGAGAGTAGCGGAAACACCCGGCGCGGGGCTGGCCCGTGGGGCGGGGCGGGCCGGGCGGTGAGGCTGGGCCCGCCCCAGGCTGGGTGGGCGCGGCGAGGCCTACAGCCGCCGGCACCGGCCGCGGGGAGACAGGGGCTTGGGCTGGGCGAGGCCCAAGCGCCTCTCCCGCACCGCCCGGTTCCCCAGGCCTAGGACTCGGCCACAGAGAACCCCTCTCCACAGGCCCAAGGACCGCCGCTGCCGTTGGGCTCCGGGTCCCGCCTTGGCAAGCGGAGGGCAGTAGGAGAAAGCCGCTTCAGGATCCGCTTCCACGCCCTGGCCGCTAGGGACTCCTGGAATTTATTTTCTTTAAGGATGCTGAATATAAGCCCCAAATCTCTTCTGGCTTGTAGTGTTTCTGCTGAAAGTTCTGTTGTTAGCCTGATGGAGTTTCCTTTGTATATGACCTACCTTTCTCTTTCAGGGATGCTAATGAGTCATAGATTTGGCATCTTTACATAATCCCATATTTCTTGGAGGTTTTGTTCATTTAAAAAAATTCTCTTTATTATCTGACTGAGTTAATTTGAAGAACTGTTCTTTGAGCTCTGAGATTCATTCCCCAGCTTGATCTGTTCTGCTATTAATACTTCTGATTGTTATGAAATTCTTATAGGGAGGTTTTCAGCTCTATCAGCTCAGTTTGGTTCTTTCTTTTCTTTCTTTCTTTTTTTTTTTTGAGACTGAGTCTCATTCACTCTGTTGCCTAGGAGTGCAGTGATGCGATCACGGCTCACTGCTGCCTCTGCCTCCTAGGTTCAAGCAATTTTCCTGCCTCAACCTCCCGAGTAGCTGGGATTACAGGCATGCACCACCAAGCCTGGCTAATTTTTGCATTTTTAGTAGATACTGGGTTTCACCATTGTTGGCCAGGCTGGTCTTGAACTCCTGACCTCAAGCAATCCACCCACCTCGGCCTCCCAAAGTGCTGGGATTACAGGTGCAAGCCACCACGCCTGGCCTGGTTCTTTCTTAAAATGGCTATTTTCATATTTTTATCTTTTGAATTGTTCTACTGGATTCCTTAGATTCCTTGGAATGGGTTTCAGTTGTCTCCTGAATCTCGATAATCTTAATTGCCATCTAGATTCTGAATTCTGTGTCTGTCATTTCAGCCATTTCCTTCTGGTTAAGAATCAGTGTTGGGGAGCTAGTGTGGTCATTTGTAAATAAGGAGACTCTTTGGCTTTTAGAGTTGCCAGAGTTATTGCACTGGCTGTTTCTCATCTGTGTGGGTGCTAATGTTCCTTTAACCGTGGTGTAACTTGACTGTAGTCAGTTGCCTTCATTTCTGGATGTTTTCAGAGAGCCAAGTCTGTGCAGGGTCTTTATTTGTGGTTGAATTCTTTTTTCTTTCTTTTTTTGAGACAGAGTCTTGCTCTGTTGCTTAGGCTGGAGTGTGGTGGCATGATCTCAGTTTACCACAACCTCCATCATCCAGGTTCAAGTGATTCTTCTGCCTAAGCCTCCCGAGTAGCTGGGATTACAGGCATGTGCCACCACACCTTGCTAATTTTTGCATTTTTAGTAGAGACAGGGTTTCACCATGGTGGCCAGGCTGGTCTTGAACTCCTGACCTTGAGTGATCTGCCTGCCTCTGTCTCCCAAAGTGCTGGGATTACAGGCGTGAGCCACCACACCTGGTCTATTTGTGGCTGAATTCTTGTCTGTGTTTTCATAGGCGGTATATTAGCAAAGTATTTTTGGTGTTGAAGTTTGGGCTGTGATGTGTTTAAGCATACTGGCCAGTAAGTAGGCTCTTGCTCAGCCCTGTGGCTCCTTTGTATTTCCTTCCATTTGCAGTCATGTACCTTCTCAGTGCTCCAAGTGAGCGTCCTCTCAAGTGGAAGAGGAGGGTGTGGGCTCCTCTCCCACTTGAGTGCTGCAGACCTCAGCTTGGTACTCCCAGGCTTGGCACTGCAGCCCTGGGGCAAGCCAGACTTTTTGTTCTCTTTCCGTCTTGGGGGTAGCAGAGAGGGGGACCTTGGCAGTGTCAGTGGTAGAGGGCTTTTCATGTGTCTCTTTCGGTTGCACCCCAGGGATATACATAGCCATTGTCAATCAGAATAATCATCCCAGTGTGTTGTGGGCCCAAGCTGGGGGGGCCCTGCCTGGTGAAGAGCAGGGGAATTGGGGGCTCACAGGGAAGACAGACTAGCCTCTTCATAGGGCGGCTGCTGCATGCTGGAGGTGAGAGTAAGGCACTCAGGGTCTTTCTTTCTTCCCCAGTCTGAGGGTAGTTAGCAAGGGCAGTACCATTGCAGTGGCAGTGGCAGAGGAGCTGTCAGTTGCCTGTGGGAGCTCCGCCCCTGGGAAATGCAGAGCCACTGCGAATGGGAATATTCAGCTGGGGGTGGGGCAGCTGCTCTAGGGGCCACAGCCAGAGGCCCTACATGGTGAAGAGTAGGCGGTGGGGGCTCATAGGGAAGAGAGACTGGTTCCTCTCCCTGTGGTGGCTGCGACATGCTGGAGGTACCAGTGAAGCAACCAGGCTCTTTGTTCGTTCTGCAGCCCAAGGGCAGCTAGGGCCTTACCGCTGAAGCCGCAATGGCAGAGGGTTGCCTCTGGGATTTCCCCACCAGGCAAACACAGAGCTGCCACTGACTGATCAGGTGGGGGCTGGGTGGCTGTGCTGGGGGCCCAGTCCAGGAGGCCCTGTGTAGTAAGGAGTAGCACATGGACAGGGACCTGTGTGGAAAACAGTCTGGTTGCTTTTCTATAAGGGAGCTGTGCTGTGCTGGGGGCCTGTGATAGTCCTTAAGCTCTTCTTTCCATTCCAAGCCAGAGGGCAGTAGGGTCAGGGGCTGCAGTAGTGGCAAAAAATGGCGGGCCTGCCTGCTACCACTGGGAACTCCATCCTAGGGAAGTGCAGAGCTACTACCAGCTGAGAGCTCAGTGGAGGTGGGGTGACTGTGCTTGGGGTGTGGGGGCAAGGAGGGGGGCTTGTTGGGGGCAAGTCCGAAGGCCCTGCCCAAGGAGGAGTAACAGGAGGAGGGACCTGCATGGAAAATAGTGTGGCCTCTTTTTCTGCAAGGCATGCTATGCTGTGCTGGAGGCTCAAGATAGTCCCTAACCTCTTTGCTCCCTCCTGATTCTGATAGCAGTTGGGGTGGGGGCTGTGCAGCAGCAAAAATGGCGGGCCTGTCTTTTACTCCTGGGAGCTCTGTTCCAGGGAATTGCAGAGCTGCTACCAGCCTGAGAGCTCAGGCAGGGGTAGGTTGGCTGCACTGGGATCCCAGGCCAGTGGGCTTTGCCTAGGGAGGTGTAGTTGGGGCAAGGCCTGTAGTTCGTCTGCTTCTCAGTACTGTGGATGTAGCCTCTCTCCTGGGGGTATGCGTGAGATCCTGGCCTCTTTTGTTGGCAAAGCTACAGCTGCTGGTGCAGGAGTGCTCACGGTTCCAAGACCCTTGGCACTCCATTTGTGCCTGAGTGGCACACTTCACACGCTTTCTGTGTCAGCCTGGAGGCCACAGGGGAAGGGGGTCAGGGGAGGTCTCCAGAGCCTGAAATTGCAAAGGTTCATGGCAGAAACATGGTTTCCTGGGGCTCTTATTCACCATTTTCCTGCAGGGGGGAGCCTCACTTGGCACTGTGCCAATCCCAGGTGGGCAGCTGTCCTGTCTTTTTTCTGTTTTATGTTGACTACATTGCTTCCTTGATGAATCCCAACATGTCCTCTTGGACCGTTTAGTTAAAGAGCTAGTGTTTATTGGCCACTCTGTCTCTCTTCTGTGAGAGCAGCACACACTAGCTGCTTCTAGTCAGCCATCTTGCCACTCCCCTCCCCCAAATATTTTTGATCTGCAGTTAGTTGACTCCAAGGAAGTGATCACACAGACACAGAGGGCTGACTGTAAAGCCTTTCATTCAGAAGGAACAGCATGGGTAAAGATCTTTTGGTGACAAAGAACATTGTGAGTCAGGAATTGAACAGCCATGATGCCTGGAATGCAGAGGAGGAGAACATGGGTATGAGATGAGGCTGTAGGTCTAGATGATGCAGATCTTTGGAGGCCATGTTAAGGGTTTTGAACTTTATCCTAAGAAGTATTGAAAGATTTCAAGTAGGAGGATACATGATGCATTAGGAAAGATGATTCTGGCTATAGTATGGAGAAAAGGTTGAAAGGGGCTCAAACAGTGCAGCAATACCCATGTTTGTAGTAGTTCATGTGAGAGGTAATGGAAAATTGAGTCTAGGATAGTGAGAATAGAAATGGAGACAAGTGGTCAAATGAGATTTAGGAAATCAACAATACTTTGTGATGAACTGAATCTAGGAAATGTGTTTCTGATGTATAAATCTGGATGAGTGGTGGTGCCATTCGCAAAAAACACTGCGTAGGAGCAGGTTTGTTGGTATTCGGCAGGGAGATCATGAGTTTAATTTTAAACATGCTGATTTCAGGTGCTTTGGAGATAGGATAGGAGACATCAAGTATGTATGGGTCAGAAACTCAGAGGGGAAATCCGGGCAAGAAATATATCATCTGTGTAGAAACAGTTACTAAAGTTTTGAGCAATAAGGAATGGAAGGGATTGCTTAGGTAGAGAGTTTAGAGTGAGCGTTTAGATGATAATTGCAAATACTCAGTATTTACTATTGTCAGGCACTGTTCTATGTGTGGGCATAGGATGGAACCTTGAGGAACACCAGCAGCATTTACTGACGGGTTAGAGATAGATGAGCCTGCAAAGGAGTCTAAGAAGGACTAGTTGGAGCAGTAAGTAGAAAATCAGGAGAAAGCTGAGTGCTAGAAGCTGATGAAATAAACTTTTCTTGAAGGAAGGAGTTCTTGATATCAATACTGCTAGGCATATAAGATGGATTGCTAACAAGAAAATCATTGGTAACTTCAATAAGAATTGTTTTTGTGGGGGAGATGCTGGAAAAGATGGCAGACAGGAGACAGGACTAATGTGCAGCTCCCGCTTAGATGGACAGAACAGGGTCTGGAGACTCACACTGTGAACTTTTACTCCAAGAACCACCACAGGAACATATCAGGAAAACTGAAAGAATTCATAGACCCTTTGTAAGAAGTGGCTTGTCACTGCAAATGCTGTGAGACAGCAAAAAACTGTGAGTTCCCAAAGTGTGAGGGGGGAAAAGTTGGCTTCCGAACACACATACCCACTGGGGAAATGTGTCAGGCCTCTGAGCCCAAGCTAAGCCATCATATCCCCTGTGACCTGCATGTATACATCTAGATGGCCTGAAGCAAATGAAGATCCACAAAAGAAGTGAAAATAGCCAGTTCCTGCCTTAACTGATGACATTCCACCATTGCGATTTGTTCCTGCCCCACCCTAACTGATAAATTGACTTTGTGACAATACACCCTCCCCGCCCTTGCGATAATATACTTTGCAATATTCCCCCACCCTTGTGAATGTACTTCGTATGATACACCCTCCACACCTTTGAGAAGATGCTTTGTAATATCTTCCCCCGCCCTTAAAAAGGTACTTTGTAATATCCTTCCCTGCCCTTAAGAAGGTAATTTGTAATATTCTTCCCACCCTTGAGAATGTACTACAAGATCCACCCCCTGCCTACAAAAAATTGCTCCTAACTCCACCTCCTATCCCAAATCTATAAGAACTAATGATAATCCCACCACCCTTTGCTGACTCCTTTTTCAGACTCAGCCCGCCTGCACGCAGGTGAAATAAACAGCCTTGTTGCTCACACAAAGCCTGTTTGGTGGACTCTTCACATGGACGTGCATGACAAAATGGATTTAGGGAGCCAAGTGAAATATAAAAGTAGAAGCAGCAGCAGGAGGAGCCCCGTAGGTACTCCCAGTCCTTAGCTCGAGCCCATGGAAGCTATTCCTGGCGTTACCTCACAGAGGTCCTTGGGGAAGGGAAGGCAGCCAGCAGAATTGGGAAGGGGCTACAGAGTGAAGGAACCTCCTAGCTGAATTTTGTGATAATTTTGACTAAGCATGAACTTTCCTGAGTAGCATCTGGGGTGAGGGGCAAATGGGAAGTGCATATATGAGCACAGAAGCTGCAGCTGAACGTGTGGGCAGGTGGGGAGGCAAGGCCTGAGAGCCCTGCTTGCTTTCTCAGCAGGAAGGCTTGTAGCTTGTGGCAAGATCTCAGCCCAGCTTGCTGGCTGACTGGATATAACTCCAGTGCGGTTAGGGAGGCACGGCGGGAGTGAGACTGGTCTTGCTGACTGTGGGGGAGTTGGGTGAGGCCTGTCACTGTCAGCTTTCCCCCACTTCCCTGGCAACCTGTATGATGCAGCAGAGGCAGCCATAATCCCCCTGGGAACATAATTGGCCTGGGAGCCACCCTTTCCCCACTATATAGTGGCCACAGCAAGTCCCGCCCAAGGAGAATCTGAGCTCAGACCTGCCTAACCCTGCCCCCACCTGATGGTTTTTCTCTCCCCATCTTGGTAGCCAAAATCAAAAGATGTAATTTCTAGGGAGCTCTGTGGCCCTGCCCATTACCCGAGAAACCTGAGTACTCATCCTCGCCAAAGTAGGGCAAGATTATATCTCCCTTCTACTACTGCAGCTGGCAAGCTCTTGAAAGCATCACTTCCTCGCTAGAGGCCAATGAACTCAAGCCACTACAGCAACTCAGAACAACTCTGCCCCAGAGAAGGAGAAAACAACAGGTAATTCTACCACCTGCACACCCTAGCTAACTAGAGGTCCTGAGTCTGTCCTTGTGACAACTTCACTGCTAACATAACCAGCATTCAAGAAAACC
The DNA here is from genome assembly GCF_029289425.2 of Pan paniscus. Lineage (NCBI taxonomy): Eukaryota > Metazoa > Chordata > Mammalia > Primates > Hominidae > Pan > Pan paniscus. Next base: position 166,743,945 of record NC_073252.2, on the reverse strand, counting down.
AGTGCACTAAATTACAACCAAGGACTCCCACAGAGTCCACTTTACTTCCCTGCCACCTCCAATGGAGCAGGTGCTGGTATCCATGGCTGGGAGACCTGAAGATGGATCACATCACAGTACTCTTTGCAGACATTCCCCATTGCCAGCCTGGAGTCTGGTAGCCCTGAAGGGTGGCTAGACCCAGAAGGGCAGTAACAATCACTGCAGTCTGGCTCTCAGGAAGCCCCATTCCTAGAGGAAGCCGGAGAGAACCACATCAAGGGATCACCCCATGGGACAGAACCTGAACAGCAGCCATTGAGTCCCAGATCTTTCCACTGAAACAATCTACCCAAATGAGAAGAAATCAGAAAAGTAACTCTGGTAATATGACAAAACAAGATTCTTTAATAGCATCCCCAGGAGATCACACTAGCTCTCCAGCAATGGATCCAAACCAAGAATAAATCTCTGAATTGCCAGAAAAAGAATTCAAAAGGTTGATTATTTAAGCTACTCAAGGAGATACCAGAGAAAGGTGAAAACCGACTTAAAGAAATTAAAAAAAAATAAAGGATATGGATGAAACAGTCTCCAGAGAAATAGATATCATAAAGAAAAGACAATCATAATCTGGAAATGAAACAGACACTTAGTGAAATGCTAAATACAGTGGAAAGTTTCAGCAATAGAATTGCACAAATAGAAGAAAACATAAGAGCCCAAAGACCAGGCTTTTGAATTAACCCAATCCAACAAAGACAAAAGAGAATAAAAAAATGAACAAAGCCTCCAAGAAATTTGGGAATTATGTTAAATGACCAAATCTAAGAATAATTGGTGTTCCTGAGGAATAAGAGAAATCTAAAAGTTTGGAAAACTTATTTGAGGGAACAATCAAGGAAAACTTCCCTGGTCTTGCCAGAGATCTAGACATCTAACAAGAACCTCAAAGAACACCTGGAAAATTCTTCACAAAACATCATCACCTAGGCACATGGTCATCAGGTTATCAAAAGTCAAGATGAAGTAAAGAATCTTAAGAGCTGTAAAGCAAAAGCATCAGGTAATCTATAAAGGAAAACCTATCGGATTTCCAGCAGTTTTCTCAGCAGAAACCCTGCAAGGCAGAAGTGATTGGGGTCCTCTCTTTAGCCTCGTTAAACAAAATAATTATCAGCTAAGAATTTTGTATCTAGTGAAACTAAGCTTCCTAAATGAAAGAGAGATAAAGTCTTTTTCAGACAACTCCTGAGCGAATTCACCACTACCAAGCCAGCATTACAAGAAATGCTGAAAGGAGTCCTAAATCTTGAAAGAAAATCTTGAAATACACCAAAATAGAACCTCCTTAAAGCATAAATCTCACAGGATCTATAAAACAATAACACAATGAAAAAAAGCCCAAGGTATTCAGGCAACAACTAGCATGATGAATAGAATAGTACCTTACATCTCAATACTAAAGTTGACTATAAAGGGTGTAAATGGTCCACTTAAAAGATACAGAATGGCAGAATGGATAAAGATCATTCAAGACTACTATGAACACCTTTATGCACACAAACTAGAAAACCTAGAGGAGATAGATAGATTCCTGGAAATATACAACCCTTGTAGATTAAACCAGGAAGAAACAAATTCTGAACAGACTGATAACAAGTAGCGAGATTAAGAGTAATTAAAAAATCGCCAACAATGAAAGGCTAGGACCAGATGGATTCATGACTGAATTCTATCAACATTCAAAGAAGAATTGGGGCTGGGTGTGGTGGCTCACGCCTGTAATCCCAGCACTTTGGGAGGCCAAGGCAGGTGGATCACCTGAGGTCAGGAGTTTGAGACCAACCTGACCAACATGGTGAAACCCCATCTCTATGAAACATACAAAAATTAGCTGGATGTGGTGGCAGGTGCCTGTAATCCCAGCTACTTGGGAGGCTGAGGCAGGAGAATTGCTTGAATCCAGGAGGTGGAGGTTGCAGTGAGCTGAGATCACACCATTGGATTCCATCACAGGCAACAAGAAAAGAATTGGTACCAATCCTACTGAAACTATTCCAAAAGATAAAGAGAGAATCCTCCCTAAATCATTCTATGAAGCCAGTATTACCCATATACCAAAACTAGGAAAGAACATAACAAAAACAACAAAAAAAACTACATATCAATATCCCCAATAAACATAGATGCAAAACTCCACAACAAAATACTAGCTAACTGAATTCAACAATATATTAAGGATAATGCACCATGATCAAGTGTATTTCATGATGGGGACGCAAGGTTGGTGTAACATACACAAGCCAATAGATGCAATACACCACATAAACAGAAGTAAAAACAAAGATAATGATCATCCCAATAGATGCAGAAAAAGCATTTGACAAAATCCAGCAGCTTTTTATGAGTAAAACCCTCAGCAAAATTGGTACAGAAGGAACATACCTTAAGGTAATAAAAGCCATCTATGACAAGCTCACAACCAACATTATACTGAATGGGGAAGCGTTTAAAGTATTTCCTTTAAGAACTGAAACAAGACAAGGATGCCCACTTTCACTACTTCTATTCAACACAGTACTAGAAGTCCTAGCCAGAGCAATCAGACAAGAGAAAGAAAGGGCATCCACATTGGTAAAGAGGAAGTCAAACTGTCACTGTTTGCTGATGATATGATCGTATACCTAGAAAACCCTAAAGACTCATTCGGAAGCTTCTAGATCTGATAATGAACTCAGTAAAGTTTCAGGATACAAAATCAGTATATACAAATAAATATCACTGCTATACACCAACAGCGACCAAGCTGAGAATCAAATCAAGAACTTAACCCCTTTTACAACAGCTGCAAAGAAAATAAAATATTTAGGAATATACCTAACCAAGGAAGTATAAGATCTCTACAAGGAAAACTACAAAACACTGCTGAAAGAAATCATAGATGACACAAACGAATGGAAACACATCCCATGCTCTTGGCTGTGTAGAATCAATATTGTGAAAATGACCATATTGCCAAAAGCAATCTATAAGTTCAATGCAATTCCTGCCATAATATCATCACCATTCTTCACAGAACTAGAAAAAGCAATCCTAAAATTCATGTGGAACCGAAAAAGAGCCTGCATAGTCAAAACAAGACTAAGCAAAAAGAACAAATCTGGAGGCATCACATTACCCGACTTTAAACTATACTACAGGCTATACTTATCAAATAGCATGATACTGGTATAAATATAGACCAATGGAACAGAATAGAGAACCCAGAAATAAAGCCAGATACTTAATAGCCAACTGATCTTTGACAAAGCAAATGAAAACATAAAGTGGGGGAAAGCACACCCTATTCAACAAATGGTGCTGAGTTAATTGGCAAGCCACATGTGGAAGAATGAAACTGGGTTCTCATCTCTCACCTTATACAAAAATCAATTCAAGATGAGTCAAAGACTTAAATCTAAGACCGAAAACCATAAAAGTTCTAGAAGATAACATCGGAAAAACTCATGTAGACCTTGGCCTAAAGAGTTCATGGCCAAGGACCAAAATGCAAATGCAACAAAAACAAAGATAAATAGATGGGATTTAATTAAACTAAAAAGCTTCTGCACAGCAAAAGAAATAATCAGCAGCATAAACAACTCACAGAGTGGGAGAAAATATTCAGAAACTATCCATCTGACAAAGGGCTAATATTTAGAATCTACAGGAACTCAAATCAGCAAGAAAAAAACAAATAATCCTATCATAAAGTGGGCTGAGGACATGAGTAGACAATTATCACAAGAAGATACACAAATGGGCCAGGTGCAGTGGCCCATGCCTCTAATCCCAGCACTTTGGGAGGCCAAGGCTGGTGGATCGCTTGAGGTCAGGAGTTCGAGACCAGGGCCAACATGGTGAAACCCTGTCTCTACTAAAAATACAAAAAAAAAAAAAAAAAAATTAGCTGGGCACGGTGGTGTGTGCCTGTGATCCCAGCTACTTGGGAGGCTGAGGTTGGGAGGATTGCTTGAACCTGGGAAGCAGAGGTTGCAGTGAGCCAAGGTTGCACCACTGCACTCCAGCCTGGGTGACAAAGTGAGACCCTGTCTCAAAAAAGATAAAAAATAAGATATACAAGTGGCCAACAAACATATGAAAAAATGCTCAACATCACTAATTATCAGGGAAATGCAAATCGAAACCACAATGTGATACCACCTTATTCCAAGAATGGCCATAATTAAAAAATAAAAAAATAATAGATGTTGGCGTAGATATGGTGAAAAGGAAACAGTTTTACACTGCTGGTGGTAATGTAAACTAGTATAACCACTATGGAAAACAGTATGGAGATTCTTTAAAGAACCAAAAGCTACCATTTGATCCAGCAATCCCGCTCCTGGGTATCTACCCAGAGGAAAAGAAGTCATTTTATGAAAAAGACACATGCACATGCATGTTTATAGCAGCACAATTCACAATTGCAAAAATATGGAACCAGCCTAAATGCCCATCAACCAACGAGTAGATGAAGAAAATGTGGTATATATATATATATATCATGGACTACTACTCAGCCATAAAAAGGAATGAAATAACAGCATTCGCAGCAACCTGGATAAAGCTGGAGATCGTTAGTCTAAGTGAAGTAACTCAGGAATGGAAAACCAAACATCATATGTTCTCACTTATGAGTGGGAGCAAAGGCATTAGGAATGACATAATGGACTCTGGGCCTTGCAGGGAAGGGTGGGAGGGGGGTGAGGGACAAAAGACTACACACTGGGTGCAGTGTACACTGCTCAGGTGATGGATACATCAAAATCTCAGAAATCACACCTAAATAACTTATCCATGTAACCAAATACCACCTGTTCCTTAAAAACTTGAAATAATAATAATTTGAAAAAAAAGTCTACTCAAAAAAAATGTTCTTTTGTGGATTGATGAGGACATAAAACAAAAATCAGGTAGGGAAGAAATTGAAATTGGTTCTTCACATGATACACAAAGGTAAATTCCAGATGGAAAAAAGTACTTAAATATCAAAATAAAATGCTTGGTAGAACATATGGAAGTGAATATTTTTCTGATTCTGGGGTGTGGCGGGAATTCTTAAACATAAAAAAGAAAAGTTTGGTCAAATTGACTATATTAAAATTAAGTCCTTTTATTTATCAAAAAAATCCCTTAAAGATAGCAAAGACTGATTACAAACTGATAAAAAGTTTATGCAATATAGATAACTAATAAAGAGTCAGTATCAAGAATATATAATGCAACAATAAATCAATAAGGATAACCCGTTAGGAAAATGGGCAAAAGATAAAAAACAGGCTTTTCATAGAAGAGGAAACACATAGCCAACATATGTTGAACCTGTGTTCACACTAGAGATATGCAAATCAAGACCACATGAAATTTCGTTGACATTTGAGTGGCAAAAATTAATAAGTCTGATAATATCAATTGATATAGGGCAGGCCTTCTCCAACATCAGCAGGAATTACCTATGAATCTTTTTTTAAATGCATCATTTGATTTAGTAGATTTGGAGTGGGGCCTGAGATGCTGTATTTCTAACAGATTTCCAAGTGATGCTGATTCCACTGGTCTGTGGACTACAATTTCAGTTGCAAAGTTGAAGAGTATGTAGATCAGCGGGATCTCTTAAATATGAGAGGTCCGTTTTTGTTGTTGTTGCTGTTAGCCGGCAGCCAGTCTTTGCTTCTAGAGGCTGCCTGCATTCCTTCTCATGTTTCCATGGGCAACATGGAGGCTCAGTCCACTAGCAGTGGCAGGTTGAGTCCCACTCATGCTTTGAATCTGTTGAACTCTATCCTTCTGCTGCTGTTTTCTGACCAGCTAGAAAAAATTTATTTGCTTTTAAGGGTTCATGTGATTATACTGGTTCTAGCCAGATTATCCAGGATACTCTATATTTTGAAGTGTATAACCTTAGTTATATTTGCAAAATCCCATGAGCCATGTCATGTAAAATTCACAGGATCCAAGGATTAGGGAATAGGCATCTCTAGGGGGATCATTCTGTTTACCGTAATGAAAAATTATGATCTTTTGCTCAGTTCCCAGACTTGGACCAGTTCTCTGATCCAGACCTAATCAATTGAAGGGTCTCCTTCATGAAGAACCCTGCAATAATACAGCAAATGTACACAGAGCAGCTGTCCAACCTTTCTCAAAGGAATCTATGCTCACTTGTCCAAGTAACAGTACACTGGAGAAAGGAATCTAACCAGGTGTTTCAAAGATTCTTGGGAATACAGTCAAGCTAACATTGTTACTTGGGTACCCAAAACACCATAGTGGCTCTGATGTTAATGGGAGCATATGGAGATGGGGTAATGAATGGAGTGCTGGCCCAAATCTGTTTTACAGTTCGGTCCACTGTGTCCCTAGACATACTCTGTGGTCATTTTCCCACTTCCTGAATGCATAATCAGCATGGACATATTTAATAACAGGCAGAACCATCACACTGGTTCTTTGACTTATGGAGAGACAATTATCATGGTAGGAAAAGACAAATAGAAACCACTGACCCTTCTCTTTCTCTGCAAGATAGTAAATCGGAAATAATACTATATCCTGGTAGAATGGCAGAGATTAATGTCAGTCTCAGTGACTTAATGGTTGAAGTGTGGTGATTCCTATCATATTCCTACTTAATTAATAAGACTGTCCTTGCAAAGGACTGATGGAATGTGCTAGGTGATGGTAAACTATTACAGTACATTTAATCAAGCAATTTCCTGGCCACAGCTGCTGTACCAGAAACGGTATCTTGACTAGATGAGATGAACACAGCCTGTGGTACTTCATAAGCAACTATTGACATGGAGAGTGCCTTCTTTCAGTTCCTGCCTGACAGGAAAGAGAATCAGAAGGAGTTCACATTCACTTGGAATTGACAAAAGTATACATTTATGGTCGTGCCCTAGGGCTGTATCAGCTCTTCTGCCCTCTGTCACAGTATAGTCCAAAGGGACCTTGATTGCCTGGACGTTCAGTGAAACATCATGATCCACTCTACTGATGATAGCATGTTAGTCAGTAACACACTTTGGCAATGCCCTACAATCCTTTTCTCCCTTGCATTTTTATCACACTTGTTTGGTAAAACCATAATTTACATGATAAACTTTTGATTTTGTTCCTGTAGAAAATATAAGGGCTATGTTAGAAAGTCATAAAAAAGGGCAGTTTGGTTTTATGCTAAATTCACGATTACCAACCTCAAATGATGACTTTTATTTTCTCTAAGAAATTACTTGCTGGCTTTTGGTGTGGCAAAGGAAAGGCACTGGTGTTTGAGGAGAGTAGAGGAGGTTTGAATTTGTCATTATGGAAAGTGAGAGAGTGAGGTGGTTAGAAGGGAGTATAAAGATCAGGTAGTGTTGAGGGCCGTCCTTGGAGATGAGCTACCACAACAGTTGAGGCATGGAGTATCCTATAATCATGTTTCCTCCCATACTCATTTTTGGAGATTTTCTGGCATTAATAATTGCTTTGTTTTATATTTGTGTAGTTTGAAATGTGTCTATTATTATTCTGTCTTCAAACTCAACAGCACTCTAGAATTTCTCTCAATACCATGGTCTATCAGTTTTTGTTTGTTTGAGATACACTTTTTAGTACCCCCTCTTGCCTACTCCCCATCCACCTGCTCCAGTACAGACTGAATGGTTTTTAGTGTGCTGCACAATTTTTAAAGTGGGACTTTCCTTCACCACCATCCTAGAAATTTCTTTTGGCTTATTTCTGTTTTCAATGACCTGTTTCCTAGGTAGCAGAGACTGCTGGTTGTTTTCCAAGGTCCATTATTCCTTTCCTTCATAATAATAGAACTCCCTGTTTTTTTAAAATTATACTTTAAGTTCTAGGGTACATGTGCACAATGTGCAGGTTTGTTACATAGGTATACATGTACCATGTTGGTTTGCTGGACGCATCAACTCGTCATTTACATTAGGTATTTCTCCTAATGCTATCCTTTCCCCAGCCCCCAACCCCCTGACAGGCCCCAATGTGTAATGTTCCCCGCCCTGTGTCCATGTATTCTCATTGTTCAACTCCCACCTATGAGTGAGAACATGTGGTGTTTGGTTTGCTGTCCTTGTAATAGTTTGCTTAGAATGATGGTTTCCAGCTTCATCAATGTCCCTGCAAAGGACATGAACTCATCCTTTTTTATGGCTGCATAGTATTACATGGTGTATATGTGCCACATTTTCTTAATCTACTCTATCATTGATGGACATTTGGGTTGGGTCCAAGTCTTTGCTACTGTGAACAGTGCCGCAATAAACATACGTGTGCATGTGTCTTTATAGTAGCATGATTTTTTTTTTTTTTTTGAGATGGAGTTTTGCTCCGTTGCCCAGGCTGGAGTGCAGTGGCGCAATCTGGGCTCGCTGCAAGCTTGGCCTCCCCGGTTGCCGTTCTCCTGCCTCAGCCTCCTGAGTAGCTGGGACTACAGGTACCTGCCACCACACCCGGCTAGTTTTTTGTATTTTTAGTAGGCACTGGGTTTCACCGTGTTAGCCAGGATGGTCTTGATCTCCTGACCTTGTGATCCGCCCGCCTCAGCCTCCCAAAGTGCTGGGATTACAGGCGTGAGCCACTGTGCCCGGCCCTATAGTAGCATGATTTATAATCCTTTGGGTATAATGTAATGGGATTGCTGGGTCAAATGGAATTTCTGGTTCTAGATCCTTGAGTCGCCACATTGTCTTCCACAATGGTTGAAGGAATTTACACACCCACCAACAGTGTAAAAGAGTTCTTATTTTTCCACATCCTCTCCAGCATCTGTTTCCTGACTTTTTTCTTTTTTTTTTTTTTGAGACGGAGTCTCGCTCTGTCGTCCAGGCTGAAATGCAGTGGCGCAATCTCGGCTCACTGCAAGCTCCACCTCCCGGGTTCACACCATCCTCCTGCCTCAGCCTCCTGAGTAGCTGGGACTACAGGCATCTGCCACCACGCCTGGCCTTTTTTTTTTTTTTTTTTTTTTTGTATTTTTAGTAGAGATGGGGTTTCACCTGTTAGCCAGGATGGTCTCGATCTCCTGACCTCGTGGTCCGCCCTCCTCGGCCTCCCAAAGTGCTAGGATTACAGTCGTGAGCCACGTTTCCTGACTTTTTAATGACACCATTCTAACTGGCATGAGATGGTATTTCATTGTGGTTTTGATTTGCATTTCTCTGATGACCAGTGATGATGAACATTTTTTTCGTATGTTTGTTGGCTGCATAAATGTCTTCTTTTGAGAAGTGTCTGTTAATATCCTTTGCCCACTTTCTGATGTGGTTTTTTTTTTCTTCTAAATTTGTTTAAGTTCTTTGTAGATTCTGGATATTAGCCCTTTGTCAGATGGGTAGATTGCAAATATTTTCTCCCATTCTGTAGGTTGCCTGTTCACTCTGATGATAGTTTCTTTTGCTGTGCAGAAGCTCTTTAATTAGATCCCATTTGTCTATTTTGGCTTTTGTTGCCATTGCTTTTGGTGTTCCAGTCATGAATTCTTTGCCCATGTCTATGTCCTGAACGGTATTGCCTAGGTTTTCTTCTAGGGTTTTTATGGTGTTAGGTTTTATATTCAAGTCTTTAATCCATCTTGAGTTAATTTTTGTATACGGTGTAAGGAAAGGATCCAGTTTCAGCTTTCTACATATGGCTAGCCAGTTTTCCCAGCACAATTTATTAAATAGGGAATCCTTTCCTCATTGCTTGTTTTTGTCAGGTTTGTCAAAGATCAGATGGTTGTAGATGTGTGGTGTTATTTCTGAGGGCTCTGTTCTGTTCCATTGATCTATATCTCTGTTTTGGTACCAGTACCATGCTGTTTTGGTTACTGTAGCCTTGTAGTATAGTTTGAAGTCAGGTAGTATGATGCCTCCAGCTTTGTTCTTTTTGCTTAGGATTGTCTTGGCTATGTGGGCTCTTTTTTGGTTCCATATGAAGTTTAAAATAGTTTTTTCTAATTCTGTGAAGAAAGTCAGTGGTAGCTTGATGGGGATAGCATTAAATCTATAAATTACCTTAGGCAGTATGGCCATTTTCACGATATTGATTCTTCATGAGAATGGAATGTTTTTACATTTGTTTGTGTCCTCTTTTATTTTGTTGAGCAGTGGTTTGTAGTTCTCCTTGAAGAGGTCCTTCACGTTCATTGTAAGTTGTATTCCTAGGTATTTTATTCTCTTTGTAGTAATTGTGAATGGGAGTTCACTCATGATTTGGCTGTTTGTCTATTATTGGTGTATAGGAATGCTTATGATTTTTGCACATTGATTTTGTATCCTGAGACTTTGCTGAAGTTGCTGAAGTCAGCTTAAGGAGATTGGGGGCTGAGATGATGGGGTTTCTAAATATACAGTCATGTCATCTGCAAATTTTTAGTTTGATACATGGATACCAAAACAAAAACAAAAAACATGTCCCAAACTGCCTTAAAGCTAAGTGTGGCTATGTGACTGAAAGCTGACCAATGAAATACAAGCCTTAGAGTCTGGTTCATGGTAACTCAAAGTGCTGAACACAGTGATCTACACATACTTGCACAATAAATATTTGTTGACTTACTAAATCAATGTTTCTTCAACCTTGGAGACCCTTTTTTCCTGACAGAGCTTTTCTTGCTTATTGAAATCTTAGTTTTCAAGGCTATTCTCAAATACCATATCATCCAAGAAGTTTTCCTTGTCCTCTCCTCCATTAGAGTTATTTCTTATATGAATGTTTATACTTCAGTTTGGGGAATTACAGCTGATACCCATTCTCTTGATAGTGACTTCTGTGTGGTGGTTATAGTGGCTGGGTTTCTTTGATATGAAGAGTATTGCATACTATTCTATGACATTTTTACCACTGCTTACAAAGAGAGAAGGTGCATTGGCTTGTGGGGAGAAAAATACCTTTTTAGGCTTTACTTGTTTCCATTGGATTGTGTGTTTCGATTGAAGGTCGTCTTTATTTTTTATTTTCCTTGCCTTGCTGTGTGTCTGGCATTATGACATAAGAAAATCAATTGATTTTGACAAAACTTAGTGGCCTCAAGAAAGCTGAGGTTAAAGGGAAGAGAGTTTGAGAGAACATATGCATACTCAGACCTTGGTTTTCTACAACAGCCTAAATTTTAACCAGACAGTTGTCTAATCATGCAACACAAGCAAGGGGAGTGTAGTTGAATGATATTGTCAGAGTATTGTTCTGTGATGGCTCAGATGCCATTTCCACAGAAATATACCTGCTTGCTTGATCATGCTGGTCAGAGCAAAATTTCCCACGTGCTGGATGCCATTTATGCATTTAGCTTGATGGGTTACTATACTACTGATGATCTATATTTCCTGTCAGTTGCATTTTAGTTATTCCATCCTGGGAATACTGCCATTCATTGTGATTGGATTTGGATGTTCCCCAACTGTTCTTGGGCATGACATTAAAAAAAAAGGTTTTTGAACAACCAGCTAATCTTTATTGTGCATGGAGACACAGTAATTATACTCCCATAGGCGCTTTTTGTTTCTTTGGTCTTGGAGCATCCCTCTGCAACCTATTCTGTGGCTGATGGTACAGTAGCTATTAATAGTTTATACAGGAGGTCGGGCGCGGTGGCTCATGCCTCCCACCACTTTGGGAGGCTGAGGTGGGCAGATCACCAGAGGTAAGGAGTTCGAGACCAGCCTGGCCAACATGGTGAAACCCTGTCTCTCCTAAAAATACAAAAATAGCTGGGCATGGCGGTGGGCACCTGTAATCCCAGCTATTTGGGAGGCTGAGGTAGGAGAATTGCTTGAACCCAGTAGGCGAAGGTTGCAGTGAGCTGAGATCACACCATAGGACTCCAGGCTGGGCGACAAGAGTGAGACTCCATCTCAAAAAAAAAAAAAAGATTTATACAGGAGTTTCTGAATTTGCTAATGTTCTTGGGAACTCAGGTGCTCTAATTGTCAATCCATTGTGGCATAAGACATCTGTGTTCTGTTATCTTCTCTGAATGAGTAAGTGACTCTGCTTTCAACAGTTACCCACCTTTTTGAAGAACATCTGACTAATTTATGAAGTATCTGGATTTTAAAAATTATTAGCATTTTAATTTTTCCTAGCTGAGGTGCTATGATAACATCAGGATAAAACTGGCTTTTGGCAGTCAGTTGTGCTGAAATCAACCACAATTTAAGTCAGGGCTTGACCATCCAAATCTTTCTGAGTGCTTCCTCAGTCCTTCCCGTTAGTTTCAGTGGAATGAACATGGATTTTGAAATACTGGAATTAAAATTGTTTTAGCACTTACAGTTTTATTTGGACAATTATTTAAACTATCTGAATGATAGGTTCCTAATGCTCAAAATGAGGAGTATACTTGTTAAAGTATAAGTGTTTGAAATACTTTGTGTCTAGTAGACATTTAATACAGGTTAGTCCCCCTTCTCTTCTCTGTCTTTAAGAATTCCAAAACTGTTTTTGCCCCTTGGGTTCTATGACATCTCACTCCTGATTTTCTTCCTCTTTCTGATTTTCTTTATTGATTTCCTTCATGTGCTCCTTTACTCTGCTGGTCTCTTAGCTGTTGATTTCTCAAAGTTCTGTCCTGGGCTGTCTTCTTATTCAACACGTTTCCATTAGCCATCTAGATAGTTTTTATAAAAATGCTTATAATATCCAAGTATATCTTCACTTTAGCTTTTTTTATAGTTTGGATTCATATATTTAACTGTATTTTTCTTGAATATCGTACAGATTCCTCAAATCCAACATGTACAAAATGGAACTCATCATCTTTCTCTACCAACCAGCAATTCTTCTGTGTTCTTAATCTTAATATTCACTCTCAATTATTTAGTGGATCAAGCCAGAGACCTGAGTATTATCCTCAAGTCTTTCTTCTCTTCCATCCCGTACATTTACTCATTAATCATATCTTATTAAGCCTAATTTCCAAGCAACCTTGAGTTCTCCTAACCCCTTCCATCCTGATATCCATTGACGTGGTCCAGACTTGGAAAATTATATCAGCAGTAAATCAGAATGCCTACTTTATAACATCTCCACCTGTCTTGAGTTATAAAAACACTTTGCTGTGAATGTAATATATGGTTGTGTATTTTCCATAAAATATTTCGCTTTCAAGAAGGGGAGAGAGTAGAAAAAAAAATCCATAGTTTTTGACTTACCTTTTAATTTTAGGATTTTATTTGAAATACATAGTAAAATGGTTTTCCTTTGTGTTTTCTTTCATTGCTGTACTCTTTCAGAGATTACCTAATTTTTAATTGTTTACATCTTTTTTCTTTTTAAAAACATTTAACTCTTTAATATAATGGTTTTTTTTTTTTGCCTGCCTGCCTTCCTCCGCTCCTTTCCTCTCCTCTCCTCTCCTCTCCTCTCCTCTCCTCTGCTCTCCTCTGCTCTCCTCTTGTTCTCCCCTCCCCTCTCCCTTCCTTTCTTTCTTTGACAGAGTTTCACTCTGTTGCCCAGGCTGGAGTGCAATGGCACCATCTTGGCTCACTGTAACCTCCACCTCCCGGGTTCAAGCAATTCTCCTGCCTCAGCTTCATGAGTAGCTGGGATTACAGGCGCCTTTCGCCATGCCCAGCTAATTTTTGTATTTTTAGTAAAGACGGGGTTTCACCATGTTGGCCTGACTGGTCTCGAACTCCTGACCTCAGGTGACCCACCTGCCTTGGCCTCCCAAAGTGCTGGGATTACAGGCATGAGCCACCACACCCGGTCTCTTTTTCTTTTCTTTTCTTTTAAATATAGTGTTTTTAAAGCTATTTTAGTTCATGGATCTCATGGAGAAACTGGAAACTGTGGACTTTCCACCTAGAAAAGTACACATATTGAATTTTACATTTTTAGGGGTTTCACAGTAGACAGCCAGAAACCTGTCCGTGAATGTTTTAGATTCTTTTGGATAAAGCATCTCTAAACTGTCTAGAAATTCTTTTTTGTTCATAATATAATATTCTATAGATATTGAGACAACTCTTTACATACAAGACAGAATAAATTTAGATATATATATGTAGAAAAGACATAAGATTTACAGTTTCTAACTTACTTTTCAAACACTTGGCATAGGGATGAAAACTTGGCACTTAGCTCCTTGTTTAAATCTGAATCTGCAACTGAGCAAGGTATTCATATGATTTATGTCTCAGAGTTAGTGCCAGTCATAGAAAAAAAATTTCAATAGGACAAAGAAAGCGTCAGTATCATCTCTTGCCTTTCAGTTGGTCAGTGCTGCTTTTATGCTGTTACCTAGTACCCATAACCACCGTCTTGTAATACGTGATCACTTTCTAGGCTCTAAAGTTGGCTGTCCCCATCAAATTCTCTTGTGGAATTGCTCAGCAAGCAGTTTGAGATTGGATAGAGCTCATTCAGATTTTGGTGTTCATGACTAATAATTTCGACTGGAAACAGCTTGTGCTTATAGAGTTGTGTTATTTTCTAAGTTGAAATAGATGCCATCGCATACCTACCAACATAATCTAGCAACAGGAAACATGCTCATTTTGGTAAGAGGTACTCTCTCTTCTAACATAAAGACTTTTAAATCTCAGCAAACATATTTCTTTCTTGTGGCAATCTTGTTTTTAAGAAAGTACATGGATTTAAGAAAGTAAATATTAATATGATCACTTACACTATATTCAAGAGTAGTTTCATGTAGTACTTATTCTAATAAAGGTGTTTTTAAAAAGGAAATAGTAAATAGCATCTATACAGCATTTACTGTGTTCTTGGGTTGGAAGACTCAATATTGTTAACTGATCTGTATATCTTTTCAGTACAACTGATAGTATACAATAGTAGAAAAATGTATTTCTTCTATCTGAATGCCTCTGATGAACTTCTCTGGATCCTTTAAGACTTCCTGAATATTTTATACATTCTCTAGTTATAGCATATACTGCATATATTAAAATGATTTACTCATTTTTCCACTAGATTGTGAGCTTATGTAGTATTTGTTATATGGTTCCATGTTTCTCCTCCCTTGTTTTGGTACTTTCAAATAATAGTAGACACTGGAGAAATGTTTACTGCGTTAAAAACAAAAACAAAAGTGGTTAACTTTGAGATAATGTGGCTATAATGTGTTTATGAAATAATAATTCCATGTAGAAATTACCCTCTTTTACCAGATAAATTGTACCAAAGACAGAGAGTTCTGCTTCTGGAATGGCAGCAAACAATAGGAAAATGGGACTAAATTCCATTTACAGTAGCATTAAAAGCCATAACATTTAGGAATACATTTAACAGAAGTATAAAACCTGTATGTTCAAAATTAGGTAATATTGATGGAGAGAAATTAAAGATCTAAATAGACAAATTTACCGTGTTCTTGGGTTGGAAAATTCAATATCGTTAACATGTTAGTTTTCTCTAACTTGATCTGTGTATAAATTCAGTACTATTCAAATACAAATTTCAGAAGGTTTTTTTTTTTTTTTAAATAGAAATTGAGGCTGGGCGTGGTGGCTCACGCCCAACTTTGGGAGGCCGAGGCAGGTGGATTACGAGGTCAGGAGTTTGAGACCAGCCTGACCAACAAGGTGAAACCCCATCTCTCTAAAAATACAAAAATTAGCCGGGCATGGTGGCACGTGCCTGTAATTCCAGCTACTCAGGAGGCTGAGGCAGGAGAATTGCTTGAACCCTGGAGGTGGAGATTGCAGTGAGCCGAGATCATGCCACTGCATTCCAGCCTGGGCAACAGAGTGAGACTCTATCTCCAAAAAAAAAAAAAAAAAAAGAAGAAGAAATTGATAAGCTGATTTAAAAATTTGTGGTAACGTAAACCACTGAAATTAGCCAAAGCAGTTTTATAAAAGGTGAACAAAATTGGAGAAATTATACTACCTGATTTTAAGACGAACTATGATGTGACAGTAATCAAGACAGTGTGGTATTGGTGAAAGGATAGATATATAGATCAGTGGAACTAAAGAGAGAACCCAGAAGTGGAGCCACACAAGTATGGTCAATTGATTTTTGACAAAGGTGCCAAGGCAATTTCAGTGAAGAAAAGGAAAGACTTTGAGCAAATGGGGTTGGAACAACTGGATAGCCATGTGAAAAAAATGAACCTTAATCCCTACTTCACACCATACAAAAAAATTAATTTTAATGGATACAACATAAATCTAAAAACTAAAACTATAGAACTTCTGGAAGAAAATGTAGGACAAAAGTGACTTTGGGGTAGGCAGTGATTCCTTAGATAAGACACCAAAAACATAAACCATACAGAAAAAAAATGGTAAATTGGGTTTTATAAAAATCAAGAAATTTTGCTCTTTGGAAGATATCATTAAGAAAAGGAAATGAAAAAGAAAGTCACAGACTAGGTGAAACTATATATATACATATATACATGAAAAAGGACTTTTAACCAGAATATATAACAGACTCCTAAAACGAATAATAAGACAACAAAATAAAACATGGCCAAATGATTTGAATAGACCTTTCACAAAAGATATCTGAGTAATTGTAGGTATGTGAAAAGATGCTCAGTAGCTTTAGTCACCAGGGAAATGCAAAGTAAAACCACAGTGAGATACCACCAGATATCCATTAGAATGGCTGAAAGGAAAAAGGCTGACAATACCAATTGGGGATATGGAGCAACTAGAACTTTGTTGCCGGTGGGAATGTAAAATGTTACAAACTGCAAAACTGGCATTCTCTTAAAAAGTTGAACATACACTTAACATAAAATTCAGCCATTCTACTCCTACATATTTTCCCAATATAAATAAAAATACGTGTTCACACAAAGATTTGTATATTATTGTTCATAGCAGTTTTATTCGTAATAGCCAAAATTGTAAGCAATCCACATATTCATTAATAAGAGAATGGATAAACAAAATATAATCTATCCATACAATAAAATATTACTTAGGAATACAAAACAACTATTATACACATAGATAAATTGCAAAATAATTATGCTGAGTGAAAGAAGCCAGATTCAAAAAAGAGTATGTATTCGTCTGTTCTCATGCTACTATAAGGACATACCTGACAGTGGGTAATTTTTTTTTTTTTCCTGAGATGGAGTCTTGTTCTGTCACCCAGGCTGGAGTACAGTGGTGTGATCTTGGCTCACTGCAACCTCCGCCTCTTGGGTTCAAGCAATTCTCCTGTCTCAGCCTCCCGAGTAGTTGGGATTACAGGTGCTCACCACCACGCTGGCTAGTTTTTATATTTTTAATAGAGACGGGGTTTCACCATGTTGGTCAGGCTGGTCTTGAACTATTGACCTCGTGGGTAATTTATAAAGGAAAGAGGTTTAATTACTCATAGTTCCGCAGGGCTGGGGAGGCCTCAGGAAACTTACAGAGGGGAAGCATGGCAAGCATGTCCTTCTTCACATGGTGGCAGCAAGAAGTGCTGAGTGTAGGCAGGGAAAACCCCTTATAAAACCATCAGATCTCGTGAGAACTCACTATCACGAGAACAGCATGGAGGTAACTACCCCCATGATTCAATTACCTCCCACTGGGTCCCTTCCACGACATGTGGGGATTATGGGAACTACAGTTCAAGATAACATTTGGGTGGGAACACAGCTAAACCATATCAGAATTCATATTGTGTGATTCCAGTCATATAAAATTCTAGAAGATGCAAACTAATCTACCATAGCAGAAAGCAGAACAACAGTTGTCTGGGCCTGGGAGTGAAGGCAGGGGTGGACTACAAGGTGCATGAGAAAACTTTTATAGGTGGTGGAAGTAGTTTGTATCTTGATTCTGGTAGCAGCTTCGTGGGTGTATATGTTTTCACAATTCAGATACACTTTAAATGAATGAGTTACACCTCAGTTAAGTTGGTAAAAACAAAGGGAGGATAGCAGTGATGGGAGAAGGTTTCTGAATTTTGGTTGAGGAAACAACCTGGGGCACACAGCATTGAAGAACAAAATTTCCCCCTACCTACACTAAGGGGTACAATGTTTAGTCTTGTAGTGACTAGTCATATGTCATCTAGTGTGATGTTTGTCAAAGCAATTTTTTACTCTTTTAATTAGAAGCCTCTTCAAGAGTAAGTAAATCATTTTTAATTTAGTCTAAATAAGAATGTTTAATATTGGTTTCCTCCTCTGAAAGCTTTTGAGTGATAAAGGCTTCAAATGAATGGTGGCGATGTAGTGTTCAGAATATATTCTGAAGAGACAATTTCTTCTTTCTGAGAGTGATGGAAATCTATGCCTCATCTTTAAATCATTTTAGCTGACGCACATATTATTTAAGTATCTGTGGGCATATTTGAAATTAATACCTACTGCTTTTGCCAGCGGGAAGATAGGAATCTTGTTCATGTATATCTTTACTGGAATTTTGAGTGATGTCTTATACTACTCATCTACTATAAGGTGATTATGTTACTAATTCTTAGTGCCCTTTCATAGATGTGAAACATCTCAGTATAGGGTTTCACGTATTTTGCAGGGAGGTTAATGGAAAGATAAGGCCTTTGGAGCCAGATAGTTCTGGTTTCAAGTTCCAGTTCTGTAACTAATCGTGCTTTTGGCAAATTATATCCTTTCTCTAAGCCTGTTTCCTCACCTGGAAAAGAGAATAACCCTTCCTACACTTATTGTAAGGATTAAATGAAATAGCGTTAAGGTACTGGTGTAAACCTGGCATATAGTAAGTACTTAGTAAATATTATTTCCATTCTGTTTTTGTTTATTTTTTTGAGACAGGGTCTGGCTGTGTCGCCCAGGCTGGAGTGCAGTGGTGCAGTCTCAGTTCACTACAACCTCTGCCTCCTGGGCTCAAGCAATCTTCTCCCCTCAGCCTCCTACATAGCTGGGACTATAGGCACATGCCACCGTGCCTAACTAATTTTTGTTTTTTTTTTTTTTGTGGAGACAGGGTTCTGCCGTGTTGCCCAGGCTGGTCTTGAATTTCTAGACTCCTGCCTTGGCCTCCCAAAGTGCTAGGATTACAGGTGTGAGCCACTGCACCCAGCCTATTTCCCTTACTCTTGATAAGGAATGCTGGTGTATTGTATCTGGGGTCCTCCCTGTATCTGGGGTCCTCCCAGTGCTGGAAGCATTATGTTTCGTATTCCGGTCTTTTCCACTTTGCTGATATACATTCTGAGCCTTATTTTTCAAGTCCTATTTTCAAATTTATTCATTTTGATCTGAAACATATGGGTTCTGAGCAGTATGATTTCTGGTTTGTTCACAAAATGTTAACTCTGATCTATATTGCTGAACATATCTCAGAGAGTGAATACTTGTTCTAAAAGCAGTGCTGCTGTGCCGATTGTATTTTATATACATCAGACACTTTAATCCCCTTAGTTAAGGGGTCAGTTAGAAGTAAATATTTGTGCCCATAGGTTATTAAGGAGCTGCCAAGCAACCATGAAATTTTCCCATGGTACAAGGGTCTGACTCATTTTAATCTCACCTTTCTCTGTGGTCAAGTTGTATTGAGCTCAGATTAATCCCTTGTGGCCATTGCTGCTCCATAGCTGGCAGCTTTTATGCTCTAGGCCCATAGTCCATGGTCTGTCCTGACCAGTCTCTTGACGTATGCACTTGATGTCAGTTCTAAGGCTGGTTTTCCCAGCCTTTAATCTTTGATCCATAGTTGGGGCAGGTTGGGGCTAGGGATGGGGATGTATTCCTACAGGATACTTTGGAGTGCTACCTTCCATAGTAATCCTGCTTTGCTTTACAATTTTCCACTCACTCACTCTTGTGAGTGAGAAATGTGACCTAAGCTACAACCTGAAAGCAATGAAAGAGAAAACTATAGTAGCATAAAATATGTTCAGCTGTCTTTGAAAGAGTGTCTACTATCCATAGCTCCAGCAATACTGTTACTTTTAATCACAAAAACCACAATTACTTTTGCACCAACCTAATAGTGTTTGTTTAAATTTAGCTTTTCTATTTATCAGTTATATATTAACATTATTTGGAGAGTCATTTCCTATTTCTCAAAGAGAATCACTTTAATCTCTGATTCATTTGGTATTAGCCCCCTTATTTCTAATTTATCATATTTCTTGATTTTTCAGAATTAGGCCTCATGTATTGACTTCTCACTAAGGAAGAGGAGGATTTACCTCTCTTTGACCAGCACCCTACGTTGCTGTATGCAAGCATACTTCCCATCCTGCCATCCTCCAATATAGTTATATCATAATCATTAACTACATTATGACAATTACATAAATATAATTCACAGCTAAACTATGTAGGATTTGATAGTTACTTTTCCTTGCCTGCACAGTATTTTGTTTTTCCTGGAATTGATAATTCTATTTCTTGTTCATATAATTAGTTATCTGTGTTCTCAACACTAATTCATTAATTCCGAACCATTCTCAGTTGTATAAATATCCTGTTCATATCATTCAGAAACATTGAGTAATTTATCATTTTCTTATCTTGAATAAATATTTCCTGGAGTCTTCTGATCTGTTCCAATCTTGACTGATTGTTTTCTGCTGCATAGCTGTTGTTTAGGGGCGGTATCATCTTGTGGATTTTCTTTGCCTGTCTAATACGTTGGATCGTCTCTTCCATGGATCTCATGTCTTCCTTTTCATGGTTTATGACTTCATTTGGTGGAGTACATCTTCAAGTAACTTTCTGAAAAAATGTGTTTGGGAGACAAAATATTTGAGACCTTCAGTATTTGCAGATGTTTTAATTTCCCATATACTAAATTGACTGAGTGTAGAATATGCTATGGTTTAAGTACCCCCTCCAAAACTCATGTTGAAATTTAATTGCCATTGTGATAGTATTAGAGGTGGTACTTTTAAGAGGTGATTAGGTTATGAGGGTGGAGTTTGCTTGCCTTTCTGCTTTCTGCTATGGGATGATGCAAAAAGAAGGCCCTCACCAAATGGCCAAGCAGATGCTGGTACTATGTCTCAGCCTTCAGAACCATGAAGCAAATAAATCTCTTTTCTTTATAAATTACCCAGTTTGTGGTATTCTTTATAATAGCAGGAAATGGACTAAGACAGAATACTAGCTTGGAAACATTTTCCTCAGAATTTTGAAAGAATTGTTTCATTGTCTTAAGTCTTTCAGTGTTGTGCTTAAGAAGTTTTAAATAAAATGTATTTTATTTGTGTGTGTGTGTATTTGCCTCTGGAAATGCTCAGGACATTTTCTTTGCTTTCATTGTTATAACATTTTATTGTGGTAGTCTTTGATTTAGGTCTTTTTTCATCTGTTGGTGGATTCCATAAATCTCTCTTTCTCTCTTTTTGGTCCTACTTTCTGGGAGATTTCCCCAGTTTTATCTTCAAACTATATTTGAGTCTTTAATTTTAGCTACTTATTTTTTACTTTCTGAGAGTTCCTTTTCTAAATATTCCTTATCTATAGCATCCTGTGCTTGTTTCCTGGATGCAGTGTCTTCTGTTATTTCTTTGAGCTTGGACAAATTAATAATAGAAGTTTTCTTCTCTATGTGCTCTAACTTTCCAAGCTTCTGTATTATTTAGATCCCTGTCATATTACATGCTGTCTTAAAATGTTTGGCAATCTTTGGCTATCTTCTTAGGCTTAACAGTGGAGTGTTAATAAGCAGATTGGGCTGGACATTGTGGCTCACGCCTATAATCCAAGCACTTTGGGAGGCTGAGGCAGGAGGATCACTTGAGCCCAGGAGTTCGAGACCAACCTGGGCAACACACGAGATCCTGTCTCTATAAAAAAAAAAAAAAATTAGCTTTGCAGGTGGTGCATGCTGTGGTCCCAGCTACTTGGGAGGCTGATGTAGGAGGATTGCTTGGTCCAGAGACGTTGAGAGGCTGCAGTGAGCTGTGATTGTGATTGTGCCACTGCACAGGCAACGGAATGAGACCCTGTCTCCAAAAAACCAAAAAAAAAAAATGCAGATCAGAGTGAATGTAGGTTTTATTAAGCCTCTAAATCTACTGTTTACCTCTGGATCCAGCTGCCAATTTGTAGGAAATAGAAATACTGAGGACACAACCCTGCCTGCCCACTGTCTGGAAACAGAAATAGATGCGGTGCCTTTTGCGGGGGGCACGGTGGGAGTAAGACTGGCCTTTCGGATTGTGTGGGAGCTGAGTGAGGCCTGTGACTGCTGGCTTTCCCTCACTTTGCTGACAACCTACATGACTCAGCAGAGGCAGCCATTATCCTCCCAGGTACACAACTCCATTGACCTGGGAACCTCACCCACATCCTCCACAGCAGCTGCAGCAAGACCTGCCCAAGGAGAGTCTGAGCTCAGACATGCCTAGCCCTTCCACCACCTGCTAGTCCTTCTCTACCCGCCCTAGTAACTGAAGACAAAGGGCGTATACTCTTGGGAGTTCTAGGGCCCTGCCCACTGCCAGTTCCTCTCCATACTACCACAGCTGATGCCCTCTGGAAAGAGCCACCTCCTGGCAGGAGGCCAACCAGCACAAAAATAGAACGTTAAACCACCAAAGCCAAGAATCCTCACAGAATCCATTTCACCCCCCTGCCACCTCTACCGGAACAGGTGCTGGTATCCATGGCTGAGAGACCCATAGACAGTTCATATCACAGGACTCTGTGCAGACAACCCCCAGTACCAGCTTGTAGCCTGGTAGACTTGCTGGGTGGCTAGACCCAGAAAAGAGATAACAATCACTGCAGCTCGGCTCTCAGGAAGCCACATCCATAGGAAAAAGGGGAGAGTGCTACATCAAGGGAACACCCTGTGAGACAAAAGAATCTGAACAACAGCCTTCAGCCCTAAACCTTCCCTCTGACAGAGCCTACCCAAATGGGAAGCAACTAGAAAACCAACTCTGGTAATGTGACAAAACAGGGCTCTTTAACATCCCCCCAAAATCACACTAGGTCAGCAGCAATGGATCCAAACCAAGAAGAAATTTCTGATTTACCCCAGAAAGCATTCAGGAGGTTAGTTATTAAGCTGATCAGGGAGGCACCAGAGAAGGGTGAAGCCCAATGCAAGGAAATCCAAAAAAACGATACAAGAAGTGAAGGGAGAAATGTTCAAGGAAATAGATAACCATAAAAAAAAATCAAAACTTCAGGAAATATTGGTCACACTTATAGAAATGCAAAATGCTCTGGAAAGTCTCAGCAATAGAATTGAACAAGTAGAAGAAAGAAATTCAGAGTTCGAAGTCAAGGTCTACAAATTAACCCAATCCAACAAAGACAAAGAAAAAAGAATAAGAAAATATGCATAAAGCCTAAGAATATTTGGTGTTCCTGAGGAGTAAGAGAAATCTAAAAATTTGGAAAACATATTTGGGGGAATAATTGAGGAAAACTTCCCCAGCCTTGCTAGAGACTTAGACATCCAAATACAAGAAGCACAAAGAACACCTGGGAAATTCATCGCAAAAATATCATCACCTAGGCACATTGTCATCAGGTTATCTAAAGTTAAGACGAAGGAAAGAATCTTAAGAGCTATGAGACAAAAGCACTAGGTAACCTTTAAAGGAAAACCTATCAGACTAACAGCAGATTTCTCAGCAGAAACCCTACAAGCTAGAAGGGATTGGGGCCCTGTCTTCAGCCTCCTCAAACAAAACAATTATCAGCCAAGAATTTTGTATCCAGTGAAACTAAGCATCATGTATGTGGGAAAGATAGTCTTTTTCAGACAAACAAATGCTGAGAGAATTTGCTACTACCAAGCCACCACTACAAGAACTGCTAAAAGGAGCTCTAAATCTTGAAACAAATCCTGGAAACACATCAAAGCAGAACCTCTTTAAAAGCATAAATCTCACAGGACCTATAAAACAAAAATACAATTTAAAAAGCAAAAACAAAAAACCACAGTACACAGGCAACAAATAGCATGATGAATGGAATGGTACATTGCATCTCAATACTAACATTGAATATAAATAGCCTAAATGATCCACTTAAAAGATACAGAACTGGCCAGGTGCAGTGGCTCACGCCTGTAATCCCAGCATTTGGGAGGCTGAGGCGGGTGGATCACGAGGTCAAGAGATCGAGACCATTGTGGCCAACTTGGTGAAACCCCATCTGTACTAAAAATATAAAAATTAGCTGTGCGTGGTGGCGGGTGCCTGTAATCCCAGCTACTTAGGAGGCTGAGGCAGGAGAATCGCTTGTACCTGGGAGGTGGAGGTTGCCGTGAGCCAAGATTGCACCACTGCACTCCAGCCTGGTGACAGAGCGAAACTCCATCTCAAAAAAAAGAAGAAAAAAAGATATACAGAACCACAGAATGGATAAGAACTCACCAACCAACTATCTGCTGACTTCAAGAGACTCACTTAACACATAAGGACTCACACAAACTTAAAGTAAAGCGGTGGGAAAAGGCATTTCATGCAAATAGGCACCAAAAGTGAGCAGGGGTAGCTATTCTTATGTTAGACAAAATGAACTTTAAAGCAACAGCAGTTAAAAAAGACAAAGAGGGACATTATATAGTGATAAAAGGCCTTGTCCTACAGGAAAAGATCACAGTCCTAAACATATATGCACCTAACACTGGAGCTCCCAATTTTATAAAACAATTACTAACAGACCTAATAAATGAGATAGAAAGCAACACAATAATAGTGGGAGACTTCAGTACTCCACTGACATCACTAGACAGGTCATCAAGAAAGAAAGTCAACAAAGAACGGATTTAAACTATACCTTGGAACAAATGGACTTAATAGATATATACAGAACATTTCATCCAACAATCGGAGACACTTTCCATTCAGCAGTGCATGGAATTTTCTCCAAGATAGACCATATGATAGGCCACAAAACGAGCCATAATAAATTCAAGAAAACTGAAATTATATCAAGCGCTCTCTCAGACCACAGTGGAATAAAACTGTAAATCAACTCCAAAAGGGAAACCTACAAAACCATGCAAATACATGAAAATTAACCTGCTTTTGGGTCAAAAATGAAATCAAGATGGAAATTTAAAAATTCTTTGAACTGAATGACGGTAATAACACAACCTATCAAAACCTCTGGGATACAGCAAAGGCGGTGCTAAGAGGAAAGTTCATAGCTCTAAATGCCTAACAGAGCACAACAGACATTCTAAGGCCACACCTCAAGGAACTGGAGAAAGAAGAACAAACCAAACCCAAACCCAAACCCAGCAGAAGAAAGGAAATAACCAAGATCAGAGCAGAACTAAATAAAGTTGAAACAACAACAAAATGCAAAAGATAAATGAAACAAAAAGCTGGTTCTTTGAAAAGATAAATTAAACTGATAGACCATTAGGAAGATTAACCAAGAAAAGGAGAGAGAAAATCCAAATAACCTCAATAAGAAACGAAATGGGAGATATTACAACTGACAACACGGAAATACAAAAGATTATTCAAGGCTACTATGAACACCTTTATCCACATAAACTAGAAAACCTAGAAGAGATGGATAAAGTCCTAGAAAAATACAACCCTCCTAGCTTAAATCAGGAAGAATTAGATACCCTGAACAGACCAATAACAAGCAGCGAGATTAAAATCGTAATTTAAAAATTAACAAAAAAAAGTCCAGGACCAGACAGATTCACAGCAGAATTCTACCAGACATTCAAAGAAGAATTGGTACCAATCCTTTTGACACTATTCCACAAGATACAGAAAGAGGGAACTCTCCCTAATTCATTCTATGAAGCCAGCATTACCCAGATGTGGAAAAAGCATTTGACAAAATCCAGCATCCCTTTATGATTAAAACTCTCAGCAAAATAGCATACAAGGGACAATACCTCAATGTAATGAAAGCCATCTGTGACAAACCCACAGCCAACATAATACTGAGTAGGGAAAAGTTGAAAGCATTCCCTCTGAGAACTGGAACAAGACAAGGATGCCCACTCTCATCACTTCTCTTCAACATAGTATAGGAAATCCTAGCCAGAGCAATCAGACAAGAGAAAGAAATACAGGGTATCCAAATCGGTAAAGAAGAAGTCAAACTGTCACTGTTTGCTGATGATATGATTGTTTACCTCGAAAACCCTAAAGACTCCTCCAGAAAGCTCCCAGAACTGATAAAAGAATTCAGCTAAGTTTCTGGATACAAGATTAACATACACAAATCAGTAGCTCTTCTACACACCAAAAGCAACCAAGCAGAGAATCAAATCAAGAACTCAACCCCTTCTACAATAGCTGCAAAAAAATTTAAATACTCTGGAGTATACCTAACCAAGGAGGCTAAAGACCTCTACAAGGAAAACTACAAAACACTGCTGAAAGAAATCACAGATGACACGAACAAATGGAAATACATCCCATGCTCATGGAAGGGTAGAATCAATATTGAGAAAATGACCATACTGCCAAAAGCAGTCTACAAATTTAATGCGATCTCCATCAAAATACCACCATCATTCTTCACAGAATTAGAAAAAAACAATTCTAAAATTCTTATGAAACCAAAAAATTGCCCACATAGTCAAAGCAAGGCTAAATGAAAAGAACAAATCTGGAGGTATCGCACTACCTGATTTCAAACTATACCATAAGGCCATAGTCACCAAAACAGCATGGTACTGGTATAAAAACAGGCACATAGACCAATGGAACAGAATAGAGAACCCAGAAATAAACCCAAATACTTAACAGCCAACTGATCTTCGACAAAGCACACAAAAACAAAGTGGGGAAGGGATACCCTTTTCAACAAATGGTGCTGGGATAATTGGCTAGCCACATGTGGGAGAGTGAAACTGGATCCTCATTTCTCACCTTATACAAAAATCAACTCAAGATGGATTAAGGACTTAAATCTAAGACCTGAAACCATAAAAATTCTAGAAGATAACATTGGAAAAACCCTTCTAGACATTGGCTTAGGTAAGGATTTCATGACCAAGAACCCAAAAGCAAATGCAATAAAAACAAAGATAAATAGCTGGGACTTAAACTAAAGAGTTTTTGCATGGCAAAAAGAACAGTCAGCAGACTAAACAGACAACCCACAGAGTGGGAGAAAATCTTCACAATGTATACATCTGACAAAGGACTAATATCCAGAATCTACAGTGAACTCATTAAGATAAAAACAAACAGTCCCATCAAAAAGTGGGCTAAGGACATGAATAGACAGTTTTCAAAAGAAGATATACAAATGGCCAACAAACATATGAAAAAATGCTCAACATCACTAATGATCAGGGAAATGCAAATCAAAACCACAGTGTGATACCACCTTACTCCTGCAAGAATGGCCATAATGAAAAAATCAAAAAACAGTAGGTGTTGGCATGGCTGCGGTGATCAGGGAGCACTTCTACACTGCTGGTGGGAATGTAAACTAGTACAACCACTATGAAAAACAGTGTGGAGATTCCTTAAAGAACTAAAAGTAGGATTACCATTTGATCTGGCAATCCCACTACTGAGTATCTACCCAGAGGAAAAGAAGTCATTATATGAAAAAGATACTTGCACACACATTTATAGCAGCATAATTCACAATTGCAAAATCGTGGAACCAACCCAAATGTCTATCAATCAATGAGTGGATGAAGAAACTGTGATATATATGTACGGTGGAATACTGCTCAGCCATAAAAAGGAATGAATTAATAGCATTCACAGCAACCTGGATGAGACTGTTATTCTAAATGAAGTAACTCAGGAATAGAAAACCAAACATCATATGTTCTCACTGATATGTGGGAGCTAAGCTATGAGGACGCAAGGGCATAAGAATGACACAGTGGACTTAGGGGACTTGGGGAGAAGGATGGGAGGGGGGTGAGGAATAAACGATTACAAATAGGGTGCAGTGTGTACTGCTCGGGTGATGGCTGCACCAAAATCTCACAAATCACCACTAAAGAACTTACTTATGTAACCAAACACCACCTGTACCCCAGTAACCTATGGGGAAAAAGAAAAGAAACATTGAGGACAGAAGAACATACGGAATTGCACCATGAGTAATCAGCAAAATTCAGGGTGCAGAACACTCTACTGGCCCAGTCTGCTTTCATCAATAGATAAATTGTAAGAAAAAGAAAGTGATGGGAAGGAATTTTTAGACTAAAAGAAACTATAGAAACTTATTAAATTTTAAAACGGGTAAACCAAACTGTACATTCAAAGTGATTAAGATGGTAAATTTTACATTGTATATCTTACCCAATTTAAAAAAAAACATGACAGGGGCACGACTAAACTCTATGTCTATGAGGCATGTAGAGGGACTTCTGAGGTGTCTGGCAAAGTTTTATTTCTTGAGGATGATAATTTCAAGATTGTTAGCCTTATAATAAATTGCTAAGGTATATATTTGTTTTATGTGGTTTTCTGTATCTGTGTTTTAAAGTAATTTTTAAAAGCAGATTGGAAGCTCCGTGTGCGTAGTTGGGATTGCGGGTAGTAGTCTTCACTGTGGGATGGTGTATGTGGACAGACTTTTTAACTGCTGGAACCCCAATGTCAGTTTCTTTAGCTCATCAGTTCTCAAATGCTTTGGTCGCAGGACCATTTTACATGCTTAAAAAATGACTAAGGACCACAGAGAACTTTTGTTTATGTGGGTTACATTTGTCAATATTTACTAATAGAAATTAAAATTGAATTTCAAAATATTTATTCATCAAAAATAACAAGAGTAAACCCGTTACATGCTAACATAGATAATCTATTTTTAATGAAAAATGACTCTATTTTTTAAAGTAACATATTGGAAGAGTGACATTACTTTACATTTTTGTGGATCATTTTAATGTCCAGCTTAATAAAAGACAGGTGGATCCACATCTGTTTCTGCCTTCAATATCTTACAGTATCACCATGGTGCAGCATTTGAAAACTCCACTGTGAACTTTTGAGAGAATTAGAGTAAAACAGGCAAATGACATTGTAGTATTATTTTGCAAATAGATTTGACCTTGCTCACGCTCTGAGAGGAGGGAATCTTTGGAGTTCCTGGACCATACTTTGAGAACCATTGTTATAGCTGTTTTTCTCTTGACTGATCAGATTCTCCAGAGAAGACTCTCCTGCCTGGAAAGCTGACTGTCAACATTCCTGACCATCAGTCTTCTAACTAGCAGCATTCTGAAACCCAAAGAGGGAAGAAAGCTGTAAACTTTCATTTTATTCCTCAGTTGTTAGCATGGTAGTCTGTAATAAACTATTCCTGGTATCTCTCAGCCAAGGAAGCTTATATTTTAAGGTTCCGTCTCCTATGCAAGGTATAGGAGAGGATGAGAGAAGTCTAATTGCTCTTTTAAGCAGTGCCCTTCTGTTGACTTGCAGAAGTACCAAAATCAACTAATTTTATTGTCTTTTAGGAATTCTGTCATGGAAGTTTGGTTGTTTTTCACTTTTTCCTATTTCTGGCCAAAATTCAGCTTTGTGGGTCTGCTGTAAGTTAGCGCCTAACTCCCATCTGCTTTCTAGCATTTGTCTCCTCTTCTTTCTTGTTCTTTTGGATTTATGCCTTTAAAAAATAAACACAAAATTGTCTAAGGTTTTGTTGTTGTTTGGGGACATAGTAGGGCTCAAGGTACTACCTTTAACTGGAAATCCCAGCAGTGCCATGTAAATGGTTGTTTCTCTAGCATTTATTTGTATTTTGTGGTAGTATATTATTTTCATGGGATAAATGCATGTCCTTAGAGAGGCTTTGCCTTTCCCATCAGATAATCCTCATTCTCACACGGGGAAGGATTCTAGTGATATTATCCAGCATCCTTGGGAGCCTGAACAAATCAAGTGACGCTGCCTCTGCTGAAGCAGTAACCACCAATTCAGCAGATCAAGAAAAACAAAGTTCCTAAGGCCCCCTGAAGATAATCTCATTAGCAGAGAACAGACTGTCTTGGTCTGTTGTTCTCACCAAGTAACTGTAAAGAACCATATGCAAATACCACTGTCTTTCCTGAAGGAAGATTATTTATTACTAACTTTGTAGAGATTCTTCGAGGTTCTTGAGAATACAGTGGATAAATTCAGACCTTAGTATCAATTGAGCAGAGAGGGAATTAAGATACCTGATCCTCCTAAGACAGTGGTTCTTAAGCTTTGGTGTGTATTAGAGTCATCTAGAAGGCTTGTTAAAATGCAGAGTGCTGGGCTCCACTCTCAAGAGGTTCTGATTCAGTAGGTTTGGGGTAGTGTTCAGGAATTTGCATTTTTAGTAAGTTCCTGATAGACTGGGGGTCACACTTGGAGTACTGCTGTATACAGGAGCTAACCTTAAAACTTTCCAAAAGAAGGAATTTAGTGAAAGAATGGTTATTGTCTAACACAGTTATTTCTAGTGAAGTAGGCAAACTCTTTAATTAGATAAGGTTTTAACAGAGAGAAGAGAATATGAATAAAACAAAATGTCACATGCTACAAATGAAGTCATGAAATGTCACATGCTCTGAACAGCACGAGTTTATGATTGATATTTCTGGTTTTATTTGCTTGACAGGCTGTATTTATGAGAGTCAGTAAGAAACAATTGAAAACTAGACCACATAGGAATATAAATGAATACATATAAATTCCACTGCACTTTAGAGGCATGTTGGCATTAAACATCATCTTGTCCAATTCTTTAGAAACACGAAAAGAATTATCTCTGACACTTTTTTTCCTATTAAATTCTTCCATGTTCTTTTCTTTTGAAGAAATACAGTTTATGAAAATGTATATATTGTCTAAATTCATTATTAAACTATCCCTTATGGTTGAGGAACTTAAGATCTCATAAGAAAAATAAGGTTGCGCGACTCAGATTGAGAGTAAACTCATAAAACTTTTTTCTTTTCTTTTCTCTCTTTTTTTAAAATTTTCTTCTTTTCTTTTTAGAGGCAGGGTCTCACTTTGTCTCCCAGGCTGGAGTGTAGTGATGTGATCATGGCTCATTGTAACTTCAAACTCCTGGGCTCAAGCAATCCTTCTGCCATAGCCTCCTGAATAGCTGGGACTACAAGCAGCACCACCAGGCCCACGCCTGGCTAATTTATTTATTTTTTATTTTATTTTATTTATTTCTTTATTTTTAGAGATGGGGGGTCTCACTACATTGCCTAAGCTGGTCTCAAACTCCTGGCTTCAAGCCATCCTCCCACTTCGGCCTCCCAAAGTGGTGGGATTACAGGTGTGAACCACTACACTCAGGTAAAAACTCAAAACTTTATGAGTGAACTCATAAAAATAGAAGTATTTTAGTGTTTGCTAAAATAATTAAGATACTTTTTCAAAAGGGAAAGTCAACATTTTATAAGTTTAAAAAGTACTAAAAAGCATTTATTAGCCTTTGATTGCTTGAAATCTTGTAGAGTCTCCCTGTTCAATACTTTCTGTCAGATTCTTGTAAAATGGTATTGCATTATCAGAGGCGTTTTGTTTTTTGTTTTTGTTTTGTTTTGTTTTGAGACAGAGTTTCCCTCTTTCACCCAGGCTGGAGTGCAGTAGCTCCGTCTCGGCTCACTGCAGCCCCCACCTCTCGGGTTCAAGCGATCCTCCTACTTCAGCTTCCTGAGTAGCTGGGACTATAGGTGCGTGCCACTATGCCCAACTAATTTTTGTATTTTTAGTAGAGATGGGGTTTCACCATGTTGGCCAAGCTAGTCTTGAACTCCTGACCTCAGGTGATCCACCCGTCTCAGCCTCCCAAAGTGTTGGAATTACAGGCGTGAGCCACAATGCCCAGCCTGTAGTGGTTGTTTAGTTCCCCATTCACATGTTCAACTTCTCTCTGATACTTGGGCTGGAAGTTGTTCACTCCCGGCATATTTTGATGGTTATGATGTAAAAGATTATGGAGGACCTTTTAGAGCTCTGCTCAACTTACCAATGGCTGAGTTAGCTTTCTCAAGCATGACTATAATGTATGTTGAGTATGGTCATTTGGTTTTGCTCCTGGGTGCTTTCAGTGGAAAGGACCCTGTATGAGTTCCTTGGTTATTGATAGCCTTTGTGCGGTGGCTTTCTCAAATGCCAGTTGTAGTAGTGATGTACTGGGTGTATGAACTGGCTCACTACCTTCTACAGGGCTGGGGTTGCAGAGGTCTCAGGAAGCTTGTCTCATTCTCCAGTGCTGTACCCTTTTGTCAGCAGCTTTGTATTGGGTTGTGTAGTTTGACCTTCAGGCCTATAGGTGGCACTATTGTCAGTAGGGTGCAGATATCTCTGATATATTGATTTCCTTTCTTTTGGATAAATGTCCACTGGTAGGATTGCTTAATCGTATGGTAGTTCTCTTTGTAGTTTTTTGAGGAATCTCCATACTGTACTCCATAGAGGTTGTGCTAGTCTACATTCCCACCAACCGTGCATGAGTTCCGGTTTCTCTACCTTCTTGGCAGAACTTATTATTATTTTTTCTTTTTGTTAATAGCCATTCTAACTAGGATGAGATGATATTTCATTATGGTTTTGATTTTCATTTCCTTGATTAGTGATGTTGAGAATTTTTTCATATATTAGTTGGCCATTTCTATGTCTTCTTTTGTGAAATATCCGTTCAGATCCCTTGCCTATTTTTTAATAAAAAATATTTTTGCTGTTGAAATGTTTGAATTCTTTGCATATTCTGGATATTAATCCCCTGTCAGGTGAAGAGTTTGCAGATATTTTCTTCCATTGTGTAGGTTGTCTGTTCACTGTGTTGATTATTTCCTTTGCCGTGCGCAAGCTTTTGGTTTGATTTAATAATATTTATTTTTATTTTAGTTTCCTGTGCTTTTGAGGTCTTACTCATAAAATCTTTTTCTAGACCAATGTCCTGAAGCATCTTCTCAATGTTTTCTTCTAGTTGTTTTGTAATTTTGAGTCCTACATTTAGGTCTTTTATCCATTATTTTTTCTTTTTCAATTAGGATTTGAATGTGGAATTTTAAAATTTCTTTTTTCTTTGTTTTCTTTTTCTTTTTTTTAAAATTGTACTTTAAGTTCTGGGATTACATGTGCAGAACGTGCAAGTTTATTACATAGGTATACATGTGCCATGGTGGTTTGCTGCACCTATCAACCCATCATGTAGGTTTTAAGCCCCTCATGCATTAGGTATTTGTTCTAATGCTCTCCCTCCCCTTGCTCCCCACCCCCCAACAGGCCCTGGTGTGTGATGTTCCCCTCCCTGTGTCCATGAGTTCTTATTGTTCAACTCCCATTTGTGAGTGAGAACATGTGGTGTTTGGTTTTCTGTTCCTGTGTTAGTTTGCTGAGAATGATGGCTTCCAGCTTCATCCATGTCCTTGCAAAGGACATGAACTCATTCTTTTTTATGGCTGCATAGTATTCTATGGTATATATGTGCCACATTTTCTTTATCGAGTCCATCATTTATGGGCATTTGGGTTGGTTCCCAAGTCTTTGCTACTGTAAATACGGCTGCAGTAAACATACATGTGCATGTGTCTTTATAGTAGAATGATTTATAATCCTTTGAAGGATATGAACAGACACTTCTCAAAAGAAAACATTTATGTGGCCAACTAACATATATAAAAAAGCTCATCATCACTGGTCATTAGAGAAATGCAAATCAAAACCCCAATGAGATACCATCTTATGCCATTTAGAATGGCATTATTAAAAAGTCAGGGAACAACAGATGCTGGGGCGACTGTGGAGAAATAGGAAGGCTTTTACGCTGTTGGTGGGAGTGTAAATTAGTTCAATCATTGTGCAAGACAGTGTGGTGATTCCTTAAGGATCTAGAACCAGAAATACCATTTGACCCAGCAATCCCATTACTGGGTATGTATCTTTTTTTATTTTTCAGTTAGGATTTTGATGTTGAATTTGATCCATTTTAGTTGATGTTTGTGTAGAGGGATGTTGAATTTTACCAAATGCTTTTTCCGTATCTGTTGAGAGGATCATATGGTTTTTGTCCTTTATTTTGTCGATGTGATGTATCATGTTTACTGATTTGCATATATTGAACCATCTTTATATCCTTGGGATATATCCTACTTGATCATGGTGTATAATCTTTTAAAAAATTTTTTTTATTGTACTTTAAATTCTGGGATACATCAGAATGTGCAGGTTTGTTACATAGGTATACATGTGCTGTGGTGGTTTGCTGCACCCATCAATTGGTCATTTACATTAGGTCTTTCTCCTAATGCTATCCCTTCCCCAGGCCCCCACCCCCGACAGGCTGTGGTGTGTGATGTTCCCCTCCCTGTGTCTATGTGTTTTCAACTCCCACTTATGAGTGAGAACATGTGGTGTTTGGTTTTCTGTTATTGTGTTAGTTTGCTGAGAATGATGGTTTCCAGCTATCATTGATGGTCATTTGGGTTGGTTCCTAGTCTTTGCTGTTGTGAACAGTGCTGCAGTATACATACGTGTGCATTGTCTTTATAGTAGAATGATTTATAATCCTTTGGGTATATGCCCAGTAATGGGATTGCTGGGCCAAATGGTATTTCTGGTTCTAGATCCTTGAGGAATCGCCACACTGTCTTCCGCAATGGTTGAACTAATTTACACTCCCACCAACAGTGTAAAAGTGTTCCTATTTCTCCACATCCTCTCCAGCATCTGTTGTTTCCTGACTTTTAATGATTGCCATTTTAACTGGCATGAGATATCTCATTGTGGTTTTGATTTGCATCTCTCTAATGACCAGTGATGATGAGCTTTTTTACATATGTTTGTTGGCTGCATAAATGTCTTCTTTTGAGAAGTGTCTGTTCATATCCTTCACCCACTTTTTGATGTTTTTTTTTCCTTGTAAATTTGTTTAAGTTCTTTGTAGATTCTGGACATTAGCCCTTTGTCAGATGGGTAGATTGCAAAGATTTTCTCCTATTCTGTAGGTTGCCTGTTCACTCTGATGATAGTTTATTTTGCTGTGCAGAAGCTATTTAGTTTAATTAGATCCCATTTGTCAATTTTGGCTTTTGTTGCCATTGCTTTTGGTATTTTAGTAATGAAGTCTTTGCCCATGCCTATGTCCTGAATGGTATTGCCTAGGTTTCCTTCTAGGGTTTTTATGGTTTTAGGTCTTACATTTCAGTCTTTAATTCCTCTTGAGTTAATTTTTGTATAAGGTGTAAGGAAGGGGTTCAGTTTCAGTTTTCTGCATATGGCTAGCCAGTTTTCCCAGCAGCATGTATTAAATAAGGAATTATTTCCCCATTGTTTGTTTTAGTCAGGTTTGTCAAAGATCAGATGGTTGTAGATATGTGGTGTTATTTCTGAGGCCTCTGTTCTGTTCCATTGGTCTATATATCTGTTTTGGTACCAGTACCAGACTGTTTTTATTACTGTAGCATTATAGTATAGTTTGAAGTCAGGTAGCATGATGCCTCCAGCTTTATTCTTTTTGCTTAGGATTGTCTTGTCTATGCGGGCTCTTTTTTTGGTTCCATATGAAATTTAAAGTAGTTTTTTCTAATTCTGTGAAGAAAGTCAGTGGTAGCTTGATGGGGATAGCATTGAATCTATAAATTAGTTTGGGCAGTATGGCCATTTTCATGATATTGATTCTTCCTATCCATGAGCATGGAATGTTTTTCCATCTGTTTGTGTCCTCTCTTATGTCGTTGAGCAGTGGTTTGTAGTTCTCCTTGAAGAGGTCCTTCACATCCCTTGTAAGTTGGGTTCCTAGGTATTTTATTCTCTTTGTAGCAATTGCAAATGGGAGTTCACTCACGTCTTGGCTCTCTGTTATTGGTGTATAGGAATGCTTGTGATTTTTGCTCACTGATTTTGTATCCTGAGACTTTGCTGACGTTGCTTATCAGCTTAAGAAGAGTTTGGACTGAGATAATGGGGTTTTCTATATATGCAATCATGTCATCTGCAAACAGAGAAAATTTGACTTCCTCTCTTCCTATTTGAATACCCTTTATTTCTTTCTCTTGCCTGATTGCCCTGCCCAGAACTTCCAGTACTATGTTGAATTGGAGTGGTGAGAGTGGGCATTCTTGTCTTGTGCTGGTTTTCAAAGGGAATGCTTCCAGCTTTTTCGCGTTCAGTATGATATTGGCTGTGGGTTTGTCATAAATAGCTCTTATTATTTTGAGATACATTCCATCACTACCTAGTTTATTGAGAGTTTTTTGCATGAAGGGGTGTTGAATTTTGTCAAAGGCCTTTTCTGCATCTATTGAGATAATCATGTGGTTTTTGTCATTCATTCTGTTTATGTGATGGATTACGTTTATTGATTTGCATATGTTGAAGCAGCCTTGCATCCCATGGATGAAGTCGACTTGATCGTGGTAGATAAGCTTTTTGATGTGCTGCTGGATTCTGTCTGCCAGTATTTTATTGAGGATTTTTGCAACGATGTTCATCAGGGATATTGGCCTGAAATTTTCTTTTTTTTGTTTTGTCTCTGCCAGGTTTTGGTATCAGGATGATGCTGGCCTCATAAAATGAGTTAGGGAGGATTCCCTTTTTTTCTATTGTTTGGAATAGTTTCAGAAGGAATGGTACCAGTTCTTCTTTGTACCTCTGGTAGAATTTGGCTGTGAATCCGTCTAGTCCTGGACTTTTTTTGGTTGTTAGGCTATTAATTACTGCCTCAACTTTAGAACTTGTTATTGGTCTATTCTTCCTGATTTAGTCTTGGGAGGGTTTATGTGTCCAGGAATTTATCCATTTCTTCTAGATTTTCTAGTTTATTTGCATAGAGGTTTTTATAGGATTCCCCGATGGTAGTTTGTATTTCTGTGGGATTGGTGGTGATATCCCCTGTGTCATTTTTTATTGTGTTTGATTCTTCTCTTTTTTCTTCTTTAGTAGCCTGGCTAGTGGTCTATTTTGTTGATCTTGTCAAAAAACCAGCTCCTGGATTCATTGATTTTTTGAAGGATTTTTCGTGTCTCTATCTCCTTCAATTCTGCTCTGATCTTAGTTATTTCTTGTCTTCTGCTAGCTTTTGAATTTATTTGTGCTTGCTTCTGTAGTTCTTTTCATAGGGATGTTAGAGTGTTGATTTTAGATCTTTCCTGCTTTCTCTTGTGGGCATTTAGTGCTATAAATTTCCCTCTAAATACTGCTTTAGCTGTGTCCCAGAGATTCTGGTACATTGTGTCTTTGTTCTCGTTAGTTTCAAAGAACTTATTTATTTCTGCCTTAATTTTGTTATTTACCCAGTAGTCATTCAGGAGCAGGTTGTTCAGTTTCTATGTAATTACGTGGTTTTGAGTGAGTTTCTTAATCCTAAATTCTAATTAGATTGCACTGTGGTCTGACATACTGTTTGTTATGATTTCCATTCTTTTGCATTTGCCTAGGAGTGTTTTACTTCCAATTATGTGATAAATTTTAGAATAACTGTGATATGGTGCTGAGAAGAATGTATATTCTGTTGATTTGGGGTGGAGAGTTCTGTAGATGTCTGTTAGGTTTACTTGGTGCAGAGCTGAGCTCAAGTCCTGAATATCCTTGTTAATTTTCTGTCTTGTTGATCTGTCTGGTATTGACAGTGGGGTGTTAAAGTCTCCCACTATTATTGTGTGGGAGTCTAAGTCTCTTTATAGGTCTCTAAGAACTTGCTTTATGAATCTGGATGTTCCTGTATTGGGTGCATATATATTTAGGATAGTTAGCTCTTCTTGTTGCATTGATCCCTTTACCATTATGTAATGCCCTTCTTTGTCTCTTTTGATCTTTGTTGGTTTAAAGTCTGTTTTATCAGAGACTAGGATTGCAACCACTTTTTTTTTTTTGCTTTTTTTATTTGCTTGGTAAATATTCTTCCATCCCTTTATTTTGAGCCTATGTGTGTCTTTGCACGTGAGATGGGTCTCCTGAATATAGGACACTGATGGGTCTTGATTCTTTATCCAGTTTGCCAGTCTGTGTCTTTTAATTGGGGCATTTAGTCCATTTACATTTAAGGTTAATATTATTATGTGTGAATTTGATCCTGTCATTATGATGCTAGCTGGTTATTTTGCCCGTTAGTTGATGCAGTTTCTTCATAGTGTTGATGGTCTTTACAGTTTGGTATGCTTTTGCAGTTGCTGGGACCAATTGTTCCTTTCCATGTTTAGTGCTTCCTTCAGGAGCTCTTGTAAGTCAGGCCTGGTGATGACAAAATCTCTTAGCATTTGCTTGTGTGTAAAGGATTTTATTTCTCCTTCGCTTATGAAGCTTAGTTTGGTTGGATATGAAATTCTGGGTTGAAAAGTCTTCTCTTTAAGAATGTTGAATATTGGTCCCCACTCTTTTCTGGCTTGTAGGGTTTCTGCAGAGAGATCTGCTGTTAGTCTGATGGGCTTCCTCTTGTGGGTAACCTGACCTTCTGTGATCCTCCAAAGGAGGATCTTTCTCTCTGGCCGCCCATAACATTTTTTCCTTCATTTCTTCAACCTTGGTGAATTTGATGATTATGAATCTTGGGGTTGCTCTTCTCGAGGAGTATCTTTGTTTTCTCTGTATTTCCTGAATTTGAATGTTGGCCTATCTTGCTAGGTTGGGGAAGTTCTCCTTGATAATATCCTGAAGAGTGTTTTCCAACTTGGTTCCATTCTCCCCGTCACTTTCAGGTACACCAGTCAAACGTAGGTTTGGACTTTTCACATTAGTTCCCTAATTCTTGGAGGCTTTGTTCATTCCTTTTCATTCTTTTTTCTTTAATCTTGTCTTCATGCTTTATTTCGTTAAGTTGATCTTCAATCTCTGATATCCTGTCTTCCACTTGATCAATTCAGCTGTTGATACTTGTGTATACTTCACGAAGTTCTCGTGCTGTGTTTTTCAGCTCCATCAGGTCATTTATGTTCTTCTCTAAACTGGTTATTCTAGTTAGCAACGCATCTAACCTTTTTTCAAGCTTCTTAGCTTCCTTGCATTGGGTTAGAACGTGCTCCTTCAGCTCGGAGGAGTTTGTTATTATCCACCTTCTGAAGCCTACTTCTGTCAATTCGTCAAACTCATTCTCTGTCCAGTTTTGTTCCCTTGCTGGTGAGGAGTTGTGATCCTTTGGAGGAGAAGAGGCATTCTCATTTTTGCAATTTTCAGCCCTTTTGCATTGGTTTCTCCCCATCTTCGTGGATTTATCTACCTTTGGTATTTAATGTTGGTGACTTTCAAATGGGGTTTTGGTGTGGACATCCTTTTTGTTGATGTTGAATCTATTCCTTTCTGTTTGTTAGTTTTCCTTCTAACAGTCAGGGCCCTCTACTGCTGGTCTGCTGGAGTTTGCTGGAGGTCCACTCCAGACCTTGTTTACCTGGGTATCACCAGTGGAGGCTGCAGAACAGCAAAGATTGCTGCCTGTTCTTTCCTCTGGAAGCTTCGTCCCAGAGGGGCACCCACCAGATGCCAGCTGGAGCTGTCCTGTATGAGGTGTCTGTCGACCCCTGCTGGGAAGTGTCTCCCAGTCAGGAGGTGTCTCCCAGTCAGGAGGCATGGGGGTCAGGGACCCACTTGAGGAGGCAGTCTGTCCCTTAGCAGAGCTTGAGCACTGTGCTGCAAGATCTGCTCTCTCTTCAGAGCTGGCAGGCAGGAATGTTTAAGTCTGCTGAAGCTGCACCCACCGCCACCCCTTCCCCCAGGTGCTATGTCTCAGGGAGATGGGAGTTTTCCCTGTGAGCCCCTGACTGGGACTGCTGCCTTTCTTTCAGAGATTCCCTGCCCAGAGAGGAGGAATCTAGAGAGGCAGTCTGGCTACAGTGGCTTTGCCAAGCTGTGGTGGGCTCTGCCCATTTCAAATTTCCTGGAGGCTTTTTTTTATACTGTGAGGGGATAACTGCCTACTCAAGCCTCAGTAATGGCAGACACCCCTCCCCCACCAAGCTGGGGT
Organism: Pan paniscus; assembly: GCF_029289425.2. Lineage (NCBI taxonomy): Eukaryota > Metazoa > Chordata > Mammalia > Primates > Hominidae > Pan > Pan paniscus. Next base: position 166,704,221 of record NC_073252.2, on the reverse strand, counting down.
GTCCCAGGTCGACTTCAGAATGCTTGGTGGCAGTGAGAATTTCAAGCCAGTGGATCTTAGCTTGCTGGGCTCCGTAGGGGGTCAGATCCACTGAGCTAGACCACTTGGCTCCCTAGCTTGAGCCCCCTTTTCCAGGGAGTGAATGGTTCTGTCTCACTGGTGTTCCAGGAGCCACTGGGGTACGAAAAGAAACTCCTGCAGCTAGCTCAGTGTCTGGCCAAATGGCTGCCTAGTTTTGTGCTTAAAATCCAGGGCCTTGGTGGCACAGGCATCTGGTCTATGGTTGCAAAAACCGTGGGAAAAGCGTAGTATCTGGCCTGGAATGCACCGTCCCTCATGGCACAGTCCCTCACGGCTTCCCTTGGCTAGGGGAGGGAGTTCCTCCACCCCTTGCACTTCCCATGTGAGGTGACACCCCACCCTGCTTCTGCTCGCCCTCCATGGGCTGCACCCACTATCTAACCAGTCCCAATGAGATGAGCTGGGTACCTCAGCTGGAAATGAAGAAATCACCTGCCTTCTGCATTGATCTTGCTGGGGGTTGCAGACCGGAGCTGTTCCCATTTGGCCATCTTCGGTGTATGATCTTTCTGATGTGATGTTAGATTGAATTTACTAATATTATATTGAGGATTTTTGCATGTATGTTCATTAGGGATATTGGTCTGTAGTTTTGTTTTTTTGTTATGTCCTTATCTGGTTTTGGTGTCAAAATTATGCTGGCCCTGTAAAATAAGTTTGGAAGAATTCCCTTCTCTTCAATTTTTGGAATAGTTTGAGAAGAATTGGCAGTTTTTTTTCTTTCTTTTTTAATGTTTGGTAGAATTTAGCTGAGAAGCCATCCAGTCCTGGTTTTTTCCTTGTTGGGAGGCTTTTTATTACTGATTTGTTATCATTACTTTTTATTGATCTGTTCAGGCTGTTTCTTTTTGGTTCAGTCTTGGTAGCTTGTGTGTCCAGGAATTTATCCATTTCCTCTAGGTTTTTAAATTTATTGGCATATGGTTGTTCATGATAGATTCTAATGATCCTGTGTGTTTCTGTAGTATCAGTGGTGACAGCTCCTTTTTTGTTTTTGATTTTATTTGGGTCTTCTCTCTGTATTCTTAGTCTAGTGGCTAGTTGATTTTGTTTATCTTTTCAAAAAACCAACTTTTTGTTGATCTTTTGTATTTTTAAATCTCAATTTTTTTAAATTCTACTCTAATCTTTATTATTTCTTTCCTTCTGCTAATTTTGGGTTTGGCTTGCTTGCTTCTTTTTTTTTTTTTTTTTGCTTTTCTAGTTTCTTTTAAAACTTGTTTTGGAGACTGGGTCTTGCCAGTGGCTTTTCACAGGCCAAATTGGAGTGTGCTGTAGTCTCAAATTCCTGGCCTCAAAGCAACCTGGCCCGAGCCTTCTGAGTGGCTGGGGCTATAGGTGTGCACCACTATGCCCAGTTTTTTCCTAGATTCTTAAGATGAATCATTCGGTTATTAGAACTCTTTTTACTTTTTTGATATAGATGTTTATTGCTGTAAACTTCTCTTAATCATGCTTTTGCTGTATCACACAGGGTTTGGTATGTTGTGTTTCTGTTTTCATTTGTTTCAAGGAATTTTAAAATTTACTTCTTAATTTCTTCATCCATTGGTCAGTCAGGAGCATGTTGTTTAATTTCCATGTATTTGTACAGTTTTGAATATTCTTGTTATTGATTTCCAGTTTTATTCCATTGTGGTCAGATAGGACACTTGATATGATTTCAGTGTTTAAAAATTTTTTGAGCTTGGTTTGTGTCCTAATATATGGTCAATCCTGTAGAATGTTCCATGTGCTGATAAAAAGAAGGTGTATTCTATTGCTGTTGGGTGAAATGTTCTGTAGGTGTCTGTTAGGTCCATTTAGTCTGTAGTACAGTTTAAATCCAATGTTTCTTTGTTGATTTTCTGTCTAGATGATCTGTCCAGTGCTGAAAGTGGGGCGTTAAAGTTCCCAACTGTTATTTTATTGAGGTCTATCTCTCCTTTTAGATCTAATAGTATTTGCTTTATATATCTGGGTGCTTCAGTGTTGGGTGCATATATATTTACCATTGTTATGTCTTCTTGCTGAATTGATACCTTTATTATTATATAATGTCCTTCTTTGTCTCTATCACTTTTTACTTAAATAGCCTGTATTATCTGAAATAAGAATAGCTACTTCTGCTCACTTTTTGTTTCTGTTTGCATTGATTATTTTTTTCCATCCCTTCACTTTCAGTCTTTGTGTGTCTTTTACAGGTGAGGTGAGTTTTTATTTGGCAGCATATAGTTGCATGGTTTTTTTATTCATTCATTCATTCATTCAATGTCTTTTAATTGGGAATTTAATTTGTTTACATTCAAGGTTATTTATTGGTAGGTGAGGACTTACTCTTGTCGTTTTATTGATGGTTTTCCGGTTGTATATTCCTTTCTCTTTAATCCTCCTTATTGTTTATTTTTGTGGCTTAGTGGTTTTCTGTAGTGATAAGGTTTGATTCCTTTCTCTTTCTCTTTTGTATATCAGCTCTACAAGTGAATTTTATAATTTCATTTGTTTTCATCATGGTGGTGGTTATTGTCTTTTCACTTCCAGATCTAAAACTCTCTTGAGTGTTTCTTGTAAGGCTAGTCTTCCCTTAGTTTTTGCATATCTGAAAAAGACTTTATTTTCTTTAATTTCTGAGGAATAGCTTTGCTTATATTTAATAAAGAATATTAAAGTAATATTCTTTACTGGCAATATTTTTCTTTTAGTACATTGAATATATTATCTCTTTTTTTCCTGGCCTGTAAGGTTTCTGCTATCTGCTGTTGGCCTAATGGGTATTCCCTTATATGTGACTTGACGTTTTTCTCTTGCTGTTGTTAGAATTCTTTCTTTGTATTTGACTTTTGACAATTTGACTATAATGTGCCTCAGAGAGGAACTGTTTAGGTTGAATCTCTTTGGGGACTTTAAGCTTCTTAGAGCTAGATGTTCATCTCTTTTCCAAAACTTGGGAAGTTTTTTGCTATGATTTCATGAAATCTGTTTTCTATACCTTTTTCCTTCTCTTCTCCATCTGGAGTTCCAAAATGCAAATATTTGTTCACTTAACAGTGTCCCATACATTCTGTAGGCTTTCTTTATTCTTTTTTTTTTTTTGTCTGCATGAGTTATTTCAAAAGGCCTACCTCCAAGTTCAGAAATTCTTTCCCCTGCTTTGTCTAATCTGTTGTTGAAGCTCTTGATTGCATTTTTTATTTTATTCATTGAATTCTTCAACTCTAAGATTTCTGTTGGGTTCTTTTTTTTATGTTCTTTGTTGAATTTCTCATTCAAATCATGAATTACTTTCCTGATTTGAGTGAACAGTTTAGCTATATTCTCTTTACCTCACTGAGCTTCCTTAAGATTATTATTTTCAATTCTTTTTATGGCATTTCACATATTTCCTTATGATTAAGGTGTGTTACTGGAGCATTATTGTGTTCTTTTGGAGGTATCATGGTTTCTTGTTTTTTCATGTTTGATATGTTCCTTGATGTTGATTTCTATGCATCTGGTAGAACAGTCACCTCTTCCAATTTGATGAAAGGTTTTGTAGGGAAAGACTTATTTGTATTGGGGGATCTTATAGTGTCAGTTAGGTGGGGTGTGTTGGCTTTGGTTCTAGGTGGATGCAGTACTGTAGTGTCTGTGCAGATTCTTCAGCTGTGATCCAGTCTGCTGATGTTTGTAAGTGCCCAGTGGCCTAGGCTGTGAGGATTTGTAGCAGTGGTGGTGCAGCTTTGCTGGGGTGGGCTCACTGGACTGTTTCTCAAATTGGGGGCATGTGTGTGAACGGTGTCAACCAACTTGGGGTCTTGCTTGCTGGGATTGGGGCCACAGGGATGTTTCTCAGGCCCTGGGTACAGGCATGCTCATTTGGCCTGGGGGTGTGTCTGCCAGAGGTGGGCCAAGTGGGCTGTTTCTTGGGCTTGGGACAGTGGTGTGCCTCTCAGCCAGCCAGGGGGTGTGTCCATGGGGGTTGACCCCATGGGGCTCTTTCTTAGGCCCTGGGCATGGTCATGTGACAGCTCACCTGGCCCAGGGGTGTGTCTACTGGAAGTTAATCTCCCAAGCTGTTTCTCAGGCCCTGGGCATGGGCACAGGGCTGCTGGGAAGGTCTAGGGACATGTATGCAGGGATTGGGCCCACTGGACTGTTTCTCATACCCTAGCCTGGGCACAGGTCCACTGGGTAGGCCTGGAGGCATGTCCATGGAGGTAGGGGGCATTGGGCTGTTTCTCAGGCTTAGGAGATAGGCTGGTACTGGTTCTGGCCTGAGGGCATGTCAGGTGCTTAGCAGCTCAGGGGCCCAGTTTGGACAGCTCAAGGGTAGGTATGTATGCTTTGGGAGAATTTGCTAGACTGTTTCTCTGCCTGGAAGTTCAGGCAATGATGGTTGGTTTTCCTGCTGTGCAGAACCAGAGTCACAGCCAATCCTGGGCCCAGGTTCGGAGCCTCCAGGGTTGTGGCATTGCAGTCACCCATGTGTGCTTGGTGGAATGACAGAGCTGCTGGGCTGGAGAGGTGCATTTGCTACTGGGCCCCACAGCAGGCACCTGAGGGGTGGAGAGTACATATCTCATGTTCCTAATCCAGAGGAATGCAGCTGTGCAAATCCACAGTGGCTCTCTAAAGTTGGTTCAGGGCTTGTGAGGACTGTGGAATTCTCCTGTAGTAAGGATTGTAGGTGTTTGCAGTGGCAATGGGGGCTGATGGGGCTCTGCTTACGTTTTCCCAGCAAAGGAAAGTTTCTCCTCTTGACTCCAGGCCAGTCAGAGTTGGGGGATGCAGGGGCATGGGCAGCAGAGACAAGGTGTCTCCATGCTGCCTTCTGGACTTTCAGTGACCGCAGCTACCCCCACTGCACTCCAGTGCTCTTCCTTTCACACTTCAGTTGAATGTTAACTGTTTGTTCATTTGTTGATCCTTTCTTGGGGGGATGAATGCCAGGAACCTCTAGTCAGCCATCTTGCTGACATCACTCTTATGTAACTTCCCTTCCTCATCAAATGCTGTTTTTCATATTTATCCCTGCCAATAGAAGTAAATCCATTTCTTTACCTTTAACTCTGAATAGTAAGTAATATTTCATTGTATGAATTAATTCGTTTTGTTCCTTCTTCTACTAATGACAAATTAGGCTTTCCTCAAATTTTTTATCCTTTTCTACATATTTAAGCTTCTGTAGGGCCTGGTTCTTAATTTTTTTGGTGCCATATGCCTTTTTGACCCTCTGGTAAATCTTCTGGATCCCTTCTCAAAATAATGTTCATGGAGGCATAAAATACATAAAACAAATTATTTTTAAGTAATTATCAAAGTATTAAAAACAAATTTATAATACAAATGCCTATAAATTACATCTATTGATAACTCTAACAACTGCCATAATTTTGAAGTAATGCTGAATTTAGATGGATTTTAAGATATTTCAATATTTGTAATATAATTTTTACTAGGACAGTCCCAGGTATTTTATACTGTTGTGTTTTGTTGCCTACATTCATAATTGAAGGAAATTCTAAATTTCAGCTAGGGGGTAATGTTTTTCCCATCCAAGTTCACAAATTTTAACCATCTGTGGAATTTTGTTAGGTGTGTACACATTTTGTAATTGAAATTTTACTTTAGTTTCCAACTACACTAAAATAATAGCTGAAATTTATTGAGCTCTTACTATGTGCCAGGTACCATGTCAAAATTATCATCCCATATAATCTTCACAGCAGCACAAAGAGAGGGGTGCTATTTTAATCTCCATTTTCCAAATAAGGAAACTGAGGCTTGGGGAGGTAAAGTAACTTGCTTATGGGTCACACATGATCAAAAGAGCTAGGATTCAAATCCTGGTTGGCCAACTCCAACACTCAAGTTCCTCACCACCATAATATAGAAGTTGTATTTCTATAATTTAAAGGGGTCAAACTAAATTTACATGATGATAAAGGAGGTTCTAGCTACTGAGCAAGCCAAGGGGATTGTCATGTTATGCATGTTCATAAAAGGGAGAATCAAGGACAAATTCAGCATTAAAATATATAGTGAATCTTGTAAACTACATAGCAAGTCATGGGGTATAGAAGACAATGTGAAATACACAATTCTAGTCTAATTCAAATGTATCCTCAAAGCTCCATTATATTGCATATGTAAAAGATGAAATATTTTCACCTTATGGAGGCTGTGAATTAGATAAATGACCAGCTTTCTCTTTCCCGTAGTAGGAAAGCCTAGGCCCAAATATGTTGTCCGTCTGTTGTAACTATGTAGATATTAATGCTATATGTGTATATGAATATGGGGGTGTGTGTGTAATATCTCATTCCTTGTTCCATTTATACTTATTTTCTTCCTTTTTCCCTCACTTTTAATTTATATCATCTTGCTGTATTTTATGTATCCTTGTACGTCATGGCACTGGTATGTATTTACATGCATACCTACAGTACATTGCTGTGGCAGGCAGAATTGTAAGATGGCCCCTAATATCCCCATCCTCTGGTGTATACACACCTTCTTTCTCTCAGTTATTCCAGTCAAATGGCAATTTAGCTGCTGCTTTGAAGGGATTTGCAGACGTAATTAAGGTTCCCAAAGTCAGGTGACTTTAAGAAAGGGAGATTATCTGGATGGGCCTGACGTAATTTAAAAGGGACTGGGCCTTTGACAAAGAGAAAGTGTGAGAGGGATCTGAGGTGAAGGAGATTCTCACCACTAACCCTGAAGATGGAGTGGGCTACATGGCAAGGAATACAGGCGGCCTTCAGGAGCTGAGAGAGCTCCTGGCTGAGGGACTAAATGAGACGTCTCTTCTACAATTGCACAGAGCTATCACAACCACTTGAATTTTGAAGAGGATCTTGAGCTCCAGATGAGAATACAGTCCAGCTGATACAATGATTTTAGCTTTATAAGATCCTGAACAGAGAACCCAGCTACATCCTGCCCGAACTTGATTTACAGAACTGTGAGTAATAAATGAGTGATGCTGAAGCCTCAAATATCACTCAAAGTTTATGCTAATTGTTATGGCAGCAACAGAAAACTAAAACTGAATATTTTGCTTCACAAAACTGCAACTATTATTTGTCAAATATTTATTGATGTTAAGTCCACATTATACCAGCACAACAATCCAAAGTAGTATGATAGTACTTTTTTTATAAATACAATATAAAGGTGGCAAAATAATGCTAGTTAATCCCAAACCCAGCAAATCAGCAAAAAAAGGTCACATTCAGAAAAATTTGGCAAGTAAGACATAAGTCATAATTCTACAATAGAGATAGGTCCATGAGAGACTGTGTATGGTATCTTAAATTCCATATTAGCAATGCATGTAAGTGCGGTCAAAGAAACTTGAACCACACTGCATAGAACATCTGCCACCCGGTGCTCAAGCCTATTAATCACTTAAACCTTGGTTGGTTGGTGTTCTTACAAAGAAGTAGAAAGCTGTACATGTGAAACAGTAATATGAAATATATGGGGTGGTACACAGATATAAAATTATTTTAAAAAATACTACGTAGGAATTGAGTAACTGAGCTAAGAGAGGCCACTTATAAATAATGAAAGATACATGTGTTTTGCATAAGGAATACAGTGTTTTCTTTTCATAGCAAAGTACCATTAAAGCCTCATGTTTTATACTACTAGGTCAAATTATTTTTTCTCCTTTTTAAAATTTATCGGTTCCGACTTAAAATCATCAAGTCTGGTCAGAATCAACTCAGTCTAGCTGATGCAAAATCATATGCATTCAAAAAGCAGTCTTTACCGAGATGCCTTTACAAACCTTGGAATCCAGCACCTTCTTAAGGCAAAGTTTCATGGCAGCAGGGAAGTGAACTAATAATTTTCATTTACCACATCTTGGTGTCTTTGAAAAAATACTTTATGGCACAAACCTGTTTTTGTCTCTCCTTATGTCTCCACTTCCTTCAAGTAGACTAGATGCTACAGGCAATTTCTCATTTATGCCACCATGCAGTCTCAATCCATTTTCAACTTGCTCTACATACCTAAAATCTTCCACTACTACACAAACCTCAGACACACTGCAATCTCCACAGCTTGTGTGCTCCACACTTCCAGCTGGCCCTGGGTTCCTTGACTTGTGAATGGCAGTGTTTTTTTCACCTATGTTTGAAGAAAACCAAAGAAAAGCCTGGCCTTTGCTACCTCTCCTGCGCCTTCTACTTTTATCTAAATGAACACACTATAATCATGCTGGTTGCATTTTCCTTCATTCTCCTCCCTACTCCTTCCAAACCCCTGATTCCTCCAAATACTATATATGCCTTGGTCATTTGGGTGGTTTGGATGCTTTTTGTGGAATGAACTGTAATATATTTCTGCTTTATTCAGAGCACTTTATATTATTTATATTTAAATTAGCCTTTTAATATGGTTTGTAAATAAGTTTCCTACCAAGGTAGCATGAAAACACTACACATAAAGAAAAAAAATGTTAAGAACTAAGGTATTAACCTTGTTAGAAAACTCTTTTGATATTAATAACATTTAAGGCAAGTAGTTCCTTCCTTATGATTTAATATAAAAACATTTGCAAAGACAAGGCATTTACTTGGATTTCTTTGTCATCTCTTCTTTCATCCTTACATATTGCACTTGGTTCACTGTATCTGTCTGAATACACTGTGCTTCAGAATCATTGTAGTACTGTTTGTGGTACAACTCCCTCATTAAACATTTCATACTATCAGGCTACACAGCACCTATATCTTGTGTTTAAAGGCACTTGTAGATAATACAAATTGTAGTTACCTGTGAACAATTGATTTCCTTTAGTATTTTGGCATTTTGATCACTTTAATCACAGCAATTCCAAAGTTTTAAATTGGACAGTAAATGTGTATTTTCTGTGCAATGTGTATATTTGTATTAGCATTATCTACTTAAACTAAGTTTGGTATATCAAGTAAGAAAAATATTATTTTGGTGTTTTTTTTTAAATTTCTTATAGTCAAAGGTATGTTTCTGCCTTTTACATAATGTGACAAAGGAATATGTTGGTCAAGGCAATGGCTGTTTCAGTGTTTCAGCTTTAACAAGAATGCTGGATTACAGGTCCTCACTTTCTACCAAGGCAGTATTCAGTGTCAGGTGAGATGGGTTGGCCTCAGGTTGGAACGCTGCTTTGATGTCTAGTCCCTGGTCCGAAAGTGCTGCATAGCGACTGGCTGAGGGCCGTACTTTTTTTGGCTTGGTGCTCTGTGACTGCTGATGCCACTGGGCTACAAAGAAAAAGAGTAAATTAAGATTTTTAATCAAGATATACTTGGAAAGCCTTTAGATATTTCAAATAAATACAGAATGTCTAGATAGATGCAAGGCACATACTCTGTGAAAACTGAACACATCCATGGTAGAAACATGGAAAATTTAGGAACACTTTTGCATTTTACTCACATGTTGCAGATTTACTGTCTATACAGGATAGTGGGAATAAAGCAGCTAGATTACAAAGGTCAAGTGTAGTTTTATCTTTTTTTTTTTTAAGTAAACACTGCAGCACAGGGAATCCTTTGGAATAGATGATAAGCTTCCTAATTCTCGTCCCCCCTCTCCTTTTAAAAAATATTTTCTCTAAAATAATTATAGCACTTAGGAATTCTGCTGGATGTGGATGCTTTAACACTAATCAACTGAAAGGAATCGTACAATAGGGAAGGTTGAGGCCACACATTTCTTGATGACCCTCACATAGTTATTTCAAGAAGAGGCAAAATCTGAAATAAATTCTTAAATAAATTCTTAATTTTTTTCTAGTGTTTTTTTTATGTCAATGGATCACATAATGCTGATTGTACTAGACTGTAAATTCAATAGGAATAATTTTCTTTAAATTTGGGATGCAGGTACACAAATATACAAACACAAGTCTACTGCTGGCTGCTTAAGATATATTAATGAGAAAAGCACTAAGCCACAAAAGTACGCATTCCAGGATCAATGGAACACACGTTTAGAGTGCATTAGGACACTGCGATAGAATATAGGAAGAAATGTTAAAAGGCAGTCATTTGCAGAACACAGTAACAAGAACATGTGAAAAACATGGTTATGCCTTTGCCTACTGTTAACTCCTAAGGATGCTTGAGTAAGGAAGCCACAACTAACTAGCCAATGTAAGATAAATCAACATGCATATTTTGCTAATAATTCAAAGTTCCTGAATGATACTTGGGTATTTGTTCTCCTGGTGTGGTTCACTATTAATGTCGAGAAACTATAAATAGAAAGAGAGAGAGCAATATGAATTTTTTTGACAAATAAAACACAATAGTTGTTTATAAAGAGTAATGTGATTTGCTGTCCAGATGTCTAATTTTTCATAATTTAATGAGTAAATGCAATGAAATGAGATGAAGTGGCACTCACTGTAAACGTCCAGCCTGGCAGTACAGGACACAATCCCTGCTTCATTCTTGGCTGACACAGTATACCACCCAGCATCTTCTTTTGTGGCTCCCTGAATGAGCAGGCAGATGTAGCCGTGGTTGTCCTGGTGCATGCTGGAGAAAAGGATAAAGTCATTAGGGTTCTAAATTTTTTAAAAGTGGCTTTGGACATGAAGCATCATTTTTAATTAGATCATTAGAAACAGAATTGTGCAAGTAGCTGATAATAGGGTCATACTTATTCTGTAGAGATTACTAGCTCCATTAAAGTTAATGGGAGAAAGAACAGACGTCAAGAGTTGAATACATCTGTGTGCTTAATTCCTAGTTGAGGATCTGCCTTTACAAAAACCACTGAATAGTCTTTTATCACTAAAGCAAATGAATTCATCTCTTCTTTTAGATAGAATGATAAACACTTTTAAGAAATCACCATTAGATCAAACACCCATAGCTTCCTTCTAAAAGCTTAATCCTACATTGGGTAATGCATGGTTTTTGTCTTTGATTGATTTCATCAAAAATCAAAACATCTATGTGGCTTTTACACATAGATTTCCATGCTATATAAAATGTATCTTTTGATACATCATTAGGACTGAACAGTTAAGGATCAGGTTCTCATTGTGCAGTCTTACCTCACTCGGTCAGTGCTGTGAGTGAGTGATTCATTTTCTTTCTTCCAAAATATCTGAGGTGGTGGCACTCCCAATACACGACATTCCAGCCGCACTGGGTACCCATCAGCAACTCCTGTGTTTTGGAGCTTCTCAATAAACACAGGGGGTTTGTGTGCTTCTTTAGCTAAGAAAACATGAGATGAATTCTGTATCAATGATATACAAAAGGAGCACTAGAAAGAATTCAGAAGGCTTTTGGAATATTGCTTGAATAGATCTTTTATAATACCATTTTTTACTCCAGGTGGTAAGATGCTAGTCCCCTCTCCAAATTATTCTTTTACCAAGCAAAGGTCTGTATACTTCATTCCGCTCATTTATTTCCTCAATTAATTCAAGTCTGATAGGCTCACACTGTCCACTGGCCATCTGCTTCACAGAATGCCTGTCTGACCAGCTGTGGGAGACTCCTAAGTCATTGCTAGCATCTGTGATTGCTTCACTACTAATTATGTTACCGATCATTCACAGCCTCAACCAACTACTGCCACCTAGTGGTGCTGAGGACAAGTATTTCTAGGAATTTGACCACTTAGATTCCCTCACTGCCATTTGCCATGTTTGCCATGAATATTCTGAATATTTGTAACTCTTAAGTGAGACATGCCATAGAATTTAAAGGGGGCAATTTAAAGGGGAGGCATCTTTATCTAAATTTGGCAGCTTTAAATAGTTACCTGTAAACTAGGAATGTATATCCTATAAATTACAAATTCCACTTTGTATTCTTTGAAGGTTATAAAAAAGCTTTATTATAACCTTGAAGGAAGGAACCCATTAAAAAAAAAAGACAACTTTAGTACTTATTCTGAAAAATTCAGGACTGATTGTTAATAACACTCTGAATAATACCATCCAATGGGAAATTGTTTTCTTGGATCAGTTGTAGTAGTGGTGGAAAGTACTTCAGAGAATGAATAAGGTTTACTTATTTTCTTTTGAACTACCAACAATGAATCTGAGAATGCATTCCTTTTCCACCACTACTCCCTCATCTGGAGTGACAGATATATCACAGCAAAGCAGCTAGGAAAGAGCTCAAAAAGGATGAAAATTCTACCTGAACTTTTCAAATGCTTAATACTCTCCAACACCATGAGTTAGTTAGAAGGTTGGATTTTTATTGAATTTTACATGGTTGCCCATCCTAGGCTATTCTGGGAGAAGTGGGAACAGAAGCTCACTTTGTATTCTTTCTGGGGCTCCAGTTTTGCAAATAACATAAAATGTATAAAACAAGTCTTAATGTCATAGCAACTCCTCATCAGTAAGAATAACATCTACCACTTTGCAGCATTGCTGTGCAGGGTACTAGTTATGCAGAGCTTCATACACATTTTTATGATTTAATCCTTAGGAAAGCACTGTGAGGCATTATATTCCCATTTTATATATGGAGAAACTAAGTCGCAGAGATAGCTATTTGCCAAATGTCACACTAGTAAAATCGACAAGAGCCGGGACTGGAGCAGGTCTGACCCCAAAGACTTTGCTTCCAATTACTGTGCATCACCGTCTTCCGACAGGAGTGCCAGCTGATGCGCACTGAGGTATCTATGTGATCAAAAGGCATATTTAACATCAGAAAAGTGAAGTTTTAGTTTGAGGTTAGAGGAATGAAATCAATTGTAGCATGTAAGAATATAGAGTACTTTGTACAAAACTTGAAAGCATGGCTAACCTGTAGCACCACAGTCCACATATTTACCACATTTTTATGTGAAAACATCTTGGTACCATTATCAGAATCATAATCCAAGAGTTTTGTCAAGACTTCCTGGGTTTTATTCTCATTGCTACTCTATTTCTTGAAAGAGCTCAGTGACTTAGTGTGTTTAGAAGAGCACTAGGAGTCTTGTGTTAAATCCAATCATCAGCTTACTAAGTGGGACCCTGCAAAAGTCAGAGAAGATTTGCTCTGATTATCTCATAAGGCTGATGTGAGGGCCAACTGATACATAACGTACATGAAGCACTTTGCATAAAGAGGTAGAAGAAATAAATGTTTTGTTATGTTCTTTCTTAAAAGAGATCAGGTAATCAACACCTAACTCTTAAGGATGGTATAAAAACCTTTCCATAAATGTGTTTTCCTTTTAGGCTTCTCAAAGCATAAGACTTCATGTAACAGCACTTTTACAGAATTTACCTACACAATAATCAGTGAAAAAGCAAATCTGAGTGTAGTTTCACAATGACTATGAGGGTAGATGACAGTGTTGTTTTAAAAACCAGGTGTGTGTGTGTGTGTGTGTGTGTGTGTATATATATATATATATATAAAACTTTATATATAAGCAAATTCTTTGGTTCTTGGGAGTCCATGCTGCTGTTACTATTTCTCTATGTAACACTAGGGGCCACTATACACACAGGAGGTCGAATGACCCAAAAGAGCTAATAAAATCTTTTTCTCTCTTTGCCAGGTTAGTGGGAGAAATGAAAGATTTCTGTTTCTGTTTTGCTAGGCCTTATAACCATGTCCTCATTGGCTATTTTGATGATACAATCTATTTTTTCAATACTTTGATTTATTTTCCGTATTGGTTAGTAATGTAGAATTAGTTTACATTTGTAAGTCTGATGTTCATTCTGTCAGAGAGCAAGGATTCACAGATGAGCCTACCAGCAACCACAAGCTCCAGGCTGAATGAGTTCTGTCCTGCTCGGTTGGTGGCTATACATGTGTAGATGCCGGCATCACGTGACGTGACTGGCTCTATGATCAGAGAGTGCACCCCGTTCTCACGCACCAGCATCTTGTGAGCACTGTCAGGGCGTACGGGCTTTCCATCTAGTTGCCAGCTTAGATCTGGGGTTGGTAACCCACTGACCTAAATCATAAAAGAAATCCATGTAAATTTTTGTATTAAAACAGAGTGAAATCACTGGTAGCTAAGAAGTCTGCATAAATTCCTCCTTCAGTAGTACAAGAGGTGGCTTTTTTTTTTTTTTTTTTTTTTTGGGACAGAGTTTCACTGTTATTGCCCAGGCTGGAGTGCAGTGGCACAATCTCAGCTCACTGCAACCTCTGCCTCCCGGGTTCAAGCGATTCTCCTGTCTCAGCCTCCTGAGTAGCTGGGATTACAGATGCCTGCCACTATGCCAGCCTAATTTTTAGTATTTTCAGTAGAGATAGGGTTTCACTATGTTGGCCGGGCTGGTCTTGAACTCCTGACCTCAGGTGATCCGCCTGCCTCAGCCTCCCAAAGTGCTGGGATTACAAGCATGAGCCATTGCACCGGGCCAAGAGATGGCTTTTAGTATCAGCTCATGTTACTCTTTTGCTTAAAACTTTTGCTTTAAACTTTGGCTTCCTGAGCACTCACCAGCTTACATCTAAACAATTCTTACAGAGCAACCTAGAGAAGACCGAGATGGGATTTAAAAAATTGCTGTCATGGTCTTACCTTGCCCAGGGCTATAGAGATTAATGGGATGATATCAGCACCAGGCTCTGGGCTTCTTTGAAAAAAGATGTCCAACAATAATAACAAATACTCAGCTGGCATTTATATATAGTACTGTAAAGCTTCTCATCAAGGAGCAGCCATAGTTATGGAGAATGCATTCGTCAGCACACAGGGCTGCTATTATTATTTTATAATCCTTGAAACTGAATAACAAGAGCAATACGAAATTACCCAGAAAGCCATCTCAACAAATTACCATCACAATGGAAACATCATAAAATCTTGAGACCTTGACAGTTGTGTGGACCAGAGATCAGATAAAAGCACATTTAATTGCTAATAACATGTTGTGCCGCAAAGGGTCAGGATGGTCGCCATCTGCCAGCTTTTTAGTTTTGCCCTTGATTTTGAATGGAAGAAATGCACTGTTAAGGAAGGCCTTTTTACCCCCTACCCCCAACTTTACTAGTACGAAGTTATATACAAAAAGATGTCACTTAGACTGTAAAACAGTTCTTTTGAAGAACTAGCTTTGCCAGCATCAGCCAGAGGACTCACAAATTCCATTCCTGCTACGTGATACTCAACTGATATTACCTGCAAGATGCCTCCCACCACACATGTAGCAAAGGGCTACAGCATTTAAAGTAAACTTAAATGACTGGTTAAAAGGATGAAGAGGTTTTGGAAACAAACAGCAGTAGTTAGGCAGCTTGGCTTCTGAGACACTCAGGCTCTGTGTTCTCCTATCTATCCACTTGCTGTCCCCAGCTCTCCATGTACACTGCCTGACCTGTTTGGAGGTCATCAGAAGTGGTGTGGAGGAAGAGGGAGTGGACATCTTTGGTCAGGCTCCTTGTTGTTCCCACATCTAGAAACAAAGCGGCACTGCTTGTTCCTACTTTACCAGGTTAGATCCTAGATAAGCCATCTACTGACTGAAGCCACAGTATGTTTAGTAGGAGAGATGCCCAAAGCACGCATACTCTCAAACCACGTGATTCACAGTGAACCTACCCAGTGGATAGTTACTCATGCTAGGGCAAAGAGAATGCCCCTTGTACCTTTTTTCTAACCCCAGTTCTCCTGGCTAAGTAAAGACAGCATGATCTCAGGAGCTGAAGGTCACCACCAGCAGGTCACAATGTAACTAGATCTGTACTCTCAGCACACATGGAAATAGTGATGCTTGTTGCTATGGGAGTGGAATTAGTTATTTTCCCGAAAATTTAGTACCAGTTAAGGATAATCAGTGTCTAGGAATGTTCCTCAGGGGCTAAAAGGGGAGGGGGCTTTTTGGAGGAAAAGCAAGCTGCTGCTTTAGTGTTTGGCTTATCGTCAGGATTTTTTCCCCTTTCAGCTTAAATACACTGACTTTTTTTTTTTCCTGATCTATCTGTACATGTGGCAAGATTTTTCACTTTTTTTTTTTTTAAGACAGTCTTGCTCCTTGCCCAGGCTGGAGTGCAGTGGGCACAATCTCAGCTCACTGCAACCTCCGCCTCCCGGGTTCAAGCAATTCTCTTGCCTCAGCCTCCTGAGTAGCTGGGATTACAGGCGCCTGCCACCATGCCTGGCTGATTTTTTTGTATTTTAGTAGAGATGGGGTTTCACCATGTTGGCCAGGCTGGTCTCGGATTCCTGACCTCAGGTGATCCACCTGCCTCGGCCTCCCAAAGTTTTAGGATTACAGGCGTGACCCACGTGCCTGGCCGATTTTTCACATTTTCTTTATCCAGGTCAGATCATCATAGTGAAATCAATAGGCAGTTTACTTTTTGTTTCCAATATTCTTTTAATGGCAGGCGTTTTAAGGACAGTTATGTGCCAGTCCAGTGAAAGACAGTACTGTTATTTCTTTCTTAAATATGATTAAAAATAGAGATAACCAGTATGGTAAGTGTGTATATACCCATCATTTAGTCACTCTCTTATTTTTTATATTTAAAAATAAATCCCAGATTTTATATACCATTACCCCCATATAGCTCAGTATGCATTTCTAAAAACAAGACTTTTCCATAATCACAATTCCATTTTACACGTAAAATTAATAATTCTTTGGTATAATCTAATTATCTATTTAAAATAAAATTTCCCTGGTTAACTCAAAACGTTATTTTACAAGTGGTCTGTATGAATTTTTTTAAGTGTTTTTTAATTGATAAAAATTGTATGTAATTCTGCACATTATTTTGAAATATGTATGTGTTGTGGAATACCTAAACTGAGCTGATTAACATATGTATGACTTCATTTTTTTTTGTAGTAAGAACACTTAAAACCTACTCTTAGCAATTTTCAAGTATACAGTACATCGTTATTAACTATAGTCACCATGTTGTACAACGGATCTCTTGAACTTATTCTTCCTGTCTGAAATTTTATATGCTTTGACTAACATTTCCCCAACTTTCCCTCTCCCCGTCTAGCCCGTGGTAATCACCATTCTATTCTCTACTATGAGTTCAACTTTTTTAGATTGCACATATAAGTAAGATCCTGTAGTATTTATCTTTCTGTGCCTGGCCTATTTCACTTCACATTATGTCCTCCAGGTTCATCCATGTTGTCACAATGACAGGATTATAATTTTCCACTGTGTGTGTATGTATGTGTATATATATATATCTCATATTTTCTTTATTCATTCATCTGTTGACACTTAGGCTGATCCCATATCCTGGCTATTATGAATAGTGCTGCAATGAACATGGGAATGCAGATATTGCTACTGATTTCATTTTCTTTTCTTTTTTTTTTTTTTTTTTGGGGAGACGGGGAGTCTTGTTCTGTTGCCCAGGTTGGAATGCAGTGATGCAACCTCTGCCTCCCAGGTTCAAGTGATTCCCCTGCCTCAGCCCCCTGAGTAGCTGGGACTACAGATGCATGCCACCACACCTGGCTAATTTTAGCATTTTTAGTAGAGATGGGGTTTCACCATGTTGGTCAGGCTGGTCTCAAACTCCTGACCTCGTGATCCGCCCGCCTCAGCCTCCCAAAGTGCTGGGATTACAGGCGTGTGCCACTGTGCCCAGCCTCTGATTTCATTTTCCTCGGATATATAAGCACTAGTAGAATTAACTGGATCATATGGCAGCTGTACTGTATAATTCTTAATTATAGACCAAAAATGAATACACACTCATATATATATACAGACTGAAACACAATTTGTGTATTTATACTGTAAAAAATAAATAATGATCCTAAGAAATAAAATATTTTTGTTATATTTATTCTTTTTATACATTTCTATAATCCCAGATTTACTTTCTGAAGAAACAATGCCCAAATCCTCTAAGCAGCCTATATTTGTGTTCTCATATCCCATACAGAACCAGCAGAGGGAGCCCAAATAACTTTTTAAAACCTTATCCATATTTAAGAGTTAAACTAAATTTAAGATCAGTAAATAGGGGGCAAAAAAGAAATCAAACAAAAAATTTTAGAGCAGTGTTTCTTAAATATTTTTTCCCTAAACTCCTTTGAGAAATGGATGAACGTTATCTTACACACATAATTTTGTAGGTAATTTCAGAGTTCAAACACCTAATGAAGCCTGCCTACCCAAGGACCTTGGGTTAAAAAGCCTTGCTGTAGGCCGGGTGTGGTGGCTCACGCCTGTAATCCCAGCACTTTGGAAGGCCGAGGAGGGCGGATCACGAGGTCAGGAGTTTGAGACTAGCCTGGCCAATATGGTGAAACCCCGTCTGTACTAAAGATACAAAAAATTAACTGGGCGTGGTGGTGCGTGCCTGTACTTCCAGCTACTCAGGAGGCAGAGGCAGGAGAATCACTTGAACCTGGGAGGTGGAAGCTGCAGTGAGCTGAGATCACACCACTGCACTCCAGCCTGGGCAACAGAGGGAGACTCCGTCTCAAAAAAAAAAACCCAAAAAAACAAAAAGCCCTGCTGCAAAACAGATGAAAGAAAGATGTCCCTCTAACTTATCTTAGAATTAGAAAATGGGGGCGGGGCACCGTGGCTCACACCTGTAATCCCAGCACTTTGGGAGGCTGAGGTGGGTGGATCATGAAGTCAGGAGTTTGAGACCAGCCTGACCAACATGGTGAAACCCCATCTCTACTAAAAAATACAAAAATTAGCTGGGCCTGGTGGCACGTGCCTGTAATCCCAGCTACTCAGGAGGCTGAGGCAGGAGACCCAGGAGGCAGAGGTTGCAGCGAGCCGAGATTGCACCACTGCACTCCAGCCTGGTGACAGAGTGAGACTCCGTCTCAAAAAAAAAAAAAAAAAGAATTAGAAAATGGGAGGAATAAAAGTCAGAGTAGATATATGGATACAAAATTTGTATGAAAAAAGAATGAAGACATGGTAGATTTATCATATTTATTATTTCAACATTTAAAGGGATAAATAAAACCTCCTGATGACTTTCTAGAGTAATGTCATGTAGGGTTCTGAGTAAAGAACATATTTAATTTAGATTTAAAGTAAAGAATCATAGTAAACAATATATAAATATCCGACATATTTCGCTTTTTCCCCCCCTTAAGCTAGAATCATTTCATTTTTTGAGACAGGGTCTTGCTCTGTCACCCAGGCTGGAATTCAGTGGCTCGATCATAGCTCACATAGCTTCAGCTCCTAGGCTCAAGCAGTCCTTCCAACTCAGCCTCCCAAGTAGATGGGACTATAGGCACACGCCACCACGCCTGGCTAACTTTTGTATTTTTGGTAGAGATGGGTTTCTCCATATTACCCAGGCTGGTCTTGAACTCCTGGGATCAAGCTTTGGACTCTAAAGTGCTGGGATTATAGGTGTGAGCCACTGTGCCCAGCTCTCATTTTATACTTTATGTAATTTCCCCAAAAGGAACTATAGAGAAATGGCAAGTGAGGGAGAAGTGAGGCAATAGGATATGCAAGCAATAACAAAATCTTACTTTGCAGTCCATTCTGCAGAGTTTTCCTTCTTGAACAGTCAGATCTCCAGGAGCCTGCAAGAAGTGAGGTCTGAAGAATCGCTCCTGAATTGGTTCATTTTCGTCTCCACTGTCCCTTGATCTAGAACGAGGCCTTGAAACAAGAAAGATGACAGATAGATAGAAATATAGATAGTAGTTACTTCCAGACTTTTAGTCATCTGTTTTCTTAAAATACATGGGGTAATAATATGATTTCCTTATCTGATCCCTACAGCTAAGATTTACACATTAAAAAATCAGAAAAGCAAAATCTTGTTTAGTTTGGAAGTTTACTATAAATTTAATTGTCTGCCAATTGCAGGCTACTATAAATCATAAAAGGTGGAAATGGAAAAAAATGGGGTATTACATATTAACGTATTTTTCCTAAATATTTTTAAAGCTTTATGAAAAGTAGCATTATTGCTCATTTATTACCAAATCTTTTTCAACAGAAGTTACTAGAACTTTCCACTGTGATTTTTAAATTTGTAGGAAATTAAAAGTTAGTTCTGATAAAAATTCAATATATTTTTAATTAAAATTCCTTTTCATATTAAGCAGGAAAACAAATTACATTTTTAGGCAAGTTTTCTTTTGCATTAGTTATCCATATGCCTAGAGGCATTATTTTTTGCTTTAAAAAATGAGATTGTACAAATCTCCCAGATTCTGTGCATCTCTGTCACTTTTAAAGGTTGCCAGAGAAACCTTTAAGAGGAATACAGTTGAAAGTAATCGCAGGGAAGACTTAAAAGATGTTGAATACAAATTCTGTCAGTAGTGACTAGAAGATAAGTTTAAAAACACTTAACTAGGAAAAGCAAGAGTGGAACAAATGAAAGAAGCATACTAGGCTAATAATTATTAGCTTTTTAATATAGTTTACCCTTCTCCAAGTATAGATCTAATTTATGGGAAAAAAAGCTTTCCAGGACCCACTGATATAAGGAAAGGCTTAAATGTGTTGCAGACAACAAGAAAAGCAAAGAGAATAATGCAAGACAATGGACCTAATCCTGTATATGCTATGTTTATACCCAAAGATACAGGCTAGCATCCTGTGAATAGGTATTGCCATGATGAAGTTAGAATTAAATTTGCACATGCTCTGGTGCCAGAACTGTCTTCCAAATGTTGAACAAAAGTCTGTGTGGATGCAGTCACACAAGGAGGTATAGACACACCACTTGTTTGATGTTTACTCAGTTTTCCTGCCTACTCTCTGTGAGCTAACTATGTATTCTCTTCACTAAAGGAGTTTGCACCTATGGCCTGTAATTTAGACTCAGGACTATTTGAGGATATTCTGTCTATAAAATATCTAAACAGGCCAAGTTGACAGGATGGTTGACTTACTGAATTTTTTTTAAGTGCAAATGTGTTACTAAGAAGTAATAATCCTTTCTCTATCTCTGCCTACCATTGTTCCATCAGTGTCCTTGCATAGACTCAGAACTACTAGGAATGGAAAGCATCTCTATTGCTAGCAGATATCTGAGTATTTAAAAATGTGACAGATCTTACCTACAAGATTTGTAGTCTAATGGTCTTATGTTTTGAACTAAGTGGCTGAAAAATGAACATTAATAAATGAGCTGATTTTAAGAAACCCAGTGGTAATAGCTTTTAATGTGTGTGTCCACTCACACAGCTGTTGGTTACAGAAGTTTGGTTTCCAACATTTGTGTACCATTTAGTAGTATTTTCATATGCCATTTAAAAGTGCTGAGTCTTGATTTATTTGTCTATAAAATATGTCTATTTAACAAACTAATAGTATATGTGAATGGGCTTAGCACACATTAGCGAATGTTTGTTCCCATTCCCTTTCTGCATCGCAAGGGAGCATAATAATCAAGGAGCCACAGGCTTCAGGTTTGCATTCCTATTCTATCTTCCAGTTATGTTTACTTTTGTGGTCATATGATGATTCTAATAGTACTACATTTATAGTAATAAATAAAATAATGTAACACTTCTGGGAAGGAACATGTTAAATACCTTCTGACATGAGGATGGCCTGAGGGAGACCGGGGACTTCGACCTCTTTGGTTGACAGCCTGTACCATTAGCCGTCCAGTACAACTGATGCGGCCCTGTAGAAATATCAGGAAATAAATGATTTGCTATTTAAAACTATTAACCACTAAGCACTATCATGCCTACTGTCCTATTCTCTATAAGACATTATTTCATTAAAAAATTCAGTATGCCATTTGAGTAATGACTAACCCTTTTCAGAAAAACACTTTCCCTGTGAGTTAAGTGCCTCAGTAAAACTATTTTTACTTGAAGAACTTGAAGGTGACAAGGTCTTTTTTTGGAACTCTTAAATAAGCTTTACTGTTTTATCTAGGATGGTATTTAAAATGACAACCCTTGATTAATTGTAACCTGCAAAGGTCTCCGTAACACATGATGGTGAATTGTAAAATATAGCAGGAGGACATCAGTCTCTTGTGAAGATTCCATTTTCATGGTCATCTACCAGCTGTAGCCAATTCTGAAATCAAACCTAGATGATTTCAGTTTTCTCTTTTTAGTAATATACTAATTATAGTAATATACTAATTAAATGTTAGTGGCTGGCCGGGCACGATGGCTCATGCCTGTAATCCCAGCACTTTGGGAGGCTGACGCAGGTGGATCACGAGGTCAGGAGTTCGAGCCCAGCCTGGCCAATATGGTGAAACCCCGTCTCTACTAAAAAAATACAAAAATTAGCCGGGCGTGGTGGCATGCACCTATAGTCCCAGCTACTTGGGAGGCTGAGGCAGAAGAATCTATTGAACCCGGGAGGCGGAGGTTGCAGTGAGCTGAGATGGTGCCACTGCACTCCAGCCTGGGTGACAGAGCAAGACTCTGTCTCAAAAAAAAAAAAAAAAAAGTTAGTGGCACCCCTTCCCCAAACCATACATTAAAATGAGCATGATAAAATGAGTGTTATGTAAGAAGTATGCGTGGGATGATAAGGAGAGCTTCATGACTAAATGAAGCCATGTTCTCATGAAATGAACATATTTGAGATTTAAAAACCAGAAGCAGTTAAATACCTAAAATATGTGGGTCATATGATAAGGGCCTATGTAATTTAAAAAACCTATATTTTGTTCTCTTAAATTTGTCAATTGAAATTTTGATGGGGTGGTGGGGTCGGGGAGATAGCCAGAAGTTGGTTAATGGATACAAAATTACAGCTACATAGGAGGAAAAAGTTTTAGTGTTTCACAGCACTGTAGGATAACAATAATTTATTGTGTATTTTCATATAGCTGGAAGAGTGGATTTTGAGTATTTCCAACACAAATGATAAGTGAGGTGACAGATAAGCTAATTACCATGATTTGAACATTACACATTGTATACATGCTTTGAAATATCACACTGTACCTCATAAATATGTATAATCATTGTGTCAACTAAAAATAATAAAAGCAAAAAAAGTTTGATAAACACTGTCATATGTGAACAGACAAGTAATACTCAGGGCACCCAGATGACATGGATAAGCCACACATTGTTACTTTGGTTTTTGTTTCAGCTCTTTCTCTTAATTTGTTTTTTTCACTGTTACCAGCAGAGTAGCAAAAAAGATGATTTTTCTCCTTCACTCTCTCAGAAGAATGAGAAGATGTGCTTCTAAATTGTGATGACTGCCAAAGGTAACAGCAAGAGAGGAAAAACAAGAAGCAGATGTACCATCAATGATTAGACTTAGTGAGTTCTAGCTCAGAGTTGATGAGAAGCCCTCATGCACTTACACTCAGAATAAAATTCTCCCATTGGCTGTCATTTTTATTGCAAGCTGCCTATAGAGACAGGTAACAGAAGCTGCAGTGTTCTGTGTGTTTTGAAGAACTGCTTTCCAAGTGTGAGTAGACTGGAGTGGGGATCAGGGTGAGGGCACTAGTGGAGGGAATGCAGAGAAAAATCCCATAGCAAGAGTGAAGGGCAGGACTCTAACTGCGGGGGTTCTCTAGGTCTCCTAAAACCTGGACTTCTTTAGGGCTATAACCACCCAGAAAAGGCAAAGACACATAGGAATGTAATACAGACAGAAGAAGGAGGAATTACCAAAGAGAGGTCATCACAAAGAAACAAACATAACTAGTTTTATACCACTACATATGTGACTCCCTCTGGCATTCACGGTGTTTGCTATTGAGGTCACAGTTAAAACACTGTGTTTCCTGAAAATTTCCAAGGAGACATGAAGTCTAACATTATGAAGGAGAATTATTTCTAGCTCAGATTAACTGTACCTGAAGCACAGGCCACTTGATACAGATTCTTATGCTAAACTCTTGGCAAACATTTGGGATTCCCTAAACTAGCCTGAAATCTAAAAATTAATTTCATCCAACTTCTCCAGATCTGTACTTGCTGTAGAAACTCTAGATGCAACTTGCTTAGAAGAGCCCCATCGTGAACTATCCAACTGATGCATCATACAGGATAACACATGAACACTTAACATTAATGATTCTTTTTGGAGGTTGAGGACAAGGAAGTGTGTGTATTGTTTTACACAAATAGCTTCAATTGTCCTGATGTGGGATATGGCTTCCTTATTATGTGCTTTGCGGCTTCCATGATGAAATGCTTATAATTTGGATATATCCTTCCTTGTGATATGAAGCTCAGAAGATCCATGGTAAGTTAAAATGAACTAATCATTTATGCGGTTAGAAAAAGATATAATGTAAGTTAAATTCAGACTTAAACTTGAATTTGGACAAGGAGGTATGGGTTGTTACAAACAGTCAAACAAACACACCTCACTAACCTGGATTTGAGTGCTGACTTTTCCTAAAACTTTGAGCAAATCACTGAATTTGTTCAAGCCTTTGTTTCTTCTTCTGTACAAATAGGGATGCTACATATATCTCTCACAAGGATGTTTTAGGGGTTAAATGATGTAACCTAAATGCTCTTATAAATATCAAATGGTATGTGACATCATAAATTATCATTATTAAATTCCTCATAGCTGGTACTGTGTTATCATGGGTCTGAGACATTATGCATGGACATGCATCAAGATGGTTTTTAGGAGCCCCAGCAGCTTGGCGGACCCCAGCAAGAATTTCCATGTGAATATACTTTACATGAGGTATATGCTTACCTCCTTCTAAAATTCTTTCATATTTAACCAATATCTCCCCTGCCACTTAATGCTCTTAATCCTGGAATGAGCCTTAAATACCTTCGTATGGCATTCAGTAGCTCTGGAATCAGTCTAAGTTTGTAAACCAGTTCTGCTGTCCCTTACGGGTGAGTGACTTTAAGCAGGTAACTTAATCTTTCTAAGTTTCCTTCTCTGTAAAACAAGGCCATATAATTAATACCTAATGGGTTCTTATGAAGATGAAAGGCATTAATACTTGTAAAGCACCTGGCAGCATTGTGTTTTGCATGAAGCCAATGCTCAAAATGTTAAATTATTGTAGCACTCACTATGGATATAATTATAATAACCAGTTTTGAGGCATCCTTTAGAATTGTTAATTTAATGGAATTTTATTTTTCTTGGTATTAGAATGTAATTTACTCCAAAGGAAAAACAAAATACCTTTGGCATAGGAGGCAGACTATGTGGGAAGCAGATTAGCCTTTTTAACTTCTGCTGGTGCTTGAAAGGTGCTAAGCACAATCATACTGAAATGTACTTGTTAGTGTGATGGCTGCATTTGATGTGGAGGAGGAAATATGCCCTATTCAGCTCTAAACAGATCCTTGATATGCTTAGCCTGCCTCTTCCTCCCCTCTCAAAAAAAAAAAGTAAACAGGTTGGCATACTACTCTGGAAAGGTCACACATTTCTACACTGTTTTCAGGGTTTTTGCTGCTACTGCTTAGAACCATATATACAAATATTGCCACAGAATATTTCCTTAACTTCCCAAATTTAAGAAAAAGGAATAGTTATCATTTGTAATCTCTCTATTCTGATACCAACCTGCACTTCTGAACATGAAAGGGGAAGGTGTGGTCTTCAGGAGGCAGAATTATTAGTTTGATTTATACAGTGTTATTGGCTAAATATATTACTAACCAATACATAACCAGGAGCATTTAGAGAGCATCCAAACTAAGAAGTTATATAATTTTGTCGTTTTTGTTTGGGGGAAAAAAACCCCCAGAGTTCAGTGAAGCTTTTTTGAAAAGATGCCTTCCATGTGCATAATAGAAAATTCAGGTTTTTAAGTCTGAACATACTATTTTTGACAAAGGTCATATAGAATTAGCAATGTGATTTTAATAATAATATGCCTATTAACCCTGGTAATCATAGTTAGTAGGCTCTGATGCACATTAATGCTGCTGCATTTGCTTTTATTAATTTTCTCATTTCTATCTGCTTTACTATGAACATAAGAATAATGGAAGGGAATGTTTAGAGTGAAGCTTGAAATGAGCCAGGAAACCTTATAATGCTAAAACAAAACACAAGCAACAAACTAACATTTTATATTTAACTCAGTTGTGTGTTACTTTTCTATTCCAAAATAATCCACAGAGTTTAAAGCTTATATTACAAATAAGTTTGAATTCTTAAAGTGATTCTGTATTAAACATCCAGCTAGTAAAGATTATTTCATACCTTGTGCAAGGCCAATTATTTATGTAATATGGAAATAACATTTATATTTCAGAGTTTATGAAATTTAACTTGTGGCACACAGGTCTTCATAAAAGCTTGCCACTTGTATACATAATGCAGTTTGAGGAAACATCAGACTGCAAAATAGCCATTCCAAAATCCAAGTGCAATACAAAGTAACTTAGCAACACAACAAAACAAAGTAAAACATTCGTGTTTAGATGTAGTTGTTCTTAAAGATAGGATTAGAGTCTAAAATAAACTGTATTTGTGATCCTCATTTTGGCATTCTCTTTGGTGTAACTGCACAGTCACTCATTATTTTGCTAAACTATGTGATTGCTTTGGTCTCTTATGAATTGCTTGAGCTACACACATCGAGTGTGATACACAGCCCAGTATATGTTTAGAGCTGTGTGTTGTATCCCAAGTAGAATTTGGATGCAGTCAACAATATCTAATGTTTTTCTAATTCCCAAAAGATTAACCCAGGTGGAAAAATATCATATTCTATAAAATATTCTGCTGAACTTTAATATTTTCCTCCCTCCTTGGTTCTCACCCTTCTCTTGGCTGCTTTCTGTAATTATTTTCCACTGCTCAGGAGAGCTCTACCGTCTGTGTTTCATTACTGAACTAATTTTTCCACTCTAGTCTTCCTCTTTTCCTTGGTTATTTCATATCATCTGGGCTACAGTGTACTAGAAAACATACATGTATTCTCCCTTTCAAACCCAAATACTTTTTTTTCTAAACCCAAATAACTTTAAAATTTCAAAATTTAAGGTAACTAAAGGGCATTAAGGAAGTAAGGAGTCAACTTCAGTTTTCTGTCAACTACACTTTATGCTTTTGGGATTACTATATCTTGAAAGATTTAGCTATTTTGAATTTTTTTTCACTGCCTTTTATGACATGACTATTTAAACTCATGTCTTAATTCATAAATTATAAGAAAAAAGTTTTAATATACAGTAATAGATGTTGTAAAGCTGAGATTCTAAGAGCATTAAACATTTCCAGAATGGCATCCTTACAGCAACAAATGGTAACTTATGCCAAGAGTTAGGTAGAAAAATGGTGTGTCACTGGTCATGGTTTAAATGCCACTTTGTTTTTCTAATGGATAGTGAAGTTCACTCCAATTTTTAAGTGATGACTCACAGAACTTATATCTGCCATATTTGGACATACCAGTTACTGAAGCCCCCAAGACAGAAAAGAAGGGGTTTTACTCTTGGAATTAAAATCAACTAGGCAACATGCTCAGAAACTTGGAACAAATACTACTACTGCTAAGTGGCATAAATATCAAAATTCTCTCACAGCAATTTCAGTGGGATATATACATTTACACACTGAGGCCTAGACTTCATGAGTTTCCCTTCCTTTTGCCTGTCTTGGGTTATTTAGGTAAAGAAGACTCTTAGCTCTACCCCTTAAGATGTTGGGAGTGTCAACTGATCTTTGGAGTTGGTTGGAATACTATAATAGGTAGTGTTAGAAACTGGTCTGTTTACTGTGATGCTCTGGGTTCTTTGAATCTTTTTTTTTTCTCCTTTTGATAGACCCAGAGTAGTTATTTTACCCTTGGCTGAAATCACAGGTTGGATAGGATATTCTATTAGGAGGGCTGTTCTTGGTCCACTTCTCATTGCTTTGTCTTCTCTCCAAAGGGTAGAGCAAAGAACCAGAGAGGGTTAACCATGGGGCTCAGCCTGGGATTTGCAAAGCAGAGAATTCTGGGGCCTGGAATGAGGGCAGTAACCACTGTCTTTTGGGGCTTCTCTTGGCCCTGAGGGTGCTGAGAGCAGAGAGCAGCTTCCCAGCTTCATGTGTGGCTGATGTCAGCTGTGCTATGGGTGTGGCCGTTCTCTAGCTCACAGCTCCTCCACCCAAGCCCACAGCTGTGGCAGTTGTGGCACAGCCACATCTGCTGCCTAAGTCCTTTCCCATGGAGGTGATAAAATGGAAAAGCCAGGAGGTCAGAAGACCACACAGCAACAACATACTGGGTAGAAATTCCATCCCAAATTGACTTGCTTACTTTCTGACAGTACTGTGGGAACGGAGTACCTAGACACAGAACTGATCCTTTACATCTGGTTCCACAGGCTTCTGTTGTAGGCCTGTTGCTTTAAGATGGGGTAGTTACTGTCTCTGAATTAAAATAATGACAATAACTAGCATTTATTGAAAGCATAGCATGTGCCAGGTAAACTGAATGCTTTTTACATGTACTATTTAAATCTGTATTATTATTATTATTATTATCCTCATTTTACGAGGGAGGAAACAGGCACAGAGAAGTTAAGTGACTTGCTAAGGTCACACAGGTAGTGAGTGGCAGAGCTAGAATTCCAGCTGAGGTTGCCTGATGCCAAAGTTCATGCTCATAACCCCTGTACTGCATGGCCTGCCGGCCTCATCCTAGGTTTTTCAGTATCATCAGTGTTGCCCTACAATCTTGGTATTTGTAGTAACATTTCTTTTTTATTTCCTTCCTTTCCTTTTTTTCCTATGTTAACAAGGGTTTCTTTTTTTTGGCATTATATATTGGGCTTTGGGTAAGATTACATTTATTTTCTAAAAATTTATTTTTGGCTAATGGCAGTGGCTCACGCCTGTAATTCCAGTGCTTTGGGAGGCTGAGATGGGAGGACTGCTTGAGCCCAAGAGTTCTAAGCTGCAGTGAGCCATGATTATGCCACTGTACTCCAGCCTGGGTGACTGAGGAAGACCTTGTCTCTAAATGAATAAATAAAAATTTCTTTTTTATTCTAATTGACAAATTATAATTGTATATATTTGTGGGGTACAATGTGATATTATATGTATGTAATATGGAATGATCCAAGGGAGATTTTCAGCAGCTCACCTTCATCTAGTGACTTCATAATAATTTGTCAAGAGAGTTTAAATGATTGGAGACTACTGACCCCCAAGGCTGGCCTGCTGTCTTAAACTCTGCACACTGCCATTGGCCATGAGCACTGAGTCAGTCCTTCCTCACTGAGAACTTTTCCACATGTAAAAATGCATTATTATAATTTGAGGAAGACACTAAGCGGACTCACAATTGCAGTTTTACGTTTATGTTCTTTTGTTCTATAAAATGGCTTATTCCAATAACAATTTAAAACATGCTAAGAAAAATGCCTTGAAATTAATAGCAGGTTCCCAGTGTTGGCAAATACGTAAGGACCACAGATAATTCCATCCCATAATATACCCCAGCCTTTCTAGGGCAAAAGAGGAATAAATGACCCAACACGAAGAAAAATTTTGGATTTTGTCAGTTCTCCACCATTTTCTTAAACAGGCAGAAAACTAAACTAAAAGCTAGAATTTGTTAATGTCAAGGAAATGCACTGAAAATATAATAAGGAAAAAAGAGGCCGAGGCAGGTGGATCACCTGAGGTGAAACCCCGTCTCTATTAAAAATACAAAAAATTAGCTGAGCGTGGTGGTGCTGAGGCAGAAGAATTGCTTGAACCCAGGAGGTGGAGATTGCAGTGGGCTAAGATCATGCCACTGCACTCCAGCCTGGGCAACAGAGCAAGATTCCATCTCAAAAAAGAAAAAAAAAAAAAGAAAGAAAGAAAAAAAAGCAAGTTCCGCTTTTGTTTCTTCATATATATCAAATATGAACACAAACATTAAAATGCAACTTCTTAATAGTGATTTAGACTTTTTCAGGGTGATGGTCATGTATTCATTGATTAAAACATTTAGAACTTTAAGAATGTGCATTAATATAGAAGCTTTTCATTAACAGTGAAGAGTTTGCTGTGCTCTATCACAACCTGATTAGCTGGATAATCTGTTTTCATTCTGATCTTAATATTATTGCAGAAAAATATATTTATATGACCATGGAATATTAGAATATAATAAACCTTGAATAAACTTTATTTATTTATTTATTTAGAAACAGAGTCTCAGGCCGGGTGCAGTGCCTCACACCTGTAATGCTAACACTTTGGGAGGCCGAGGCGGGCAGATCACGAGGTCAGGAGATCGAGACCATCCTGGCTAACATGGTGAAACCCCATCTCTACTAAAAATAAAAAAAATTAGCCGGGCATGGTGGGTGCCTGTAGTCCCAGCTACTAGGGAGGCTGAGGCAGGAGAATGGTGTGAACGCAGGAGGCGGAGCTTGCAGTGAGCCGAGATCGCGCCACTGCATTCCAGCCTGGGCGACAGAGCGAGATTCCATCTCAAAAAAAAAAAAAAAACAACAACAAAACAAAAAACAAAGTCTCACTCTGTCAACCAGGCTGGAGTGCAGTGGTGCAGTCTTGGCTCACTGAAACCTCCGCATCCCAGGTTCAAGTGATTCTCATGCTTCAACCTCCTGAGTAGCTGGGATTACAGGTGCCTACCACCACACCTGGCTAATTTTTGTATTTTTAGTAGAGACAGGGTTTCGCCATGTTGGCCAGGCTGGTCTCAAACTCCGGGGCTGAGGCAATCCACCTGCCTCAGCCTCCCAAAGTGCTGGGACTACAGATGTGAGCCACTGCACCTGGGCCAGAAACTTTAATTAAAAGTTTGTAGTGTCATTAAAATTATTTATATAGTTTCTAATGCTAAATATTTTCTTCAAAAGAAATAATATGGAATGATATAAATAGATCAGAGATTCTAAAAAGATGACTTCTAGAGAAAACTGCTCATTTTACCATGCCTTTTTTTTCTTTTTAAAAGTGTGTTATTTATACTACTTTTGCAGACTTTAGTAAAACTACCTGTCATACATTGAGCTCTTAAGGTACAAAATAACTTTTTACTCATTTTTGTATCCCCTATATCCAGCATAGTGACTAAAATGTATAACATAATAAAAAAGAATTTGCAGGCTCGAACTGGCAACATGATACCCAGCAGACTCCTATTAAATTCTAAGAAGGCAACTGATTTTTTGACCCTAAGTCTAAAGGCAAATACAAGAGAAAACATTTTGATGAAAACTGATAAACCTGAATGCTATCAAAATTATCATTTGTCTACATTTGCACATTAAATCCCACTGATGTGTTTCTTTTAAAATATTTTACTTTGTTGAGTTTTTCTTATACAGCCTATGCATGCCACTCACTCTTTTTCTCCTTTATTTTCTTCATGTAATCCTACCTGAAGTTATATTATTTGTAAATTGCTTATTTTTTACCATAGGACTTTGTCCAGTCTACCACTGCAACCCCATCACCCACATAGAAAGTGTGTACATATTAGACCCTTAATAATATTTGTGGAAGGAGTAGAATAACACCTGATGGAATAAATAAGTATTCATGAAACAAAGAATCTTTCTATCCTCTGAAACCAAGATGGATGTAGAATTTGGAAAAATAGTTTCATAAATCAAAGAAACTTCTTAACTTCACCTTTTAAATAGTTCCTTTGTCCAATCAAATGCCTGTAAGCACTAGACAAAGAACTGAGCCCAGACCTATACCCTTCTTTACCTGAGGGTTTGCAGCCATAATTGTATAATTCCCATCATCATCTAGGGTGGAGGCTGTGGTATGGAGGGAGCATGTCCCATCGAGATCTCTTTGAATGGTGTAGTGATCACTCTTTGGAGAGATCTGCTTCCCATCTTTAAACCAATAGATCTGTGAACAGAAACAAAGATTAAAGATTAGGAGTTTGTGTATTCCTACTCTATTTGGAGAACTGAAAATAGTAACAGTGTGGTTTGCAGAGCTGATCTGAGTTTTCATGTTAAAATGTTAAACCAAATACCTGACTAAGGAATTGATTTTTCACTGAAAAAAGGCAGGTAACAATTTAAATTCTATTTGAGTTTTTAAATTATATATCTTCCTTTTGTTTTTAAAAATATTGCACTTACATTCATATATTATTTATATGAAGGGATATATTGAATTTTGGCAATGATTATTTCTATGAAGTGGCATTACTTCATGGCATTCATAGAATGCCATTATTTCTATGAAGTGGCCTTCTATGAAGGCCATTTTTCTTTTTGCTTCTTTCTTTTTTCAAATGTACCAGCAATTAAAATGTATTGTTTATAAAATAAAGGTAAAAAGGTTGTTTTGGAGAACAAAAGCAGACCCCAAACTCTAATCATTTCACTGAATTGTGTTTGACAAATAAAAGAGGTTGGTAGGGAGGGAGGTGATGACTAAGGGTTGGTGATGGGTGGAATACTACTGCTTTATTTCTGGGCCAGGAAGCATATGATCAAAGGTTAAATGTTTTTCACCTATCCCCATTATGTTAAAGAAAACACAGTAGTATTGAAAAGTATAATAATTTTCAGATATGTAACTTGGGTTGATAAAAAATTAAATGTGGGCCAGGTACAGTGGCTCATGCCTACCTATAATCCCAGCACTTTGGGAGGCTGAGGAGGATTGCTGAAGCCCAGGAATTCAAGACCAGCCTGGGCAACATAGTAAGACCCAAAAAATGAAAAAATTATCTGGGTGTGGTGGTGTGCATATCTATAGTCCTAGCTATTTGGGAGGCTGAGTCAGGAGGATTGCTTGAGCCCAGGAGGTTGAGGCTGTAGTGAGCCAGGATCATGCCATTGCACTCCAGCCTAGGTGACTGAGGCCCTGTCTCAAAAGAAACAATGTAAAAAATAAAAGTAAATTTTGATTAAATACAATATTTTTAAGTAGTCCAAAGGGTCCTCCTTCCTTCCCTCACTTTTAAACAAAACCAGTTGTCCATGGATGTCCGAGTTCTAAGGTTTTGTTTTGTTTTGGAGACAGGGTCTCGCTCTTTTGCCCAGGCTGGAGTGCAGAGTGCGGTGGTGCAGTCTTGGCTCACTGTAACCTCCGCCTCCCAGGTTCAAACAATTCTCGTGCCTCAGCCTCCAGAGTAGCTGGGATTACAAGTGTGAGCCACCATGCCTGGCTAAGTTCATTATTATTTTCGATTTAAGTTATGAACAACACAGTTGAAAGATAGGCCCATCATAATGAATCACAGTGCCAACAGCCCTAACATGGCTGAGATGCTGAATTAATAGCTACATCACCCCACCTGCAGACTTATTAGATAAGCAAATAAACCTTTCCTTTTTTAAGCCACAGCAAGTTCTTTGTTGTCATTTTTTGTTCCTTGCAGCCAAAAGTATTCCTGATTCCTAACAAAACAAATATACTTTAGACCCTTTAGTTGTTAAAACAAACTTCTTCCTTAATATAAATCAGTATGTAAATTGGTAACATAAACTGACATTCAAATTCAACTGTCTGTCAAAGTATTTGAATCTGAAAAATCTTTTTGAAACCTGCATTCTAAGAAAGGAAAAGACCAGAAATATATAGCACTAAATAAATGGATGAATTATCAGGATATGACTGCTCTAACTTTTCAAACTCGTATTTTTCAGGTAGCTCCAAATTTACAGAAACTATATTATGTATTAAACTCTAGAATCTAAAAAGTAATCACCAACTAGACTAATAACTTTCAGTTGTAAAACTTAAATTATGTAAAGTATCATACTTCATAATTATTTTACTTTTTAGTAGTTGACTTTCTTTTTTTAGATGAGTCTAGCTCTGTCCCCCAGGCTAGAGAGTGCAGTGGTGTGATCTTGGCTCACTGCAATTTCTGCCTCCCGGGTTCAAGTGAATCTCTTGCCTCAGCCTCCTGAGTAGCTGGGATTACAGGTGTGCGCCTCCATGCTCAGCTAATGTTTGTATTTTTAGTAGAGATGGGGTTTCACAATATTGGCCAGGCTGTTCTCAAACTCCTGACCTCAAGAGATCTGCCTGCCTCAGCCTCCCAAAGTGCTGGGATTCCAGGTGTGAGCCACTGTGCCTGGCTATGGTTGACTATTTCTGATGGAAAAAAGAAGCTGTAATAAGTATACAATTTCTTCCCTTTTGCATTCTTGCCACAATGCCAGTTCTTGAGTTATTTCTTTAATCATATTTTTCACCTCCATTATACTTGGCATACAACTTTCAAATAAGATCTAAGAAATATTTCCAAAATTTTATCAAGCCTACTAATGGAGGGAGAAATTCGGGAGGGCACAAGCATGAGAACAGGGTAAATCAGAAATTATTTTCAGTCTTCCTATGGCTCAACTAGAACAAGCATGTCAAGGGAGGAATAAAATATTTTTAAAACATAAGCCTAAAAAAACATGTATTTCTTTAAACATGAATATTCCATACTTTAACAATCCTAATGTAATTTATATGGCATATGCCAAAGTAGACCTTTAATAAATGAGAGAGGGAAGAAAACAATGAGAAGGAGAATGAAGGTTGAGGGAGAGGAAGGAGGGATGAAAGAATAACATTTAACAATGAAAAGTTTAAACAATTAAGTCCCTTCTAGCTGTAAAACATTTAAATTTATATTAGGAAAAAAGTACAGTCATATTAAAAACAAAAGCCCATCTTTCATGTTAATGTAGTATTCTATAAGAATCAATAATCTTAGAATTTGATCAGTGATCTTAAGCCTTGTGTAAGGTTTGAAAGTAATATGGAATCTTTTTGTGAATATCTTGGAAGTTCAAGATATAATTCCTTATTGAATTTCGTTCATAAACTACAAATTTATTTTTAATACATGCGTTTGATAACATGTTGTGAATACACAGTTGTTAACGCAGATTATGCCAAGAATATTGTAAAAAGTTTTCTATAACAATGGAGTTTATTTTAAAAATCCCATTTTATTAGGAAGTATATAGGGTTTGAAAATTCAAGGCTCTTTTCTTTGATCTTTGACTTTGGCATTGCAATTCAGTTTTAAGAAAAGAATATGATGGTAAAACTTGCCATGGTGGGAAAACAAAACAATGCCATGGAGCTATAGGAAATTAACACCTAAAAGTGTCAGGTATTTTTTTTATCACTTTTCCCTCTTTCATTTTATGCCACTATTAAGCTTTTTATTTCATTGAGTACATTGCTCTATGCTTATTTTATAAATTTGTATTTTTTGGTACTATCTTGTTCTTTCATTATAGTTTCCATTCTTTTTAAAATTGTTTCAATCTTTTTAAAGTTATTTTAGAGGTTACTTAAGATTGTTCAATATTGTGCAATACTTGGCTTTCTGTTTTTCTGTTTCTTGTACTATTGACTCTTAATATGGTTTGGATGTCTGTCCCCTCCAAATCTCATGCTGAAATGGGATTCCCAGTGTTGGAGGTGGGGCCTGGCGGGAGGTGACTGGATCATGGGGGTGGATCCCTCATGAATAGTTTAGCACCATCCCCTTGGTGATAAGTAAGTTCTTGCTCAATTAGTTCACATGAGATCTGGTTGTTTAAAAGTCTGGGACCTCCACCACTTCTCTCTCTTGCTCCTACTCTTGCTGTGTGATTCACCTTTTTCGCCTTCGCCTTCACCATGATTGTAAGCTTCCTGAGGCCTCACCAGGAGAAGATTCTGGTACTACACTTCTGTATACCATGCAGAACTGTGAGCCAGTAAAGCCTATTTTCTTTTCTTTTTTTTTTTTTTTTTTGAGACGGAGTCTCACTGTTGTTGCCCTGAGCTGGAGTGCAATGGCGCGATCTCGGTCACTGCAACCTCCACCTCCTGGGTTCCAGCAATTCTCCTGCCTTAGCCTCCCAAGTGGCTGAGATTACAGGCGCCCACCACCATGCCCAGCTAATTTTTGTATTTTTAGTAGAGATGGGGTTTCACCATGTTGGCCACGCTGGTCTCGAACTCCTGACCTCAGGTGATCCACCATCTCGGCCTCGCAAAATGCTGGGATTACAGGCGTGAGCCACCATGCTTGGCCAATAAAACCTATTTTCTTTATAAATTACCCAGTCTCAGGAATCCCTTTATGCAAAAACGGCCTAACACAACTCTCCTCATGGTTATTTCTTCACATATTATTACCTTTATATAAGGCAACTTTTTGCTTGCTTCTAAGAATTTTAATCATCCAGCACTAAATTTCACATTTCTCAGCTTTTGGCTCCCTATCATGTGACAGTGTAGTTTAGGGGTTTTAATTTTTTCCCTTTTTTAATTCTTTTCACTCAAGCTCTAGGGAAAAGTGTACTCCTGTTTACTGCCTTGCTGGGCTAGTAAACAGTTATTCTAGTCCTTCCTTTAAAGATAGGGCAGCTCCTTATCCAGCATTTCCATATGTTTGTATGGAGAGAGCTCCCATCCAGGTCATCCTAGTCCTGCATGGTATCAGAATTTGTCATTATCCATTCTAAACAATATTCTTCACCCCACCTCCCTCTGTAAATATTAATATAAGCAGCCTTGGTTTTTTGATTAAAGATTGGAAGTTTTTACAACCAGTGGTGAGCATTACTTGTCTGTATGGTACAGAGCACTGGGTTCATATGCAGGCCTGGCCACTCACCAGCTCTCTGACCTTGGAAACTCACCTCACAGAACTCAGTTTAGTTATTTGTGATTTGGGAATAACAATGAGGAATAAATGATATAGGTGTGTGAAGATCTCCCTGTTAGTTATTCTCTACTCTATTCTTCAAACCCAAACTCCGCTCCCCCCACCACCTTTTTTTGGTTTCTAATGCCTCCTGAAGATGGCCCAGAACTTAAGAATATTTAAAACCCTTTATATCGTGGGTATTGAGAAAGATCATTTGTATCTCTTTCTCCTACCGGCATGCTATATTTTGGAAGCTAAACCTTTCCTCAGAGAATGACTCTTAAAAAGCCTCCATCTCCCAGCTCACCTTTGGCTTTGGATTTCCAGCCACTCTACATGTGAAAGTTACTGGCATTCCCTCAAAGATCTTGTAATGTTTCAGCTTCATCTCAAAGAATGGTGCCATTCCATTTTCCACAGGCACATCTCCATACTGAACTTCATCACCTGATTCATCCACAGGAGACCTTTCTAGCCTGTACTCTATTTCACTGATGAGTCTCTGTTCACAGCTGGAGACTTTGTATTCCTGAATCAAGGAAAGTTTAAGTTAGCAGACTCAATCCCTTCTGACAAAGTGTCAAGTCTATCCCTGCCCCCCAATAAGGCCCTAGAAGACAGTGATATTTTTACCATAGAGCTTAAAAACACAGTCTGAGCCCAATTCAATTGCATATGAAACAAAAAACATCTGGAAGTGAGTTTATGTGGTATTTCAGATTGTCTTCAAGTCCTATCATCCAAAAAGAGGGGGGTAAGAAAGATGAATTTTTTTTCCCTTCTTTTCTCTCAGGCAAGGGGAAACAAGGGGAAGGAAAGAAAAAGGCAAAAGCAAAGCTATGTATTCCTAAACTGTTGATAACAATAAAATATAATGGAACGCTGATTTCCTTCTGTAGGGTAAAAGCTGATGCAGGGTGGTGCATCTCTCCACATAGTACATGTGGCAAGCAGCTGCCATATTATATACAATTATAGTAAAAGAATAATAGAAAAAATGGTACTAGAAAAAATGGTAATAGAAAAAATAGTAAAAGAATAATAGAAAAGAAAAGTTTGTTTTTTTTTCCCCACCTCTAACAATCCCTGCCTTGCAAGGGCCTCCTCCTCAGCTCTGCAGCTGTTAGGAACCCACCATCTTTAGAAGAAAAAACAGGACTGACAGTCTAGCCAAAATTTTGCTTTAAAAAAAAAAACAACCCATCAACATTCCTGTGGTGATTAAGGTGGATCCTACAATTTCCTTGCCTACAAAGTGCACTAAAGGCCAGGTACAGTGGCTCATGCCTGTAATTCCCAACACTTTGGAAGGCTGAGGTGGGAGGATTGCTTCTGGCCAGGAGTTTGAGACCAGCTTGGGCAACAAAGTGAGACCCCATCTCTACAAAAAATTAAAAAAGAACAGTAGCTGGGCATGGTGGTACATGCCTGTTGTCCCAGCTACTTGGGAGGCTGAGGTGGGAGGATCACTTGAGCCTGGGAAGTCGAGGCTGCAGTGGGCCGTGATTGTGCCACTGCACCCAAGCCTGGGCAAAAGAGTGAGACCCTGCCTCCAAAACAAAAAAGTGCAATGAAGACAAGGGAGTCTATGTAAATATTCCCTATTTAATATTAAATGAAAGATAATTTTAACTATGTTTTCTCTTAAAGAAGTTACTCAGTGTTTAAAAAACAAGTTTGTTGGTTTGAGGGAAGAAATACGACAGTATGAATAAAACTGCAAGAGTTATACCACAAGTTGTTTTGCTTCATCTAATTACTATCAAATTAATCCCTTGAAGAATTAGCACTTTTGTTCCCCATAGAAAGGTATATATAACACATGAAAAATTTTTCTTGATTTAATGTTCAGAGTATCCACTAATGACACAATTAAATTCAAGTCGGAGGCCAGGCACTGTGGCTCATGCCGTATTCCCAGCACTTTGGGAAGCCAAGGCGGGTGGATCACCTGAGGTCAGAAGTTCGAGACCAGCCTGACCAACATGGTGAAACCCCATCTCTGCTAAAAATACAAAATTAGCCAGGCATGTTGGCATGCACCTGTAATCCCAGCTACTTGGGAGGCTGAGGCAGGAGAATCGCTTGAACCCAGGAGACAGAGGTTGCAGTGAGCCGAGATCACACCATTGCACTCCAGCCTGGGCAACAAGAGCGAAACTCCATCTCAAAATAAATAAATAAATAAATAAAGTAAAAATAAATAAATAAATTCAAGCTGGTAAATACATGACAAGAAAACTCATGTTGCAGTAATTTTGTGTATCTGATATTAAATGAAACAGACACTGGTCATTATCATTAATATATGGCAGAAAAGATAGAAACACACGTAAAACAGGAAGAACAGAAGAAAACAGACACAGTGAAAGACTGGAAGGAGAAGAAAGGTGAAAAGCTTAACCTTTTGACCATCCAGAGGACTCCCTACAGAAGCATGAGGAGAACCAATGTCCTGTAATGGTAGAAAAAAAGATGTGAAGACTAATAATAGAAATAATAAGAATGCAGCAAGATTTCCAATTTTCCTTAAGTGAAACTTTTGTGCTAGCAATATGCATTTGGTAGTAACGGTACTGTGAGTACTCACACAACCATTCTGCTTTTCACTTTTGGTACAGGACTCCATAAATCACATGATATATCCAATACTTTATTTTAAATAGGCTTTGTGTTAGATGATTTTGCCCAACTGTAAGCTAATGTAAGTGTTGTGAGCACATTTAAGATAGACTAGGCTAACCTAAGATGTTCAGTAGGTTAGGTGTATTAAATGCACTTTTTTTTTTTTGTGAGATGGAGTCTCGCTCTGTCACCTGGCTGGAGTGCAGTGGCATGATCTTGGCTCACTGCAACCTCTGTCTCCCGGGTTCAAGCGATTCTCATGTCTCAGCCTCCCGCGTAGCTGGGACTACAGGCGCACGCCACCACACCCAGCTAATTTTTGTATTTTTAGTAGAGACGGGGTTTCACCATGTTGGTCAGGCTGGTCTTGAACTCCTGACCTCAGGTAATCCACCCGGTCTTGGCCTCCCAAAGTGCTGGGATCACAGGCGTAAGCCACTGTGCCCCGCCTTAAATGCACTTTCAACTTACAATATTTTCAACTTATAATGAGTTTATCAGGACATAACCCCATACTAAGTTGAAGAGCATCTGTATATATGTGAAAGAAGATAAAGAGATAATATTTTCTATTTTATTTTGACTAGATATTAAGACTAAACAGTTGATCTTTGAACAACACAGGTTTGAACTGCATGGGTCCACTTATATATGGATTTTCTTCCTCTTCTGCAACCCCTGAGATAAGCAAGACCAACCCCTTGTCTTCTTCTCTTCAGACCACTCTAATTTAAGACAATGAGGATGAAGACCTTTATGATGACCCACTTCCACTTAATGAATTGTAAATGTATCTTCTATTCCTTAAGGTGTTCTTTGTAACATTTTCTTTTCTCTAGCTTACTTTAAGACTACAGTCTATAATACATATAACATACAGAATACGTGTTAATCAACTCTTTGTTATCAGTAAGGCTTCTGGTCAACAGTAGGCTGTTAGTTAAGTTTTTGAAGAGTCAAAAGTTGTATGTGTGTTTTTTGTTTTGTTTTGTTTTGGAAACGAAGTCTCACTCTGCTGCCAGGCTGGAGTGCAGTGGTACAACCTCAGCTCACTGCAACCTCCACCTCCCGGGTTCAAGCAATTCTCCTGCCTCAGCTTCCCGAGTAGCTGGGACTACAGGTGTGCGTCACCACACCTGGCTAATTTTTGTATTTTTAGTAGAGACGGGGTTTCACCATGTTGGCCAGGATGGTCTTGATCTCCTGACCTCGTGATCCACCCACCTCAGCCTCCCAAAGTGCTACAATTACAGGCATGAGCCACTGCGCCCGGCCATATGTGGGTTTTTAACTGTGCTTGGGGTTGGTCCCCCTAACTCCCGTGTTGTTCAAGGGCCAACTCTAATGGGAAATATTCACTAGTTATTTCAGACAATGTCAGCGAAAATGTGTTTCTCCACACAAAATTATTTTGCATAAAACATAGGATAGGAAAATGGAAAGGTACTGGAAAGGAGAATAATCAAGAAGAAGAATAAAAAGAACAGGTATCACTGATGGAAGGAATTCTGTCAGTCACTTAACATAGTATGTGCTCAATAAAAATTAGCTGTGAGGTTGACTGATGATATTAATACTGCTTTTCTGTGACTTGCCTTCTACTTTCCACAGAACTCATCCCAAGAACAGTATCCATAAGGAAGATGGAAAAGGGGGACAGAATAAATGTTACCCTAAGAAGTCCAGAGCAACATGGTACCTGATTAGCTGTTTCCTCTTCCGGCTCCTGAATATTAAAGACAGTTGCACTGTCAGCACCTAGCAGTCGACGAGCCATTCTTTCTTCGTATGTTAACCTCTAAACAACATAAGTCACAAAAAATACAAAATTAGAAAAAAATCACAAATATGTATTGCCCTATGAAAAAGAGTAAAAAACAAGACACTTTCATGATTTTCTGTAAGTGTTCTCTCTCCAGCTTCAGATACCTGCATATTTCTTCTTCTTGCTTCAGTTGTTCTACCTTTTTACCTCCCTTTCTAGTACTAATGGCCTAATCCAGAGAGCCACCAATTGGTATAGCACAAATTTAAAGTGAGCAATAAGCGACAAGGCAGAAACCACACAGAAAAGATTTGTCATGTCCTTAATGAAAAACATGGAAAAAAAGATATTTAAACAGCAAAATACAATTTAAAAGAAATGTTATTTTTATAGCCATCCATCAGCTTCAGAACACCCAAGTCAGCTCTAATACTGACTGAAAGAAAAAACAAAGATACTCAAAAGGAGAATAAACTGACTAAAAAAAGAACAGGTATCGCTAATGGAAATAATTCTATCAGTCATTTAACAGTATGTGCTCAGTAAATGTTAGCTAAAGGAAGATTTGGATGAGCTGGCAGTGATGGGGTTCTTACCTCTAAGAGCATTTCCCAGGCTGCTGTGTAATGTAGGGGATTGGCGGCAACTATTATAATCCACAGAGAATGATACACATGGCTGAATTAGCAACAGGATTACACAAGACACTTGCCAAAGCTAACAGCCTCAGTTGACTTGACTCAGAAGCAGACTGCTTGCCCATCAGGCAAAGAAAGTGGTAGTGTTCTTGCATCTCGCAGCTAGCACTTTGGAATTGGCCCAAACCGTTTTACCTATGCCATTCTTATACATAAGAAATGCCGGCATTTTTGTGTGACTGTTGGGGTGATACCTGCTCTTGAATACTCATTCTAAAGTGCCTTAGACTTACAGGTCTGGAAGGAACTTTCAGATACCACCTGCCTCATTGGGAGCATTTTATAAGCAAGTGTTTGATTAGAAATAGAGAATAATTGGTAAGGCAGAATCTAAAAAATGTACAGAAATTATTTCAGATAAACTTCCAAACTTCTAAATATAAGTGCAAATTCGATTGGAAGCTCTCTAATCAGGAAAATATGTTGGGTAAATTTACAATTTCCAGTAATTGCTGATCTCAATCCCAGCTGAAACCGGGAAGTGAAACAAGTCAAGTGCCAAATGACAAACAGTCCTGCAGTTCAAATTATTTCACTTAATAAAGAAAGGTCAGAGGACAAGAAGAGGCAGAGGTAGGAGTCTGAGGGCGGCATGAAGCATCTGAGTCCCCTATGTTATTAAATTAATTTTCTCACACCTATTAAAAAATCAGTGAATTCAATTTTCAAAGAGAGTCTTAAATACCTGATCTCTTAAAAAGCTTCCCTAATCTTTTCATGGAGAATTGTAACACATCAAAGGCAG
Organism: Pan paniscus; assembly: GCF_029289425.2. NCBI lineage: Eukaryota > Metazoa > Chordata > Mammalia > Primates > Hominidae > Pan > Pan paniscus. The sequence goes on along the minus strand of NC_073252.2, from coordinate 166,661,906 downwards.
GCCTGGAGTGATTTTCACTCTGTTCCTTATAAGCAGAAATATCAATTTCATATCTATTCCTTCACCAGAATGCACCTGCTACCACTAGAAGCCAAATATACTTCACAGTTTTGTTTCTAAGTCACTATGCCATCTGGCTATAAAAGCCCGTGTCTACAGACACCAAAGATAAGAAAGAGAATGATATATAATATTTGGAAAAAGTTGGTTGAGAATCCCATTTTCTAAAAAGGGAAACCTTACTTGTCATTTTAAGCTCTCAAATGTGGATACCTGTGGAACTTACTGTGAATGTTATTCACTGCTAAACAGATGAATATAAATATACATACAATATATATAATGTGGGTTGACCAATAGCTTAAGGAAGTCTTACCTTAACCAAGAGAATCTTAGTTCATAAGGAACATTGACATAGACAGCCAAAAAGAAAAAAAAAAAGCTGGAGTGATGCCTTACCTGGCTTGAAAAAGTTCCCATATGTATTTATTTTAATCTTTTAAAAGATTTAGTTGACAGAGCCAGGGAAAACTTCCAGAGTATGTACATTTACACATGCAATCACTTATTTCAGGGAGAAAATATTTTCCTCTTGTGAAAATCTTCTATACTCAGTGAAATGAGTAACTAACACAAAACTTCATTCAAATTTTAATCTTTCTTAATCAGATTAAGATACCCTAATAACTAAAATCAGCATTCAGCACCCCTCCTCTGCTCTCCAGCTTTCAAGTGTGGTCTGTTCTCACAGTTTTACTTATCAATGTTTGATAATTAAAATTCTCAGAAAACATAATTATAGAGAGCTTTCTACTCTTAAAAAGGTGTCTGAAAGGGAGATTTTATACAAAAAGATCCTTGTCTTGTACTTAAGAGCCAGGCAAATTTTTCCAGTGACAATTCCTTAATAAAGCTACAGAAGGTTCCTCTCCTTTACCTGGTAAGTCTTATTTTCTAGATTTGCTTTTCCCATCCCCTTAAAATATTCTGGAAATAGTATTTTAAAAAGAAAAGAGTATTTTAAAAGGATAGCATCAACAAAAGAGATGAAAAAAACAAAAAAAAAAACTGATGAGGAAAGACTTAAATCCAGTGGAGAAAACATCTTATCTATATATTTTACCAAATCTATTTAGGTACTCTACAGTTCTGCAGCTGTAAAATAATTATTTTTTCCTACAGTTCAGTTATCTTGCTCTAACAAACCAGAACAAGATTTTGGAACAGCCTTTACTCTTTCAGATGCTGAATTAATATCTAGTAGTAGTAGGAGAAAAGAACAGAACTTCCCCAATGGTTTCTCTAGTAGATTTGTGTGTGTGTGTAAGTAGTACATACCATGGAAAACAAATTCTCTTTTTGATACTTTCATTGCAGTTCGCTGTTTCTGGGTAGATACAAACCATTCCAAAGCGCACCTTCTCCATCCCTCCCCAACCCTATCAGCCAGAATGGAATCCCTGTGTTCCTTTTTTTTTTTTTTTTTTTAATACCATTGGCATTGCTCATTTGTTCCTCTCCCAACCAGATATCTGCCCTTCCTTCTTCCTTTCTTTCCCACTTACTCTCTTCACTCTTAGAAAGGTTTTATGCATAGGAGAAAGCAGTGAAGACTGAATAGAAGGAAGGCCTTTCGTTTTCTCTTTTGTCTTTGGATTCAAATCCTAATATCAAGAGAAATGTTGAGATTCAAGGGTAATAAAATAATGTGGCTGTGTGCAGTGGCTCACATCTGTAATTCCAGCACTTTGGGAGGCCAAGGCGGGCAGATCACCTGAGCTCTGGAGTTTGAAACCAGCCTAAGCAACATAGGGAGACTCTGTCTTTACAAAAATAAAAAATTAGCCAGGCATGGTGGCATGTGCCTGTGGTTCCAGCTACCCAGGAGGTTGAGGTCACAGGATTGTTTGAGCCTGGGAGGTCAAGGATGCAGTGAGCTGTGATGACACCATTGCACTCCAGCATGGGTGACAAAGTGTGACCCTGTCTCAAAAATAATAATAATAATAATGATGATGATGTTGTGGACAAATATCAAGAACCTAAGTCTTAGGAAAGGAAGAAAGGTATGTGGGTAGCTAACATTCCAAGTCCAGGTCCCACATCTATCAGTACCGGCTGGCCATTGTTCAGGAGGTCCTCCTTGAAGCGAAGTTTTCGTTCCAGGTCTTGAATAACAGCATCCTTTGTGCCTTGAATTTCCTCATCGGAGGCTATTCTAGCAGTTCTACTGGCCTTCTTTGGAAATCCTCTGCAGGATAAAAACACAAGGCAGTATAGTTAGTTGTTAGGCATATAAATCCAAGTCAAACGTTCAAGTCCAACAAAGACAGTGCAAGGTGTCAGCATGTCACTCCCACTATTTTTTATGCTACATCTATTGCAACTATGATGGAAAGAACCATGAAAGCTGGTTCAGGTAACACTAATTGGATCCAGGTTTCAGAGAAGGTTCACATACATTAGGGGAGTATGCCTTAGTGGGTAGGTAGATGCCAAGGATGGGGAAGGCCTACATTTTAGTCTTAGCGAGGCGGCAGCATAAAGTGAAAGAATGATATGATTTGTAAGTAGAGCTAGGTTTAAAATCTGACTCTATCTCGTATTAAGTTTGTGACCTTGGGCAAGTTTTAAACAAATATATACCACATATGAATGTTGAGAGGTTGAAAGAGAACGTATTTCTATCATACTTTTATTCAGTCTTCTAGTGCTTTGTAATCATTATTCAACAATAGTGCCTAGCCCATTTGAAATCAATATTAAGTTTGTTACCTTCCCTTCCATCCCCTTATATCCTGATTTGATTAGGGTAGGCCAATGTTATTTGAGGTCTGTTTTATACAAGAGGGCTCTGGGAGGTCTACAGGTCCTGCTGTGCCTGGTGTCTCAAAGCCTCCTGAACTTCTGGTGAGCCCAGGGCTCTTAGGACAGGTGATATCTCACTGCCTCTTTCCTTCCAAAGGCAGCAACAATGACCTGAGCTGTGTGAGCCAAGGGTCATTGGTGCTGGATGCTTGAGGGGTACAGAATCACTTCTGTTGGTGCCTTAAGCAAGTTGCTTCCTATTTTTCTTCCTCTTCCCTCATAGGGCAGTGGACAAAAATTAATGAGAAATAGAATACTAAGCAATGGGGAAATGAATTGACCTATCGCTACCCATATCAACAAAGCTGAACTTCACAAACAAAGTTCCGGTGAAAAAAAGCAAGTCACGTAAGAATATATATGATATACTTGTATTTATAAACAGGCAAAAGCAAAACAGCCCCCTGCTACAGCAGTGGTTCTCAAGGTGTGGTCCCTGGACCAGCAGCATTAGCATGACCTGAAGTTGTTAGAAATGCAGATTTTTGGCATCACTCCAGACCTACTGAATCACAAATTCAGAGTTGGGGCCCAGCAATCTGTGTTTTAACAAGTTCTCTAGGTGTTACATGCAAAAGTTTTAGAAAGAAACTGAGGGGAGCATACATACATGGTAAAACCATGAAGAGAAGAGAATGATTAACTCAGAAATTCAGGGTAGCAGTTACCTCTCAGGGAGAGTAGTGGATGCAATTGGGGAGGGTCAAATGGGGGCTTCAAAGGTACTAGAAATGGATAAGAATTTCATTTTATTAAGGTATACGTATAAATTGTATATACTTCCTTATTTATATTACATAGTTCATGATAAGATATTTCAAAGTTTAAAAAGTTGACTGTAGGCCGGGTGTGGTGGCTCACGCCTGTATTCCCAGCACTTTGGGAGACCAAGGTGGGTGAATCCCCTGAGGTCAGGAGTTGGAGACCAGCTTGGCCAACATGGTAAAACCCCGTCTCTACTAAAAATACAAAAATTAGCTGGGTGTGGTGGTGGGCGCCTGTAGTCCCAGCTACTTGGGAGGTTGGGGTATGAGAATTGCTTGAACACTGGAGGCAGAGGTTGCAGTGAGCCGAGGTCGCGCCACTGCACTCTAGCCTGGGCGACAGAGCAAGACTCTGTCTAAAAAAAAAAAAACCACACACACACACACACACACACACACACACACAAAATAAAACAAACAAAACTTTACTGCCAAAGCGTCAAGGCACTGTGTGCCTCATGTCACTTCACTGATACAGTAGAAAGCACAAGTAAGGCTAAGAATGTACCTAAACACTGGGTTCACGGTTTCACCCACCAGTGCTGGGAACAAAACAGTCACTAAGTATGCAGCAGAAACTCTGAGGATCCTGTAAAGACTCTGCCACCGTCCCTCCTAAGTCATGATGCCATGCACTCCTGAGGCCTGTGCTCCTGGTCTTCCCAACAGCCGTTCTTTCCTCTTGGCCACTCCCCTTTGTTTCCTTGCTGAATTTTTCCTAATTTTGCTGAGTGTTCACCCTTCAATGTGCTTATAGAAATGTGATCCCCCTCCCCAGACTCAGGGGGTAATTAATGTACGCCAATTTAAATGGTCTCAATCCCCTCGAGAGTGATTAGTTTGGCCAAAGGCATGCGATATAGCCTGGGCCAATGAGACTGGGGGAGTGGGGGGTAGTCAGAGGGTGGAGGTGCTCTAGTTAAAATTCTCTCATCTCTGAAAAGAAACAGAAGGAAGAAATGCCCCTCTTCTTTCACTGGATATCACTGTGTCAGAAATGCAATGTCAAAAGCGGCATTGTTCACTCCATAACTGTAAGAGGAGAACCCATATGTGCCAATGATGATAGACTGAAAAGATGGAGAATACCTGGGCCCTGATAATGTTCTGGGGGCACTGTCTTAACCTACCATGGAACTACCCTACCCCAGACTTGTTTCATAAGTCAGTAAACCCTGTGCATCGAATCTCCTTGTAGTTGAGTCTTCTGATACCTACAGTGGAAAATATACTAACTGATTAAAACCTGCTCTAGGTTTGTCCCTTTTAGTCATTTGCCCTGAAGTTCAAATAAGGTAACACTAGACTTTACAAACTGATTTTGATATTTAAGGAGACCCTGAGACAGTAAGAACCATAGGAATTATTTATAACTTCAATTTCTAGTACCATGCAATCCTTTAACAAACACGTGCATAGTTTGCTAGTTTTCCTAAGCCTGGAACCTCTCTCCCCTCCTACTCCTTTATCTGGGGTTGTTATCATCAGTCTTCAGCTTAATGACTCCTTGGAAAGGATGTCCCTGACTAAGCCTGTCCCATTAGTTGTTTTCCTGATAGCATCTATCACTCTACTATTTTTTCATATTGTCTCTCCCTTACCATGGCTCCTTTGTTAATCACAGTGCTGTTAACAGACACTCAAATAATATTTCTGAAATGAGTGAATGGATGTACTGTCCATCTCTACTTCTGATTTCTCTCTCCCCTCCCCTCCTCAGTCAAGAAAACTTGTGCCAGAGCCATGTGAAATCAGACCATATGTAAAAAGTCAGGCTCAGGACAAGTAAAAATTACACAATTTTGGAAGTGAAGTTCTCTGCATTTGACTACAGCCTTACATCTGAGAACTAGAAGAGCTAGGTTTTGAAGTCATCTCAAAGGTAAACTGAAGACAGCCAGCTCTCTGTTACATCAGCAAGGACTGGGAACACACACATTCCCATTATTACTCTAAGCCTGTGCGATGTAGACCATAGAACAACTATGTGCTGACGAGCAGCCTTCAATGACAGAAGGCACCACTGTGTTTCTGCACGTAGACTACACCAAGAGCTGTGTTCTCAGCACAAATGAGAAAGAAAGGGGGGACAGGGAGACCATCAAGGTCAAAACAGGTCATCTCAATCGGAGGAGCGGAGAACTGGTTTTTAAAAGTCAGCCACAAGTTCCCTTGGACAAGAAAATACCTGTCTATTCACTGTAGAATAAGTCCTGTTCCCTGGGAAGCATTTCTCAGTATATTTGACTCTTAAAGGGACTTAGAACAACTGCTCTGGAACATTCCATAGAGTTGTCACCTTGGTTTGTGTCCCTGCCACAAGGGTAATTTATCCTTTCAAAGGGTATAATTACAATTAGTCTTTGGCTCAAGTAAAAACTGATTATTCTACTTTTTTTTTTTTTGAGACAGAGTCTCACTCTGTTGCCTAGGCTGGAGTGCAGTGGCACCATCTTGGCTCACTGCAACCTCTGCCTCCCAGGTTCAAGCAGTTCTCCTGCCTCAGCCTCCTGAGTAGCTAGGATTACAGGCATGAGCCACCACGCCTGGCTAATTTTTGTATTTTTAGTAGAGATGGGGTTTCACCATGTTGGTCAGGCTGGTCTCGAACTCCTGACCTCGTGATCTGCCCGCCTCGGCCTCCCAAAGTGCTGGGATTACAGGCATGAGCCACCATACCTGGCCTCTATCTTATAACAAGTCACTTCCTTCAACATATCAAGATTACCAGTATGAAGGGCAATTACTTAATTCCTAATTTCCTACAATGTTAAAGACATTTTCCTCTTTACTTACAGAATTTAAGGTACTCATATTTTCTTGGTTCTAAACAATTAACACAGAAATAAAAATAAACTGAAATATGTTTTTTCTTTTTATAGACTGGGTTTTGCTCTGTCACCCAGGCTGGAATGCAGTGGTGTGATCACAGCTCCCTGCAGCCTTGACATCCTAGGAGGCTCAAGCAATCCTCCTGAGTCATCCTCCAAGTAGCAGGGATCATAAGTGCATACCACTATGCCTGGCTAAATTTCCATTTTTTGTAGGGACAGGTTCTCCCTATGTTGCCCAGGCTGGTCTCAAACTCCTGGGCTCAAGGGATCTTCCGGCTTTGGCCTTTCAAAGAGCTGGAATTACAGGTGTGAGCCACTGTTCCCAGCCAAAAGATATTTTAAAATGTCTAATAGTGATTAGACAAATATTTATTGAGCATCTAGTAGGGCCCAGTACTAGGCCAATACATTAATACAAACCCTGTTAAGCCTAGAAAAAAAGAGTTGGTTTCTAAGGTAAGTGATTGTTAATGCCTGATGACATCATGGAATTCTATGTATTAAGATTTTATGCATAAAAATGAAAATATATTAAAAAAACCAAAAGCTTCATCATGATAGTCTCAACACTAATAGTTTTTGCTTCTTAGTACATTTAATTCAAATTAGTATATTGAAGAACTGTAACATTAATTGCTTATATCTTCCTTTACTGATCTTTCTTATCTGTTTTTCCACAAAGAAAAATAAGAGAAAATTAGAATTTGGACTAATTTATGTTTGTACCTACATACATAGGTGGTGATGGGAACTGTAGGTTCTTTACCCAAATAGTTAGGTCCTGGAAGAGGACAATTTATAGCAATGGTGACACATGCATTATTTGGTGCCTTGTAGATAGCAGGTACAAATGCTTGCCTTCCTAGTTGGAATGAACATCACAATCTACTACACAGTTTATATTGCATTCATCCTTGAAGGCTATGAAAATTAGATCCTGAACTTAGAGTTTGCTGTTAGGCCACCTCTGCCTCCTACTAAAATGAATGTGTCCAGCCTATCAAAGATTCTCTTCAACAAGCATGAGCTCCATGACATATTACATTGCAAATCTGACTTTTTGCAAATGTACGTGGCTGGAGACATGCCAATCTTAGAAGTCAGTGCTTGAAATTGAAACTTGAGGGGGAATAAGAAAAGATTCCAGTGGGCAATTATTTACAACGATTAATATTTGAACATTTTTAACTTACAAAAATGGCAGTTTCATAGAGGCCATATGGTTTAAAAATACAGAGTACTTCATGACTTTGTGTGTCATCCTTGCACAGAGGCCATGCTAATCTTCTCTGTATCATTCCAATTTTAGTATTCACACTGCCAAAGCAAGCACTCAACATTATTTAAGTGAGATGGCAAAGACCCCCCCACATCCTAAAGGATGGTCCTTGATCACAAAGGCTAATAACCAAGTTGGGGAATAAGTTAAGGAGCAACCATGTGGTACCAATTCTAGATGCAATGGGAATAAAAAAGAAACAGAAAACAGTGCTGGCTAGAATGACTGCAGAAGACTCCATGAAAGAGGCAAGTTATAAGCCCTTGAAAGATGACAAGGATGTAGATAAGTAGAGTGGAGAAGAAGAAGAAATTCAGAGTCAGCGTGAATAAAGAAACAGACGTGAGAACCTGTTTTTTTGTTTGTTTTGTTTTAACCACTTAAAAGCTGTGTGGTTTGGGCTAGTGACCTAATGACCATATGTCTCAGTTTCCTCCTTTGTAAAATGTGGGTATTAACAGCTTGTATCTGATGCGATCACTGGGTAAACTACATGAACTAATGTGTACTAAACACTTAGAACAGCGCCTGGTGTAGTAAGAGTGGATCTGAAGTGGCAAACAGAAAATATTCAGCATGGAAGTAAGTCACAGAGACAAGATTGGCTGAGATAAACAGAATGGAAGAGGGGAAGGAGTTTAAAAAGATGCCAAGAATTCTTGACCAGAATTTACAAGAATGTGCAAATAACCCTTACTGATTGCCTTCTCAGTGTTCAACTCTGTTCTAGGTGCTAGAAATACAATGTTGAACTAGGTCACAATAGTTAGAAAAATTGTATTTTTATGGTGGATATGGCAGAAAGAGATAAGAGAAAAGAATGGAAGGCAAGACATATCAGGAGGTGGTAAACGCAATGAAAGGACAGAAGTATGAGTAGATGACTGTATCAGACAGTGTGGTCCATCAGACTTCTGAGGAGGTGACTCTACAGTGGTGGCCTAAACCATAGGAAGTGGCTGGCTATGTGAGACCTACAGGGAGAGCTTGGCAGTGCAGAGGTCCTGTGACCAGAACCAGCCTGGCAGGGCCAGCTGATGGGCACTGTGAACCCTGAGGAAAGAGGTATGGAATACAGTTTTCTCACACTTATTCTAATATGGAACCTCTTCTCTTTTTCAGAGCATCTCACTGGACTAACGTAATTCAGAAACACTTTACAAAATTAAAAGTTGAGGACAGGGTTTAGGGGTAGCATGCAAGGTGAGAGTTACAAATAAAAGTGGAGTATTTTGAAAGGGGAGGCATGAGGAAAGAAAAGCAATTATAAGTTTTGAGGCAAAAATTTGGCTACTGAGTTTGTTTTCCTATAAAACTAATGCTATGTTAGAGTTTAATGTAAGATGGTTGTAGTTCTGCTCCCTGAAGTGGCACCTTCTTTTGATAAATGAAGGGTAGCAACTCATTAGGAAATAAAAAGAGTGGTGACAAAGAGATGATCTCCTTTTTTTTTTGATGGTTTGCACAATTAAAAAAAAAATAGTATTCAAAGTTAGTAGTTACCAAAACCAGAACTCTTCACAAAAATCCATACTCAAAGGCAAACCTTAACCAATAAACAATTTGTAACAGGCCTCCTGCACTAAATACTTCATTGTATACACACTCAGCCCAACTGTACAAAAAACATTACTGATCTGTTTACTCTGGCTTTAACAGTAAGTCATTTGTCATTTAAAAACAATATTCATGTGGTTGGGATAAAAACATCTAAACATATACACAAGCGTCTGGAAGGTAAAATTTTCCAGATTCAATCACCACCAAATCCCAAGAGGTCTCTTTTTTTGGCTACTGAATAATCTTGAAAGCATCCTTCCCTTGATATGCTATTGCAGGTCAATTCTGTGAGCAGATTTCAGAAACTCAAATTTCCAGAGCACAATATTGATTGGAGAGATAAGGTACCAGAATCAACCAGAGAATTTAACTATTACAAGTCCTCTTATTCTACTCTTCTCACATTCAGTGAAATCTGATGGTAACTAAATTCCACAAAATTTCAGAGTGAGCAAACTCATTAACATGTTGGCATTTAAATATCACTTATATTCAAGAATGTAATGTATTAATATATAAAAGAGCCCAAGATATACAAACTGAGCTTTTGTATATCAATTCTGTTTTCCTTTTACTGAATTTTATGGTAAAGCAAAGGCTGTTAAAGTACAAAAAATGGGTACCTTAAGCTCATATTTAAAGGAAAATAGATAACTTTATTGTAATATCAAATTCTCCTCACATTATATTTTGGGTTCTTTAAAAAAGAAAATGACAAAGGCACGTGGGTTACTTTTTTTTTTTTTTTTTTTTTTTGAGACAGAGTTTTGCTCTGTCACCAGGCTGGAATGCAATGGCGCAATCTCAGCTCACTGCAACCTCCACCCACTGTGTTCAAGCGATTCCCCTGCCTCAGCCCTCCCGAGTAGCTGGGACTACAGGCGCACACCACCATGCCCGGCTAATTTTTTGTATTTTAGTAGAGATGGTGCTTCACCATGTTGGTCAGGGTGATCTGGATCTCCTGACCTCGTGATCCGCTGGCTTCGGGTTACTTCTGTTCATTCATTCTGTACAACTTGGTACACAGCCGTACAGGTCTGATTTTGAGCTGCCCCAGGGGCAGAGACATTTCAACAGAATAACCCAGTCGCAGCAGATCCTGGAGGCCTTGCCTACTAATTTGTTGGTAAATACTTGCCCAGGATTGGATACAACTTGATAAGATACTGGACCCTAATGAGCCCAGTAATAACACCTCCAACCCCTTCAGGTCAGAGAATGAAAAGCCCCCCACTATCTGTTTCCTGAAAAATAGGAGAAAGATAGGTATGATGAGATGTCTGCAAAGTACATTGCGGCTTGTATCTGTTGGATTCCTTTTCACTGGTTACTATCTAACCACGGTCTTGACTTGAAAACTGGTGAAAATGCCCTGTGTCATGAATCTTAAAGTACAGTTAAATTTGTTACAAAGTTTTCCTTGACTCGGGGATTCTGATTTGCTGCTTCTACAACAGTTTTCTTTAATCAAGAAATGTTAGACATTAGAGTTATTCGAGATGAACCTAAGTCACGCTATTCTCTCCTTGCTCAGGCATTTCTTCCAGAACCCTGGGAAATCCCATCACCTCTTGAGTAACAATGATGACAGTGTCCCCACCTACCCGTTTCCTATCAGGGAGAAAGAGAGCGACAATGAGATAATGTCCGTAAGGAGCTGTGGGCCTATATAATAAAAGCTGTCATTAATACATCTGTATAAAAGCTCTTATTGACACATGCTCTTCTTTGTGACAAACATGGGGCAACATTTCAAACCAAAGTCCTGCTTATATAAAACAGGTAGTTAAGAGCATACAACATTGTGGCACTGTGGCTATGTGGCACTCCCTTATGAGCACAGATTCCAAGAATGTGAAGATGGCAAAAGAAACAGTGCCAGTCTGGTTCCAGGGATGGGTCTGATCTGATTCACCCTTCAGACTTAGTATGGCCGCTCAGAGACCAGCAGAGCAGAACTGCCACACTATGCCTGTCGGCACTGCCAAATCTTCTGGGTTTCTTCTATGTCTTAGGGCTGATTTACTATGTGGAGAAACATGGTTACAGCAATGGAGGCTGTAACACCAACTTACCAGCAATAGTGAGGGGACTAGAATACATTAATTTTATAAAAGTGCAAACAGATTTCTCTCTAAGGCATGCTCTCCTTACTGCCTCCATCTAAAAGAGTTTGTCAACTTAATATTTGTATCTGTCGACAGCTTTGTGCAGGGCAATATTTTGCCAGTGCCCCCAGTAAATTTGGGGAAGATGTAGCATAAAGGAAGAAAGGCATTTGAGGAACTGTATGTATAGAAGTTCCCCAGACCACAGTCAACCTCTCTCCGGCTCACAGAACAGCATGCAGTTGGTTGACTGCGGTCTGGGGAACTTCTATACATACAGTTCCTCAAATGCCTTTCTTCCCCAAATTTACTGTCTTTTGCCTCGGCTTTGTGGTTTATCACTGACATCCGTGACCTTTGTTCCCTGCTTTGACCTCTGCTACCCAAACATATGAGAAACAGAACCTTATCTCCACCGACTGTTTAGAAACTTAGTACTTACTAACCTTCCTGTCTACAGATGAAAATAAGAACAGTGTGAAACAAACAGAATAAAACAGCAAGTATACAAGTATGATTAAGCAAACTAAGAGAGACTGGACACAGTGGCTCAGGCCTGTAATCCCAGCACTTTGAGAGGCCAAGGCAGGCGGATCACCTGAGGTCAGAAGTTTGAAACCAGCCTGGCCATCATGGTGAAACCCCATCTCTACTAAAAATACAAAAACTAGACGGGCGTGATGGCTCACACCTGTAATCCCAGCTATTTAGGTGGCTGAGGCATGAATTGTTGGAACCCAGAGGTGGAGGTGGCAGTGAGCTGCAATTGCACCACTGCATTCCAGCCTGGACAACAGAACAAGACTGTCTCAGAAAAAAAAAGAAAAGAAAAGAAAACTAAGATATTGGAAATTTATATTTAAGATTTTGGTAAAACAAGGCAAGTGAAAAAAACCTAATGAATTTCTACTTCATTGCGTTACATATAATCAATCAATTTGTTGGTACTTGATATATATGGCAAAACCATCCAGCTAAAGAAATAACACTTATAAGTGAAACTGAATATATACATCTTATGATAACTTGGCAGTTCCTGCAAGTTCCAGGATGCCAAAGTCATGGCAGCCCTGATAGGGACACTCAATCTTTGGCAAATTATTTGGATATTATGATAAACAAAAATAGTAACATTTTTGTTTTTAATTCAGAATGCAAATGACAGATCCCATAGTATGCCAGAGGAAAAACATGTTTCAAAAGACACATTTATCAAACCAAAATAATGAATTCTTCAAGTGTGCGTGATTTAGCAACAGGAAAATTCCTTGAGGACAAAACGGTAACCACATAATAATGGCTTACTGAGCAGGCATGGAGCTAAAAATCTGTAGTCTGGTATTGCCACTTCGATGTCACAGCACTTCACTATCTTTGGGTACAGTTTTCCATGACCACAAAATCGGCACGACTTCTCCATTAATTTTTAAGAAATGGCAGGAACGACTGGACTCTTGTGGTAACAATTATAAGCTATTTTGACTCCATAAAATGAGTCACTGTGATAGATGGTGACAAGAAGCAAGTGCTCCTGTTACTTGAGGTAAGCCATTAAAACTTGCTTATCTTAAGAAGGTTTCAAAGTCACTGATCAGCACAAACTGCTGTTTCTACTAAAAATGATAAATGGCACAATCATCACCACCTTTGAAAAACGAATCTTTGATCAAATTCTATAAGAGAAATATTAGAACAGATTATTTACACAGTACTCCTCTTCCTGGGAAGCAAGACTTGGTACCCTTTTAATGAGAGAGGATGAAAAAGTGTCATGCAACAAACTCTGGCTCTTTGGGTCTCTCTAACAGCTTCTTTGTACCAAGATAATACACTTCCTTTTCTAACAGCTAAATAAAAGCTCAAAGAGAAAAAACAAGGGAGAAGGACAAAGGTTCTCCTCAGACAAGTTGCCTGACAACTTTCAACAGAAGTCCATTATCACATCATTACTATATTTGGCTCCTTTTTTGGACTTGTTTCTTTACATATTCATTGGACTGTGTTTCGCCCAATAAGGATTTGAGAAGAAGCCAGATTTCAAATTAATGTAATCAACATTTAGGAAGTGCCCAACAAAAGAAGCATTGCTAACTGAAGCTGCCTGGTGCACCTTTGTCGAGGCCCGACATAGCAATGCTTGCCTTTAAGGTGGCATTAGTGTATCCTAGCAATGGAACACTTTTATAGATGAATGAAAATAACTTGAATTCTAAGATCTTCTCCTTTTTACTGTTTAGTAGAGTTCCTTCTTTTTCTCTCTGAACAATAGTATGCTTCTGGCAAACTCTGAAGTAGGATTTCAGAAGGAAGAGTTGAGATATGGGTGCTGGCTTAACCTTTGCGAGCACTTCCTCATTTTTGAAATCTTCAGTAAAATGAGTAAGTACTAGCATTTACTCATTTTACTCTTCAACCAAACATGCCAAACACCTGTACTGTATTTTTTTGAGGATTTTACTGTACTTCTGTAGGTGTTACTTATCCTCAAAGATTTTCCATTTTAAAGACCTCATAGGGCTACCACATCATCACTGTGATGTAAAGAGAGACATATTAGATCACCTGCAAACAGAAAGAGATAGAGGAGGCATGTAATGTATCTCGAGATCACAGGCCAGGGACAAAACTGGCATCATAATTTCTCCACTAGGTTGCATACACCCCCATTTATCTACATCAAAACATAAAGACATTTACATGCTTTTGCCCCCTTCCAGTCAATCACTAGATTTACACAAAGGCTTATTTCTTAAATCTGTTAATTAAGGTTTTTCAAAAACACTAAGTATATACTTAATAACCAAACTCCTTCACATCCATTGTAATGCTGGCATGAAATATTATAATAAAACACATAGTTTGGTGGTGAGAGCATGGATTCGTGTCTCGGTTTAGTGGCTATGTGACCCTGGGCAATTTATTTAACTCCTAGACTCCTCAGTACTTTAACTGGGGCAATGCTACCTCTTAGGAATGTTGTATCAAATGAAATAATACATGTGAGTTGCTTAGCACAGTGCTCAATAAATGATAGCTAAGCTCCCCCCCGTCATAATGATTAAGAGAGGGCACTGCATAGATTTTGAATAGTTCCTGATGAGAATCTCATATTAATTCAGACGAAAAAGTTCTGATTTTGATAATGTTAAGGGGCTACGCAAGAATCACTGAGTCAAATTGCCGTTAAGAATTTTTACATCGCACGGAGAGAAATGTGTGAAATGTTACTGGGGCGCTCTGGGTTGCAGGCTGATGGGAGCGCGTGTATGGAGATGTGGGAGTCCCAGGGCGACCCGAGGCGGAGGGGCAGGGAAGTGGAGGACCGCGGCGGTTACTCACGCGGGGGTGACACCCTTGGGCAGCCCCAGGGCGTTGACGGCCGCCGGCGGCGGCTGCGAGGGCAGCAGAGCGCTGAGGAAGGCCGCGGGCGTCTGGCTGTGGCCGAAGCGGGTGGCAGGCGACGAGCAGTGGGACGCCTGCCCCGGGCTCGGGAGCGGCGGTGGTGGCGGCGGCAGTGGGAACACGTCGGGCACCGGGAAGGCAGCCGTGGGGCTGAAGACCGGGGGCGGCGGGGGCGGGGGCGACGGCGAGGAGGAGCCCCACGGGGCCTCGGGCTCAGCGCCGAAGGGCTGCGCGAAGGGCGGCACGGGGGCGCGGCCGAACTGCCTCGGCGTCGGGGACATGGGCGACGGGAGGCTGGACGAGCTGGGGCTGGAGGCCGGCGTGCCGTGGCCCGACGCGGGCCCGAGGTTCTGCGCGGCGATGAACTGCTTGGGGCGCGCGTAGTTGAAGGAGCCGGAGGACTGCATGGCGGGGGCGGAGCGGGAGGCCAGCGCGCTCATGGGCTCCGGGGACGCGGGCGGCGTGCAGGCCGCGAGCTCGGGGAAGGCGGGCGGCGGCGGGAAGGGGGGCGAGGGCGGCGCGCTGCGCGGGGCTGGCGGAGGCTGGCGAGCGCCGGCCTCCTGCTCCAGTCGGATTTGGTTCTGGAGTTGCTGGATCTTCAGAGGGTCCCTGCGGGGAGAAAGAGAAGTGACACCTTCAGAGACGGAACGGCCAGGAACGTGTATTCCAGGAGTGAGCTCAGCTTGTGAGCATCGCTTGGCACTTAGGCCAGCTGCAGAGAACACCCAGGTAACGGGCACACGTTAGCAGCCCCAAGTGTGGGGCCAGCAGTTCATTCTGGACCAAGCGCTAAGTCAGTGAAGTATGCTCGCCCATTTCACTCTCGTTTAAGTTTCACATAAGGTGATCCCAACCAGTTTACAAATCCTGATGGAAATTTTGTCTGACTTCCAGGAGCCATATTTTGTTTTTAACGGATCAAGAAATATTAAGAGAAAAACGTTTCGACATCAATTCTCAGTCCTCTCATTCGTAGCCAATTTTTGGTAAAAGAATTCTATCAAAATGAGAAAGTTAAAAGCAAAAAAACACTTGGTTGAAGTTATATTTGGCAGATTTAGGTTAGTCCAATTTGCCTATTTCAGTGCTGTCAACTCTACATTCAATAAATACCACAGGTGGATTTTTTAAAAAATTTACTTTAATCTCTACATTTGTCCCCTAAGAAAGTCTTCATGCAAAATTTTAGTAGTAAACTGAATTGCGAATTTCTTACACAAACCTTAATACACATTGATATTGTATGTTATTTCAAACACATGTAAACAAGTGACTTCTATAACAGGTAGGTGTCCAATAAACAATAGCAAACATTTTGTAATGATGTATATTTAATTCCCCAAATATTTACCATTGAGAAGAGATAGTTCAAATTTTTATTTCTGAAATAAGAGTAAGCAGCTAGCAATGATCTAATATCTCACTCTTTTACTCAAAAACTTTGCTGTACATCCAGGATGTTTTCCTTTATTCACATGAGGTAAACATAGGGACCAATAACTGTCAAAAGAAACTTCAACAGAAGGTGGCACTGTAACAAGCAGATAAAACAAGTATCTATGAATAGACAATAAACCTTTTAAAACTAAAAATCAGACCCCAAAACTTTCTTATCCATAGGCAAAAATCAAGCCTTCAGAGACTCAGCAATACAAAGAATTGAAGTGGCCAATAAAAAGTGAAAAAATATCTAGGTCTTTTCTCAAGTATCATGAGCTGTGGGAACATCAGCAAGTTCTAAACTCTGTCCTGTGTCTTCTGTTCCCTTCTATAATTATCCAGTAAAGTGATTACACTTAAGTCCATGAGAAGACAAAGACACACTTTCTTGGGAACTGAAAGGTGTAATGAGGAGATGGTTCTATGTTCTCAATATGTACAGAGCATCAAATACTTGAACAGCAAAGAACTTTGTGGGGTCCTATTGAACTTGAGTGTTTTAAAAGTAGGCATGTCACTGCTGGGATTCACCACTGCCCTGAAGTTCCAGATGTCTGTGTGGTTTGGGTAGACTGTCCAGCACATGTGCTCTGGCATTCATGCATTTAGAACTGGCCCAGGAATAGAACTCATAAAAACCACCCACTAGCTCTAAAATCCATTATCCAGCACTCTCCATTCCGAGTCCCCAAATGCTTCATCTCCCTGCCTTTGCTGTCTCTCTTACATTTCCTCACTAGGGCAGCATGCATCCCAGTCCCAGGATGTTTATCAACACTCTTCCACACCCTTCAGCTGACCTCTGCATCTGGATTAGAAGCCATCTGTGTGGCTCTCCTCAAAGGCGCTGCTCCCCTACTCTGTCCCCACCTGGGCTCACAATGGCCAAAGCCACAGCTGTGTTTTAAGTATTTTAGGCTTGGCCTGGCATCAGCAAATTGCTGTGTGTGGTGGCTCTGCTGAAGTAGCTACAGACATCATATCACGCTCTGTACCTGATGTGAGGATTCCCTGGCCCCAGAATTAGGGAGTGACTCTTGAGAGCCAGTATTCAAAGAAACCAGGGCAGGAAAGCCCAGACCAGGACTATATTGGTTCTCAACTTCTCCATGGGTCAGCTTATTCATTCGGGCATTAAAAAGAACCATCATGTTTGCTAACCCAAGTGGGCTTAAAGCTGTGGAAGCGCTAACTTTAGTATGAAGTGACAGTTTAAGAAATTATTAACGTAGCATTTCACAAGAAATGAATGGGCATTCTAGTGATTTGGCTGCTAGTATATACTGTAGTGAAGAACTTTACTAGTGTTTTGACTTCCCCATTTTTAAGTGGTTCAGTGAGGCATCAAGAATATAATATGCAGGGACTGGAGGGGGTGGGGAAAAGGAGCGCAAAAACATTTATTTTGAATTTTAAAGTGTCTGACTTTATTTCTGTGCAAATGATAATCTTTTAAATACTTGAGTTAAATGGATTTCATATCTAGACTGTGATGTGATGAAATGCACAATTTTACCATTTTCTTCTTCCTCATTAAGCTATTTTTAGAAAAGTTGATTTTCACAGAGATAAAAAGGCCGAAAGAATGAAAGGTACCAGAAAGGCAAGGTTGCCTATAGCTTTTGGAAATTACTTAGAAGTTATTTGTCATAAGAAATTCATTACTTCTTTAGTTTCTCCGTTTTTTTTCTGCTGTCTTTTCTCTGAAAACATGAAACTGAACTTTTTGGAAATACTATGTATTTCCAAATAGTATGTATTTCCATATAGTATGACAAGTTAAGCATTCTAGATAGCCCTAGTTGCAAATGTACTTTGAGTGTCATTTGTTTAAATCTTTGGTCTTGCACAAGTAATCCATCAAATTTCTCCCAGCTTCTTTTTTCCCCTCTCTCCTCCATACCCCTAATTCAAAAAATCTAAGCGATTCCCCACTGTTGCCCATCCTTCAATTCTAAAAGTTTTGATACTGAAGGAAAGGGGACCGTCTAGACCTGTCACAGTCCACTTACACATGGGAAGACTGGTTTTAAGTAACACTCAAGGCCACAGAGCAAGTTACCTGCAGAGCCGGGTTAGAACCTGTGTCTGTCCCTGCTCTTTACACTACTTCAGGCATGTAACACATAAAAGGACCCTGACCTTCAATGTGACTTAAAAAAAAAAAAATCTGTGGCTATATTTTCCTTCTGAGGACTTTATTCACTTTTATACCTTACTGCAGCTGTAACATCCAGGGCCTTTAGGATCTGAATCATCAGTTAAGGTTTTAAATACATATTTAAGAATATATTTAAGAATATCTGACTTCAAACTTGATTTCATGCTAACTCAATAGATTCCCCTCATACATTATAGAAAATAACTCCTCTACCCCAGTGGTTTGCAGAAAGCTTTCAACAAGAATAATTTTACAGATGGTTGGATGGGGCAAAGATTTAGATTTGACAGAGATAAGGAGAGGTGTATGACCCAATTTATTTTCTAATTCAGTCATCTCTCCTACCACTAGATTAAATCAAGTTCAGAAAAAGTTAACCACACTAAAAACACTGTCCCAAGTGGCAGAATGGTACATGACAAAAAGGGCTAGAGTCACAGTTAGATCGAGCTGGCTTGGAACCCCAGCTCAGCCGGCTACTAGCTTGTGGGGTCATTGTGAGAATTAAATGGGCACAGTGCCTGGTTCAGAGTATGAGCTCAATAAATTATCTTTCATAGCAGAAGAGAATCATGTCAATTCTGGTTACTTTACAAACCAGACCTTTTAAAACAGGAACAATGTTTTACTTATTGCAGGGGATGTTTCTCTTCACCTATGTCCATTGCAAGTGGCTGGCAGGGGAACAGCAGTGGCAGGTGGGCAGATGGGGAACTGGAGATGGGGCTGTCATGAGACCAGCTAAGATGGCTGGTTTCAGCACTGCTCCTCCGCCTTCTCCTCGTCACGAAGCCATAGGGCACTTATCACGTGTCTAGCACTGGAGACACACACCAACCCTAGGAGGCAGGGATGGTTATCCCCATTTAAAAAATTCACCATCAGTTAGTGAGGTCAAGTAATGTGTCCAAGGGCAGAACCTGGATGTGAAGGGCTGGCTGGCTTAGAAAGCCTGGTGCCACATCATTCTCTATGGAGTGCTCAGTAAACAAAAAAGGTTTGTTAAAATGTTGGCTATTATTACTACATATCACTTTTTCTCTGGGAAACTGCAACCCAAGTTTAAAATAAATGATGTGAAAGTAAACTTCTGGAAAACAACTTTTATGTAAATTGGAAATTCCTGGTATGTCTCTCTGGAGCAATATCTGGATTGCAAGTAATTTATCCCCTGCTCGTAATAAAGATGGGGTATTCGTAATTGTCTAGAAAAACTCTTGAGATCACAAAGCTGAAAAACATTTGTGATCTATGAATAAATATGCTGTTGGTTTATATGCTTTCTTTAATATTTGATTGTGTGACAGAAGCCATTGTATGAAGAGTTGCAAGACTGCACCCTCTGAACCATAAGCTCCTCTGGTCCTGATATTTATAAGCACTTTAAAAGTAAGGAGGGTAACTTTCGGCATCCTCACAGCACCTGGCCAAACACTAAACATGGTGGACTCATCACTGTCAATGACCACAATGATATAAATTTCTTACTGCAATTCTGTACCCCATTGGGTTCATCAGGCATATTCAGTAGGACATTCCTATACTAGGATGGTCCCATATTGGACTGGGAAATCTTAAGAATTTTCAAATGAAGGTAGGTAAGTGAATTAGGGGTAAGCTGGTAGGTGTTTCCACAATATATTCCCATCTGGCTAAGATTAGCTCAGTATCATATGCATGAGACTTCAATGTATCAATTCTGGGAATGTATAAAATAGAAAATAAAACCCCTACAAGGGCTTCCCACTCAGGTAGTACGGATTCAGTTCCATCTATAACTTTATTATAGTAATGCTTCAATTGTCTTTTAGAATTCTATTACTCAGAGCTCAATTGATATCTTCATATCACAGAAGCTAGGTCCACTGCATGAAGGTCAATATCTAACAACTTGATTTGTTTAGCACTAACTTATGATTGCCCCTTAGGAAAAGGTATATAAATCCCAATCTTAAGAATGATCATTTATTTACACAGTAAGGATTAATAAAAGACAAATGAGAATGTATTGCACTGGGCTTATGGGAGGTTGTGAGTGCAAAAATAATTCAAATACAATTCCCCTAAGGTTGGGGGAGAAGGCAGGGATAAAAATCTGGATTTTCTACAAAGTACCATAAACAAAAAAATGCTAGAATTAAATTAAAATTGATTACTGCTTGGGATTATGTATAAGTTTAAAATGTATTGCAAAAGGACATAGGTTTCTTTACAAAGCCCTATTTTTTGACCTTTAATGCATTCTGAACCTTTTGTAAATTGTGCTGACTTTCCAAACAAAGCCAGAACTGAACACAATTATGGAGGAGGGCTCAAGGGAGAAGTGACCTGAGTGAAATCAGCACATGACTTGAGTCTCTTTTAGAGAGACTTTTCCTTTGTACTTAGAATAAGAGCCATATTTGGCTCTGCCACAGAAAAACAGTAGCTTTGTATGTCTTAATGCATAAAGTTGATCTCTATTTGAAGTCATTCCATGTACCGATAGAGAGAGAGAGAAGGAGCAACTGATGACCAATTCCTAATCCTCCTGGGAACTTCTCTGGAATATCAAAGGATGGCTGAGTCTCTCATGTAACATGAAGAATAGGAATGGGAGGTAGGGGAGATGGTGCTCTTCAAGGGTCAGTAGCAATGTGAACTGTTTCTCATAAGTTGACTCCTGCCGCTGGCTCCCAGATGTAGAGATGTCTCATCTAGGAGGTCTGTGGAGATCCAACTCTCTGTGGGGTAAATGGTCACTTTGGCTCTGAGAGGGCTGCAGGATGTGGTCCAAAGAATTTATAGCCCCACCAGAAGAGCAGGATTTGTAGCCTGACATAAATTGCATATGATAAGGGACAGGCTTTGCCAGTGCCTGCAGTTGTGATGTGCCTGAGGAATCTAACACAGAATGCTGGCGCTTCAGTCCCAGCCTCTTTTTGGGGGAGGAATCCGAAGTCAGCTTCTAAAAGAGTTGACTCTGCATCACAGTTAAATGCCCAAAATGATTTTCATTTCTACTGATGCAAAGGCCAGTGAAAACAGCAGGAAGATATTAGTTGATTCTTATAAAAACTATGCTAATTTAGTGGACATTAAAATGAATTAATACCGACTGTTCCTAATAGAAAATGTTTGGTTTCAATTCTTAACATAGACAAAGTACATTTTTGAAGAAAAATCTGTTTTTCAACCTTTTTTTTTTTCAATGCTTGAAGCAAAATCAGTGATCTCATTTCTAATTGAAATACCAAGGAAAAGCTCCCTGTGAGACAGATGTTGAGAAACTTTAAGGTCTTAAGTATAAAATTTCTCTGAGATTTTGAAGAATTAGGGAAGAAAGGACAGACAGATATTTCACTTTCTGTCTTCCAACGAAATGACGAATTTGGCATATTTTAAGGTTTCATATGGTTAATGTTTCCCCAACTTTTCATTTTCATTCATTACACAATGGCTGGTACCATCCCTTGTGTCAGTCCCATCACAGCTTATGCTTGCTGGGTTGAATACATCCAAAACAGTGGTATGCAGTCAGTATTTATAAGAGTCGATTACTACTAAGGGCAGAGTGTCATCTCTTTCCAAACAAATAACCATTATCTACTCCCCAAATGGCTTTACAAAAAGTAGCAATCCTCCCACTTCACTGAGCCCTCCATTTTCAGTATCTTCCTCTTTACTCACAGGGAAGCCACTCAATAAATATCTGTTGAATTGAAGTTAAATCCCTAGATTTCTATACAATGTAAAACTCCCGGTTCCATCAAGCTCTACGGCATTCAGCAACACACAGTTGCATTTTCCTAAGAGAGTATTCTTAGAAATAAAGCCACTATCATGCAGGTTATTTACAAGTAAAAACATGGAGTCAGCCCAGTAGAGAAACATTCAGATAGTGTGGCTCCTGCTCTGCCACGTTCTGTTTATGACTTTGGATATTTTATTTATCCTTTCTGGGGTAGTTTTTCAACTTTAAGGTCCTAATAAACGTTTAGATTTTATGACCTGTCCTCTTTAGCCCTGTAAGATTTAAATATTATAAAGAACCTGATTTCAAAGAAACTGGTAAACTTGGACAACTAAACAAGTCCAAGTATGGTACTTATTTGTGTGTGTGCATATATTAACCTTATGCATATGCTGTTTTCACACCTATTTCAACTGTTTTTGAAAAACGTATATATCAGTTTTTGGAAAACAGAAGAAGATTTTAAAGGCATTCGAGAGGCAGATAAAAACAATTCCATGGTAAATCTTACAAAAGGAAGAATATTCTGTGAATAATCTGTTCTGTGAATATTCTGTCAACTAACTAGCTAACGTCAATTGCATTTTTTTCTTAAGACAGATATACCTATAGATAAATTCTACCCAGATCAAGACAAAAATAGCTTTTAGGTTTTGTGTGTCTCAAAATAATTTCCATGGGGCTAGAGTTGGATGTGGTTCTGCTATAATGCTTTCCCTTAAAGGAAACATGGAAACTATTTCAGTGGTAAGTGGCCAATGTTCTGTTAATAACCCTTTCCCCTCTTTCTGCCACAACTCTTTTGGATGTTTTGGCTTTGGCATTTCATTCAAATATGAAGATAGGGTTGTGCTATGCTCAGCAGTCCCATGGCTTTTCTCTGCCTTCATTCTTGGTATCTCTGCAGCCTCTGACAGTGGGCTCACCCACTCCATCTTTCTTGAAGCACTCTTCTCCCTTGACATCACTAACAACTCTCCTTGTTCTCCTACTTCTGGGACTGTGCCTTACTTCCTTCACTGGTTCTCCATCTCTCTAAATATGGGTACCTTACCAAGATCTAAACTTTACGCTCCTCTTTGCACAAGGAGTCAGTCAGCTGCATCACTCTCACTCCCTGATCTCTCTAACCCAGCCCTCAGTCCTGAATTCCATTATCCACTTCCATGTAACATAAATGTGCTACTTCACTTCAAACTTATGTCTAGACAGAGCTCCTCTCACCCTGATCTAACTTGTCTCCCTAAAATAATATCTGATATTTAAGATACCCATAATTTGGCCTCAAACAGTCCTAACAATCTTATCTCCAACTAATGCTGCTGTATCTCTACCTTTTCATTCTTCTAAGTTTGTTACTCTTATTGTTCCCCAAACCCATTTTGAGTTTTCCTTCCTGTTGGCCTCTTCTCATGCACTGCCCTCTTTCGGAGGGCCACCCCCACCAATTTCTCTCCATCCACTGTCTTCATCCTTTTGTCCCCATTTCAATGCCCATTTCTTCTTGAAGCCCTCCCTAGAAACATCTAGCAGTTCTTACTCTCTCCTCCATACTACTCCAGCCCACAAGGCTGGCACGGCACTGTCAGTTTGGCAGTGGCATTATCATCTCACACACCAGCCCAGATCGCCCAGAGCCAGATGTGTTCTATCTTCTTGATTATTACAGTGCTTTGCACATAGATGTCACTTACTACCTGTAAAAAGATTGCCAGGCATCCTTTTGTGTGGAATACAGGAAAGGGAAACGCATCTTCTAATAAAGGAGATATATATGTATCAGAACTCTTATAGTAACAGTACTTATATATTTCTGGCTTGTTAGTATCCAAAATGTGAAACTCCCAAACCCGAATGAGAGCGTTTCTGAACCTGATAATGCAGCTCCTAATCTGGCATCTGTGAGGCGCTCCATCATGTTCCAGGCAGTGGCAGCCTGTACCAGTGCCCATTTTCCATTTTATTTGGTTATCAGTCAAAAACGCAGTAAGTTTATGTTTACCTTGAAGAGAAGTGCCTCGGGGATATTTTCAGTACTTGGTGAGAACTTCAGTCATCTCTAGGCAGTTCTTTTCTTTGATAGGACCCATTCTTCCCATCCCTGCACTGTTCTACAGCCACTTTTTCAAAACATAGACTGTATCCTGAGATAACAAAGTTGGTCCCTATACAGAGAGAGGAAACAGTTCCCTTGTGTGTCCATTGTGTAGTGTAGCAAGTCATAAAAGACCGGACAGAGTGTTTCTAACAAGGCCACATTGAGTGCCTGTGTTGGGGCTAGAAGCTAAAGCACTGATGTCTGCCTGGAACATCACACTGATGTCTGTATTCATTTTTCAAGTGTTGTGAAGTACTGCCAGGAATCGCTTATGGCTGATACTAAGTTAAAGAATGTGTAGGTGGAGGTCATGCTTTATTTCTGGAAGGAGAATGAGGCCAATGGTTGAATGCATGGCAGTAAGCATTCATACAAGCAAGTAATGACTCACTAGTAGGTGGAGAATTGAATGAGTTTCTTCTTAAAGTCAATTTCCTGAAACTCCAAGTGTGGCAGACATCTGTTTTTATTCTCTACCATTCTTTCATCTGGTAATAGCACTCCTCCCTCCCTTTACAGATACGCTTCTACCCTATTCCTTGTGGGTCTGCCAGTCACAATCCTCTTGCCCTTGGTTGCAGGGTAAGCATGTGATCCAGGACTAGTCAACTGGTATATGGCTTCAGCAAATTATCCAAGGATAAGTATATAATCCAGGTCAGGCCAGGCCAAGCAGGGCCTTTCCCTGGGACTTTTCATACTGAAGATGGCAGGGAAATGTGTCTAAAAGGATAGAATCACCTAGAGTTCCTGGCCATCATGGAAGGGTCTACAAAAAGGAAGCCAGTACATAAAAAGCAGCCAATTCCTTATATAAAAGAAAAAGGGAGAGACGCAGTTAAAATTGGAATACTATTATAGCCGCTGGATCCAGATAACCTGCAGACCAGTTTTATCTCAGAATTTTTTTTTCTTTTTTTTTTTTCTCTTCACTTAAATTAGTTCAAATGGTCTCTTAACACTTTTTAGAAAGTGGCCTTGGAAACCAACAAGTCCAATATCCTTATTTTACGATATGTAGATGGAGACACAGGGAGATCAAGAAATTGCTGTTATCAGCTGGTTGGTACCAAAGGCCCAACAAGAACATCTTGCTGGTACGAACAATACAAAAATTAACCTAATAGCACTGTCGGAAGTTGATGAATCAATAAATGGATGAATTCATATATTGTTCATAAACTTGTGAAAGAAACCACCAGAAGGGCTAAAAACAAATAGTTTAAAGTGTTCACCTCTGGAAAGTAAGACTAGAATGAGGTGGAGGGGGGACATCTTTTATTTTTGCATTTTATACTCTTCTATACTATTTGACTGTTTTTAGCTATGTGCATATAAAAAGTATAGTGGTTAAAAAGACTCTTAAAACATACAACTCCATAAGTTTGTAACTTAAAAGAAGGCCTTAGACAGTAACAAAATATCCTGGAGGCCTGAGAAGGGTATCCATTCATCCATTTCCTGTGTTTAAAGCCACCAGGGGAGGCCTTTTCCAAATAATTTCATCAAGCATGACTATTGCTACTACTACTGCCAGCACCAACAGCGTCACCACATCTAGTGATGAGAGCTAACTGCTATAGAGCACTTACTATGTACCAAACACCATTTTAAGCACTTTTCCATCTAAACTCATTTAATTTTTACAAAAACCCGAGGAGAGAGGCCACTTTTATTATCTCCATTTTACAGATGAAGAAATTGAGGCACAAAGATATATAGTAAGTTGTCCAAGATTATGCAGCTGGAAAGAAGTGGAGACGGGATTTAAACTGAGGAGCTCTGGCTCATGACCATGACATTACCATGTCTCTAACCAAAGCACCACGACTTACCTTATATTTACCATGTGCAATGCGACTTCCTCAGACACAGAGGACCTTTCTGATTTGGGCTCCACTCAAGACTATGGCTCTAAGTCTGCCCCTCCTATCCCCTATTTCTTTGTTATTGAGATACAGATATTGCAATGGCACCCAAAACAGCTATAGAGACAGCCGGGCTATGTCCTGAACACATTCCATGCATATAATGTTAGGTAGTTATGTCTCATATGCTAGACTTAAAAACATTTATTGGAAAAACTATAAGAATGTACAAAGCAACCTGGAAGAGCTGACTTTGAGACTAAGAAATGAAATTTGCTTCCAGAATTTCTTACTTCAGTGTAAGTACCATCAACTAGCATTCATTATATTGAGAAACTAATGAATGGTTGGTCTCTACTAAACAAACATCATGTGTTTACAGCTAAATATTGTATATCCAAAATGTGAACAGGAAGATGAAACCAATTGATAAAGGTTCTTACTTCACATTTTCCAAGTATAGTATTAATTCAAATTTCTGAGAAAAATCAAGAGACATATATCACATAAGGGCAATAAATACTACCATAGAATTTCATGGTATGGAAGTTCCTACATACTTATGGTTCTGTCCCACTCTCCTTTTTGAACACAATGTTTGTGGTAGAAAAAAATAAATACAAAAAGAATCATTTCCAAAATAATTGGATTTGAATTCTTAAAAATAGTTTGGTATTTACTTATGTGTTTGTTCATGAATGACACA
This sequence comes from Pan paniscus, assembly GCF_029289425.2. NCBI lineage: Eukaryota > Metazoa > Chordata > Mammalia > Primates > Hominidae > Pan > Pan paniscus. Next base: position 166,635,082 of record NC_073252.2, on the reverse strand, counting down.
GGGTCTTGCTCTGTCACCCAGGCTGGAGTAAAGTGGTGTCATCTTGGCTCACTGCAGCCTCAAACTCCTGGGCTCAAGTGATCCTTCTGCCTCAGCCTCATGAGCAGCTGGAACTACTGGTGTGTGCCACCACATCCAGTGGAATTTATTTATTTATTTTTTTTAGTAGAGACAGGGTCTTACTATGTTGCCCAGGCTCAAGCAGTCCTCCCACCTTGGCCTCCCCAAGTGCTGGGATTACAGGTGTGAGCCACCACACATGGCCTAAATAGCTTTGTTTTTAAATCACCGACAGCCCTTTTTTAGCATCTGCTGCCACTGGGCTACTTAGTACTTTCCCGGGTAGAAGTGACTGTGCCACCAATTTTCTGTGTGGCCTTCACTAAATCATTCTCGGTCTTTCTTTCATATCTTTGCAGTATAGTTGGATTATTTTTAAATAGTCCCCTTTAAATATTTTTAAAATGTGCCCATGCTATAAATTCATTCTTTAGTCTTTCAAGATTGTACATTTGAACATCTTAATATCACTAATATTACTCATCTGTTATGCTGTTCCATCTCTTGAGATACTGTATCACTAAATGTGATACAATTTAGAAACATTATATCACATGGTGAACAACACTATAAAGACCACTTTCCAAATTTCTATTAACATAGGCCTATAACTGAAGAACTAAACATTTTTGAATAAATAATGTTGCCAATAACATTTTCTACATATTTTGGTCTTGCAATCAATGTGAGGAATGCACAGTTGGATCTGGATACTCAGAGCAATTTATTTCCTCTTACAAGTCTACCATTGATAGTTTAAATGCTAATGGCCAAGATATACAAGCCAAAGGGTCCGTGGTGTGAATGCAGGGCTTGCCTGATCACCAGACTCCCTTCCCAACCTCTCCTCTAAAGAAGGAGAAAGTTCTTGAAAAAGCTCAAAAATGCATTTTGGCAAGCACAAGAGATGCAGCCTAGCAGCATGAATTAAGAGACTTGTGACTGTGGAAAAGAACTGTAAATTTTAAATGGCTTTGGCCCTTCATAGCTTTTGACCAGCTGACCTTGACATTCCTTAGAGGCCAAAGGATGAGATGCAGTGAAGACAGTGCTGCCTAGCCATTTCCCCTCAGGGGGCAGCACCAGTCCTTCCAGCAGTGGATGAAGTCTATCCAGTGTGTCTTGGGGAGAACTGTAATAAATGAGGCTCCCTCCCTGAGAAATGACTAAAACCACGAAAATAAATTCTTAGATGAAACAGTTCAATTATCTAATGTAATTACTCCTAAGGAAAAAATGAGAGAAATTTATCATAGCTACATGAAGTTTCCAATGTGGTTATATATGACTGTGTATAGTCAACAGTTATTCATCTGGCGTTCTATCAAACAGAGTTTTCTATAATATGGTATCTGTGACTGTTTCCAATACAATAAAAATGCTGCAAAATCTTGAAATGCTTTTCAAAAAAAGAATACTTTATAGTATAGTGTGTACAGCTGTAGTATTGAGCTTATTCTGCTGTACTTTATTAATCTTTTCCAAAACATGTAAATAATGAAGTTTGTTGCACACCACATCTGGATTTCATGATTATACTGTAAGACTTATATAGTAGATGGCCCTTCATTTAGGGAAGTAGTATATACACCAGAATGTGCCTTTTCTTTTTAAGATTTAAACAACGGAAAAAGCCACTGAAGTATGTATAGTATCTGTGTGCCGAGATACACAGGAAAGCATGGAACATGTGGATGGAAGGAACCGGGATCATCTCATCCAGCTGAGTAATAAGTACGTTTGGTGCAGTGCCACACAGGAGGCCACCAACAGAGCCCAGAGTAGTAACTGGGTTGCTTCACTCTTAGCCTCTCAAGTGATGACACCAAGGTGAGAACTTCTTTCACTAAAAGGCTTAATCTTTTAAAGAACTGAACCAGAAAGTCGTTTCTAACAAGAATACAGATAAACATTACAAAGAACAAAGAAAAGATATGTTCAAAATCTGTCAGGTTCCAACAAGGATTACTTTTTCCCTGAAGAGAGAAGATGAACCATTGCCTAGAAGTAATGTGTAGTTGACTGTCCCGTGGTTCTATGTCTGAGTAACACGGTCTCATCTCTCATGTGTATGTGTGCATATATACATGTATATGACTATAGTGGTATCAGCAATCATGTATATTTTCAAGCTTAAATATGATGAAATTGTTAAAGGACTATAGTCCTAATTAAAACTAATACAGAATATACTTAATCACACTTCTGTTCCTAACTTGTCCTTTTAGGCATGATCTTATCTCTTGATTGTGGCCACCCGTAAAGAAAAGCATATCTCTAATCTCAGAAGCACAAGGAGTTCATACCAGGAAACCAAGATTAGTAAGTATTTTTGTGGTGAATACCTTTTGAATAAGACAGGATTAATGTAACAGTTAAAAGTATAGAAATATAAAAGTTACGAACTTACTGGTGATTTTTTTCTTTGGTGTGGACATTTGTTGATCTTTAAAATATATCACGGGAGTAAATAAAAGATCTATAGAATTTACAAAAATGTCAAAATGAACTAGAAGACAATAAAGTCATTCATGATATATGTTAATGACCTCATAGAGGAAACTTTTTTTTTCCTTTCAGGAACATCATGCTATCGACTTTCCAAATTACTATGTAGGATCAGTGGAACACTAGACACTGACAGAGTGGGCCCTGCATCCTTCACTGCTTCCTCATGGAGGGATTTCCAGGACAGGGGCCCTCTTTGCCTGTCTCCACCCTTTGTGGCGAATATGGGTGGGGGATGGATCTGGGCATGCTCACATCAGCCCCTCCCTTGCTCTTCTCTCTTTGGATCTTGCTTGCAGTGAGAGGGCTTTTTCTTCCTGTTTTTTGGAGGGTGAGATCTGCGCGGAGCTGTTCAATGCTGCCTGGACTGGGTTATTAGTATGCTTAGCTCAAGGTGAAGTATAAGCCAACTCATGAGGCCCAGCAGTGCATCCCCTTTCTTCTCTGAGTTCTCCCCAGTACAAATCTGGTGCTTGGATCTCTTTCTGACTCCTCAGTTTATCTGTCAAATGGTTCCAAACTTGAGTAGGGTGAGAGGATCATCCCCCGTCAAATGTACATTATTCATACACTGTAATGGCGTAAAAGAACCCTAGACACATAGACTCCCTTGCTAATAAGTGCACCTTCAAAGCGATAGTCATTATTTAGCATTTATCGGAAGAGGCTGGCCCCAGCTCTGGTGAAGGGCAGAGAAGGTGTGGGTGGCCTCACATGTTCTCAATGTCACAAAATGATAGCATTAAACAGACCCACTCCCTCATGGAAGGCAATCTGACGACCTTCTATTGATATTGCAACATGTGTCTCTGGCAGCAGATCTCAATCCTTATGTAAGGGACATGGGAAGGCTTCCTCCACTTCATGTATATGCTTTCCCTACGCAGATCTGGCAGATGCAAATTTATCCATATCTTTTCATTTCCATTGAAGTTTTAGTATCCACATCCCCTCCTGAAGACAGAAAACTTGTCTTTGTAACCCTTTTTATTTCAGCTGATCTAAATAATTAGTTCAGATTTACCCTGACAAACGGTTTTTACCATTTTTAGTTTCTTACCCTGTAACAAAATACTGCCATCAAGTTTTGATTATGAAAATGGCTGAAGGCAAGGGACCATATGAGAGAGCGCAATCAACAACATAGTCTTTTTGCCCAACAGAATTGGACATTTTTGGCTTAGAGAATTAAAGCACAATGACTGTTCCTGAAAATCAGTACAGTAGTCATAATAAAACTTTTTTCTTGGCTGGGCACAGTGTTGCATGCCTGTAATCTCAGCACTTTGGGAGGTTGAGGTGGGAGGATCACTTGAGCCCAGATCTTGAGACCAGCCTAGGCAACACAGTGAAACCTCGTCTATGCTAAAATTAAAAAAAAAAATTAGCCAGGTGTGATGGTGTGAGTCTGTAGTCCCAGCTACTTGCTTGAGCCCAGGAGAACAAGGCTGCAGGGAGCCATGATCATGCCACTACACTCCAGACCGGATGACAGAACAAGATCCTGTCTCAAAACAAAGCAAACAAAACAACTTTTTCTTTTTAAAATTGAACTACTTATTATAACTGCAGACATTTCTATACAATATTTCTTTTTAATCTCTTGAAATTAAATCCTATTTTTTAAAGAATACACGATTAAATAAAAACAAAAAACCCCTCCAAACCCTATTGGATTTCCAACCTCAGCTCACAACTGATACCTTATACAAAAGTTAACTAATATCAGTCTTCAACAGGCCAGGGATGGTGGCTCATGCCTGTAATCCCAGCACTTTGGGAGGCCGAAGGGGGAGGATCACTTGAGTCCAGAAGGTTGAGACCAGCATTGGCAACAAAGTGAGACCCTGTCTCTATAGAAAACTAAAAAATTAGCTGGGCATGGTGATGCACGCCTGTAGTCCCAGCTACTCGGGAGGCTGAGATGGGAGGATCAGTTGGGCCCAGGAGGTCATGATCTTGCAGCCACAACACTCTAGCCTGGGGGACAGAGCGAGACCCCATCTCTAAAAAAATAAAAAATAAATAAATAAATAAATCTTCAACATAAATGTGAGTCTAAAACTATAAAATTTCAAGAAGGAATCATAGGAGAAAATCTTTGTGACCATAAGTTAGGTAAAGATTTCTTAGATAAGACAACAAAAGGGTGATCCATAAGAGAAAAAAAATTGATGAACTGGGACTTCATCAAAATTAAAAACCTCTGCTCTTCAAAATGCAAAAGATATAAAGAGAACACTGAAAGCACATCTTCATTTCTTACTTTTTCTTCCCAGTCCAATTTCCCTCTCCAGCATCAACCAAATACTGTTACCATTTCTCAAGTTCCCTCCTAAGCCAGCCCATACATAATAAGCATAGAGATATACACTGTATGGTGGTTCTAATGCTTTTTTACCGAGTTTTTTTTTTAAATTCCGTATTCAATAGATTTATTCGATTATTCAGTGTAGTCCTACACTCCCAACAGCATTCACTGGTCATCCATGTAGCCGAGGCAAAATTCTTTGGAAGTAATTAGTTTTGAAGTTTACTTAAGCAAATATGGAAACAAAACATTAAAATTTTTAATTTGTTTGCCTTGGCTAAAACAAACAAAAAATATTTCCTAAGTTATCAGCTCACTGTGTATTATTTAGGCCATACTTCATATTTTAGCTATGTCAGCTGTGGTATCCTGGGGGAAAGATGTTGTCATGTGGGGCCTCACACCAAAATATTATTTGAAGTACATAGAAACCAGCTTCTTCAATTTCTTCCATTTCTTTGGGTATTGTGTTTTTAAATAATGAAATTCTCTCTTAAAGAAAAATGAGGATCTCTTTAGTCACATTGAGGACTAGAGGAAGTATTTTCCTCAGGCTGAATTTTTTGTTTTTTGAGACTCTGTCATCCCAGACTGGAGTGCAGTGGCACGATCTCAGCTCACTGCAACCTCTGCCTCCTGGGTTCAAATGATTCTTGTGCCTCAGCCTCCCAAATAACCGGGATTACAGACGTGCACCACCAGGCACGGATAATTTTTGTATTTTAGTAGAGACAGGGTTTCACCATGTTGGCCAGGCTGGCCTCAAACTCCTGACTTCAAGTGATCTGCCCACCTCGGCCTCCCAGAGTGCAGGATTACCGGCAGTAGCCACTGCGCCTGGCTCTCAGGCTGAATTAAAATCACCTTTCACACTCCACAGCACAACTTACTTCCCAGATGACTCACTCAACTATTGGAGTGAGCAAGAAGAGTACTCCCATCTCTCTTTTATTATCTTGTTTTATTTACTTCGCAGCATTTATTACTGAAATGACTACATTGATGTATTTCTTTTTAGACTTTCTGCCTCTGCCCCGACTCCAGCCCTGGGAGTCCAAGGGGGCTTCTGTCCAGCTGTGCATGGCTGTGGTTGAGGATCTGGTGTCAACAGACCCTTCTCCACCATATCAACTCCATTTCTACCACTGGGATTGGCCCTTATTACTGTTACCTGGTTTGTACACTCAGCAGCAGTTTTCAGACGCGAAAAGATAAGAGATGAGCATTTAGAGTAATTATCATCAGTTCTGCAGCACTGGTTCGGGTGTAAAGGTTGTGTGTTTACCTGATTTCACATCCTCCAGACCTGCACTGTCCCACTATGGTAGCCATTAGCCACGTGTAGCTATTAAGTGCTTGAACAGTGGTTAGTCAGAATTGAGACGTGTTGTGTCAAGTACACAGCAGATTTAAAAAATTTAGTTTAAAAAGATATTGGAAAATGATCTTATGACAATTTTTATATTATTTACATGTTAAAATAATATTTTGAATATATTGGGTTAAATAACATGTGCTATTAAAATTAATTTCTTTTTCCTTTTTAATGTGACTACTAGGAAACAAACTGCATACGTGGTCTTCATTGTGGTGGTTCACATTCTATTTCTACCGTACAGTGCTCCTTGAGGCCTAGTTCTAAAAGTTCCCTCACTTCTCACAAGGGTTACTGTCTGTTTGTCCTATTAGAGGTTCGCCAGATGCTCTACTGAACAGGAATTATACAGCAGAGCCTCAGAATCTAAGGACTTGGTCTCTGAGGGACCAATATTTGGGGTAGTGGTGATAGATTTGTCCATGATAGTGGCAAAAAGTTGTCCTCCAATTTTTTACAAGTTTCCTATTTGCTGACTTCCCATCAAGTAATATTAGAAATGATTCTAAGCTTGCATTTCTCAAGCCTTTCCACTCTTCTAAGACATCCACACACGGTCAGCATGTCTGGGGCACCGTCGGTGCTACCCATCGACAGATGAGAGCCCTCCATCTCCAGCAGAGCCTTCTCCTTCAGGCAGTGAGAGAAGACTCTGCTTCCATAGAGAGGATCATCCTGTTCAGATCAACTACAAGGCCACGTTGTAAAGGAGTCAGTCCTGCAAGCAGCTGTGAGCATGGATAACTATCAGTCATGGGGAGGAAGCTGTCGCCTCCGAAGACTTAGGGTAAAAGGCAGAAGATAGCAGGCTGTGGGGTGGAGATGAATTTGACTTTTCTCTCATGTGAAATGCAGGTAAGCCCCGAGTCATGTAACAGAGCAAAGCAAAAATGTTGTAACACGTTGACAAGAGGAAGGAATGACCAATTATAACGCTGAGGTTTTATGTTTAAATGCTACAAATTTTTCTCCAGTTTATAAATACATTTAAATAAAAGTCTTGATGCAAAAGTACAAAAATGATAGTCTACTGTCTTAAGACGCACAGACTATTTTTATATTTAGAGTAAGGTGGGGCGGATGGGAGTGAATCCAGATGGAATAGTGCCAGACAATGGGCAGAACGTGACTCTTAAACACACATTATCTTTCTTCCAAGAAACTACTATTGCTTCCTTCTTAAAGCCCGCTCTGGATTTTTTTTTTAATTTTTATTTTTTTTGAGACTGGGTCTCATTCTGTTGCCCTGGTTGGGGTGCGGTGGCACTATCACGGCTCACTGCAGCCTCTACCTCCCAGGCCCAAGTGATCCTTCCACCTTAGCCTCCCAAGTAGCTGGAACCGCAGGTATGTGCCACCGTGCCCAGCTAATTTTTTTACTTTTGTAGAGATGGGGTCTCCCTGTGTCGCCCAAGCTGGTCTCCAGTTCCTAAGCTCAAGCAATTCTCCTGAGTTGGCCTCCCAAAGTGCTGGGATGACAGGCGTGAGCACTCTGGGAAGTTAATACAATCTTCTGAACCAAGGTATTGTTATTAGTTATCTATCTTTTGACCCAAAAACCAGTATCTCAGAGAAACATGCCAAATTAAAGAGATTACAATGGGTACTTTCTTCACACTCGAAATAAAAGGTAGCATCTTAATAAAAGTATTTATGCTTGATCAAACTTTATAAAAACAAGATGCCTGGAAAAATATCTTCCAGCCCATTTATGAGTGTATAACTTAAAGAAAAAATGACCCCTGATGTACTAACTTTGTGTGGCTAAATATAGTTAGCAGCCCTCATGCTTCATAGCCCATTTTCCCCTGGAATTCAGCTAATATAAATAAAACAAATGAAGGGAACCTGGCCCCCCTCCATGAACATTACATCATTCTTCCTTATTAGGAAAACTTCTTCAAATCTGAAATTTTGCTCTAAATAATCAGAGTTTCTATTTTTCAATGAATAACAAGGCAGGGGGCTGCCCTCATCAGAAGTGTTGCTGTGTGGGGAGCAATGTGTGTGACGTACAGGCTCATTTCAACAGTGATGCTTCCAACAGTAGTAATAGTAACACCAGGGAAAGCATTAAGGTGCATTTAGGAAAGCGCATGTCATTCTCTCCAAATTTTTGCTTTCTATATATTTTTGGATATATGCCTGTGTTACGGTAAACAGAAAGATGAGAAAGCAGAAATTCTTAGGTTCTTTTGTAATACTGGTTCTGACCAAAGATTTTTGTATCTGATTGATCTTGATTAACAGGATGATGCAGTGGTATAAAATCTAAGGCAGATCTGCCACTGCTCCCTGAAACACACTTGAGTTTCCTCTTAAGTGATGTCTAATTTGTTAGACAACTTTAGTTATCTATTTTTGCTCTCAGCCATCAGCATATTAACACGCTAGCTGATCTAGGCTTCTTGGTATGAAAGGTAAGATTTATGAAGTTAATGTGTACACGTAAAATAAAAATCAATTAAAACAAATGTCTTCTTTAAACATTACCTTTCATGGATTTAAACAGGGCTGCTTATCAGTTTGCTGATTCTACCTGGTGTTTCACCTTTCTTTCATCTTGACGTAAGGACTATTCTCATGAAAAATAAGTAAAAGAGAGTTGGAAAAAACACTTCTAAATGTGAAGTCTACAGTGGTGTTCATGAAGCTAGTACCATATCCTAAAACAAATAATTTATAAATAAATCCTGAGATGTAATGGAGCATTAGGGTAAGCAAACAATGAAGCCGTCTTACAGAGCGCTGCCTCTGGCAGGCAGCACATACCAGCCCACTCACCGAGTTCTCATTTTCCACTTTGGCTAGCTAACAAAATCAGAGTAGTCAATCACACTGTTCATGAAAACATGGAGGGCGAGGAATGGCCATGAGAGAAGGGTTGTCGAGAGAAGGAAGACTGGTCTAGAAAATACGAGGATGGTTCCAACAGTTATAAGTTTATACTTCTAAATCTCTTCATTTCTGAACTTTTCTAACATTTATGTTTTCAAAAGAAAAACAAATATGCCTTGTGCTTTGTGCTCAGTTAACTGGACTGTTGGATGGTCCTCACTGTTTCCCATAAAGGGCCCCTGCACTGGCAAATTGGGAAAGCATTTCTATTCAAGGACTCCAAGAACTTCCCAGTTCCGAAGGACCCTTCCATCCTCTAGGAGTTTTATTCATATACTTCTTAACTGGTTTAGGAATGAAAGGTAATGCTGTACTTCTTAGCCATGTAGGCTCTGGAGTTAGACTGCCTGTGTTTATATTTTAGACTCTATTATTTACTGGCTGAGTTTCTTTGATCACTTCATTTTTCTGAACCTGCTTCTTCATCTTTAAAATGGGGGTCATATATTTCTCAAAGGAAGATATAAAAGCAGCTGACAAACATGAAAAAATGCTCAGCATCACTAATCATCAGAGAAATGCAAACCAAAACCACGATGAGATACCATCTCACACCAGTCAGAATGGCTATTACTACAACGTCAAAAAACAACAGCTGCTGGCCAGGATGTGGAGAAAAGGGAATGCTTATACACTGTTGGTGGGAATGTAAATTAGGCCACTGTGGAAAGCAGTTTGGAAATTTCTCAAAGAACTAAAAATAGAACTACCATTAGACTCAGCAATCCCAGTATTGGGTATATACCTAAAGGAAAATAAATCATTCTACCAAAAAACCCCACATGGTACATGTACACCTGCTCCTCATAGCACTGTTCACAACAGCAAAGACATGGAACCAACCTAGATGCCATCAATGGTGGATTGGATAAAGAAAATGTGGTACATACATACCATGGAATACTATACAGCTATAACAAAGAGCAAAATCATGTCCTTTGTAGCAACATGGATGCAGCTGGAGGCCATTATCCTAAACAAATTAATGCAGGAACAGAAAACCAAATACCTCCTGGTAAGTGGGAGCTAAACACTGTGTACACACAAACATGAAGATGGGAACGACAGACACTGGGTACTCCAAAAGTGGGGAGAGAAGGAGGTGGGGAGGGGCTGAAAAACTTCCTCTTGGGTACTGTGTGCACCACCTGGGTGAGAGGATCAATGGAAACCCAAACCTTAGCATCATGAATATACCCTTGTAACAAACCTGCCCATGTAACCAGTGAATCTAAAATAAATAAAATGGGGGTCATGATAGCACTTCCCTCCTAGACTGTGAAGATGAAATGTGGTAGTACATGTGAAGTATTTTGAGCAATGTTCAAGCATGCCTTTGATAAATGTGAGCTATTAGTATTCAGGACGGTCATGTAAATAATTCAGTGTCCAAATGTGGGCCCTTTAATCTGGGACAAAGGCTGAACTATATACAACTCTAGACAACTGGCAGATTGACTGTCCTGGGGAAAAGGGAACACGTAGCCATCCCATTCATATTACATAATGTCAAGGTCACACACTGCACAGACAGACTGACTTACCAAAATTAACAAAATTTGTGTATCACTGGGTACTAGAGTGTATAAGAGATCAGATGGAATAAGAAAGCCTTAATTAAAAAATCATGAATTATAATTTAAAGCATTTAAGATAGACGTACCACTTACATGTTAATCACTCATTTTGCTGAACTTAGAACATTGCTTTTCAGGCTGGGCGAGGTGGCTCACACCTGTAATCCCAGCACTCTGGGAGGCCGAGGCTTGTGGATCACGAGGTCAAGAGATCGAGACCATCCTGGTCAACATGTTGAAACCTTGTCTCTACTAAAAATACAAAAATTAGCTGGGCGTGATGGCATGTGCCTGTAATCCCAGCTACTTTGGAGGCTGAGGCAGGAGAATCGCTTGAACCCGGGAGGCGGAGCTTGCAGTGAGCCAAGATCGCGCCACTGCACTCCAGCCTGGCAACAGAGTGAGACTCCGTCTCAAAAAAAAAAAAAAAAAAAGAACATTCCTTCTCAGCATTATCCCAAATATATTGTAAAGTTTAGTTTAAATTATTTTTACAGTGTTTTCATCCTTCTTCATCCTTCTTCATGGCCTCCTTCCCACAAATATCAGGAAAATGGGAACTGATGAGGAGAGTAACATTAAATAAAAAGGGAAGTACAAGTAATTTTATTGTTGTGCTCAGCACAGACGGACCCAATTACAGTCCTACAAGTACCTGGGTTGCTTCCCTCCTGACCTGGAGAACAGTCCCCTGGTACACTGTCATTGTGGAAACAGAGAAAACACATCTGTTAAAAATGAGCTTTAGTGGAAAAAATTCAGCTGGCATTCTCTTTTCCTCTCTGTCGTCCTTTTTTAATAGCACTCTTATGTAAGGTCGTTACTATATATAGTAGAGAACAGGGAGCTGTGATTTGACCTGTACAGAGGCAGTCAGATATGGGCCATTTCCTACCTTTGTGGGCCCAAAGGCAGCTAAACCTGCTGGACAGCAGGAGCGGCGGCACCTGGAACCCTTGCTCTTTGAGACCTCAGCACAGCTGCACGGCTGTTCTCTTCTTGCATCTTCAGCCTCCCACCTACAAAATCGGCACAGGGCCTACTTCTGATCTAACTCATTGGGGATGCCTGTGGAACCTCAGAGAACATCTGGGAAACATTTTTTTTGGCTTTGTCAATATGTATTTTTCCTCTGTATATCCATCCAAGATTTATGCAAGAGCTAGAATTCTAACATTCCAGTCTAAGAAACCTAGACCGTCCTACCATCCCTGACCAGCTTGTCCAAGCAAGATAACTGCTTGTTTATTGTCTTTTTCTCCCACTACCAGTCTTTCTCAAGAGCAGAGTTCACATCTATTCTGTTCAACAATGTATTATCTTAGATACAGCATACCATCCATGAATGAATGAATGAATGAATGACTCCATGAGTAAACAGAGGCAGTAGTAGCAAACATTTACTGAACACTTACCAGGAGACTCTAGACAAATTTAATCTTTCGTACCTCTGTTTTCTCATCTATGTAATGGGGTAATAATGGAACCCACAGAGTAGGGCTGTTGCAGAGATTAAAAGAGAATAGTGCTTAGTTGTTACTGGAATCCTCTCTTCCTCTTTAGTCAGTGGCACCATCCCTGATCCTGTTTCACAAGTCAGAACCGCAGGAGTCAGGCCTGCCTGTCCCCATCCGTCTCATCTCAACCATCATGAGTCCTGCCTTTCCCTCTCCTACACTTCTCCCACACGCTGTTCTCTTCCATGCAGCCAGTTTCAAAAACCACATGGAATCCTGTGACTCTTGACTTCCCTGTCCCCAGTGGCTTTCGCTTGCTCTTGGGATCAACTCCAAATTCCTTCACCTGGCCCACCAGGCCTGGTCGCCCCCTGTAGCCTCTTCTTTTCTCCCTCCCACCCCCATTCTCAGAGTCTCAGCCCTTCCCTTCAATGTGCGATTCCTCCTGACTGCACACCTGTCTCTGTCTCCCATTTAGCCTTCAGATGTCAGGTCAAACATCACTTCCTGAGGCTCTTTCCTCAGGCCTCCAAACCACACGAGGTCTTTCAGTTTCCTGCCCTCAGAGGTTGTGGCACATTTTTTTCGCAGCATCTGCCACACCAGCACGCCTTACATGTCTTTTATCTGGTCTCTAATAATTCCACGCACCCAGGCCCTTGAGGGTCTTTTCTAGCTTTGGTAAAATGTGAGCTGGGAGGCAGGATGCTGATAGAGGAGTGAGTAAAGGCTGGTCTACAGAGCATCTGAGAGCTTCTGTGGACTTCTTCTAGAAGGACCATTGATCATCTGTAAAATAACCTGTATTTGACTTTTAAGGCCAAAATTTCTAAGGAAAAAAATGTCCGTACACACATGGGAAAAGCTAGTAATTATGCTGGCTAAAAGAAAAAGTTACTCTGTGAGATGCTCATATATGAAGTCCTCTCAGATGTTGCTATCTCACTTCTCATTTTCCTATCAATAATTAGCTATGTGTGACTTTTCTCCCTTTACACTGCAATGTGGTTTCTTCTGTTTTTCCTAAATGGCTAAAATTATGAAAACTAATTTATTAGTCCTAAAAAGTAAACTTGACATTTTTTGTAAAGTTTAACAGTAAATAAAGAGTTAATATTACCAAAAACAACTGAGGCAGGGAAAAGGGCAATTCCAGTGCAAAGTCTACTACCCACTGATATCTGTCATACATAAAATATTCTAAACACAACATGTAGGTTTCTTGATATCCACACCTAGAAAGCATTAGAGGGAATTAAGAGAAATTGTAGCCGATGAACTCATCTAAAAGCCCACAAAGCAGAATAAATCTAATTACCACGGCTTAAGGCAAATAATACCTCTTGCAAAATAACCAAAAATTCAAGCTTAAAGAGCAACTACACTCTTGTAGGCACTACTAACTTTGTGGATGGTTCTTTCCTTTTGAGACAGGGTCTCACTCTGTTGCCCAGGCTGGAGTGTGCAGTGGCATAGTCACGGCTCACTGCAGCCTTGACTTCCTGGGCTCAAGCAATCCTCCTGCCTCAGCCTCCCAAGTAGCTGGCACTACAGGTGTGAGTTACTGCACCCGGCTAATTTTTGTAGAGATAGTCTAGCTATGTTGCCCAGGCTTGTATTTTAGTTTGTTTCTTTTCTTTTCTTTTCATTCTACCTTCTTTCCCAGCTCTCTCAATGAATTTAACAAATACTGATTGAGCTTTTACTACATGTTGGGTGCCAGAAATCTAGTAGTGATCAAAACAGACACAGCACTTGCCTTCATGAAGCCACATGAAGCCAGCAAGTACAGTGTGGCCTAAAACAGAAGAATGTTTAACTGCATGAAAGCAGGGTGCTTTGTATTGCTGGGCTTGGTGTATATTTCTTTGCTATCTAGTTTAATATATTGAGCTTTACATCTGTGCCAGCCTTGCATGTCCATATACCTTTGGCAGGCATTTCTAGTCAGGTGGCATGGGGCAAGGGGTGTGCTACGTTTTAAGTCCATCATTTCTCCGGCCTGTCCAGGTAGTGTCTACGTCTCCAACTCACTCAGGAAGGCAGGAGACTTCCAGATTCACTCCACTGGTATCAAGAGTTAGGTTCTGGTGAGAGAGCTGGCAGAAGCTTCAGAGGACCTTGTGTCTTAGCCTCCTCTTTTTTTCTGTCCTCAACAGCAAGTTGTTGCCTCTATTTTTCAGAAAATCACAGCACATTTCCAGGAGACCTGAAATGCGGTGGACTGCTTCAACATTAGATTATTTTGGTAGACAGGGATAGTATTTAGTGTAATGTCACCTATATGCTTATCAAATAGGGGTAAGGGAGTCATAATTATTTTAATGTCTAATATTAACGGTTCTTTAATAAATTACTTATTAAAGTTCCAAGGTATAAGTCTTTTAATAGAAACAGGTTTCAGCCAGGCGCGGTGGCTTATGCCTGTAATCCCAGCACTTTGGGAGGCCAAGGAGGGTGGATCACTTGAGGTCAGGAGTTCGAGACCAGCCTGGCCAGCATGGTGAAACCCCGTCTCTACTAAAAATACAAAAATTAGCTGGGCGAGGTGGTGCTCGCCTGTAGTCCCAGCTACTAGGGAGGCTGAAGCATGAGAATTGCTTGAACCCGGGAGGTGGAGGTTGCAGTGAGCCGAGATTGCGCCATTGCGCTCCAGCCTGGGTGAAACAGCCAGACTCCGTCTCAAAAACAAAACAAAACAAAAAACAGGTTTGGAATGAATGCAAAAAATCTACGAGAGACTGGCCAGTTGTACTATTAAGTTATCAAACAGTTTTATCCTGCCTCTCTCTTCCATTTTATATATTTAAGTCACTTTTAATTTATGGGGGTATGGAGGAGAGACATATTCTGGAGATGGAGAAAATAAAGGTAAGCCAGACTGTGGGTCCACAGGCTCTGCAGCAGGGAATAAATGTTGGTGCAGTTGGCAGGTTAGAGACACATGGGAGGAAGGGAAGAGGATATAACTGAGACAAAGACAAGAAAGGAGACTGTAGGAAGCTGTGTGTGTGCTGCTGGCCTGGGAGACGGCACCCACTGACCTCCTCTGGCCTCTCAGTCACACTTGGGCCAGATTAATTCATTCAGCAAACTTTTCTTGCCTGCCCATGGAATGTCAGGTACTGAGCTAGGGTTCGCGGACACATGCTAAGCAGCAGTAAAAAGTGCTTATTTTGTATAATACTCAGCTACTACTGAGCTAAAACTAGGAGAGCATATTAGAAATGACAGACTTAGGCTGGGCGCGGTGGCTCATGCCTGTAATTCCAGCATTTTGGGAGGCCGAGGCGGGCGGGTCACCTGAGGTCAGGAATTCAAGACCAGCCTTACCAACATGGAGAAACCCCGTCTCCACTAAAAATAAAAAAATTAGCCAGGTGTGGTGGTGCACGCCTGTAATCCTAGCTACTCAGGAGGCTGAGGCAGGAGAATAGCTTGAACCTGGGAGGTGGAGGTGGTGAGCCAAGATCACACCATTGCACTCCAGCCTGGGCAACAAAAGCAAAACTCCATCGCAAAAAAAAAAAAAAAAAAAAAAAAAAAAAGAAATGACAGACTTACAAATTATATAAGTGAGAAAAGGAGACTGACTTTCCCTACAGTATATCGCATTTTTCCAGGCTTTTCAGACAGGTTTGCAATGTGAACAATCGTTATCTTTTAGAGGACTTTTATGAAGGATTTTAGTAGTGCAGGCCTGGACATACCATATTAAAAACAAACCATTTTAGAGTCAGGGAAATGTTTCCCTCTTATCTTTTAAATTCTTGGTGGGGAGTAGGGGCTGAAGGGGGAGCATTCATTCCTTCCAGGAGCCACGCTGCAGAAGAAAGCCCTCTCACGCGGGAGCAGGAGGGCTGAGGCCTCGCGAGCTACCCCCACGCTTGGTTCTGGCAGATCACTTACATTTCAGGACCTAGGCAGATGAAGTTTCCTGGCTATATGCTAAGACAAAACTTTTCCTGCTTAAAATCAGGTCTTTCATTTTTTAGTATTGAGTATAAGGGAGGATTAAAGGAGTTTATTGCTTTAAAAATTAAGGAAATACACTGAAAAACTGGATAGGAGTTTATTCATTGTATTTTATGACACCAAAGATGAGCAAATGCATTTGTAAGTATACATAATAAAATAAATATAGCCTGGCATCTCTTTTAATGGAGGTAGCTTGGGGGTGAGAAGAGGGAATGGGGAAGATAAGCTGGGGGCCAGCTCTGAATTCTTTATGAGCCCCCTGATGCAGCCAGCCACACATGGTGTGAATCTCAATAGTGCCAGTTCTTCTTTCCAAGGGTCAGTGTTTTTTTTGCTTTAAAAATGGGGATAATAATACCTGTAATGAGATTTCTTGTAAAGTTTAAGTGAGGTTATAAATGTAAAAGTCTAATGTCAAATCTGGCTACCAAGAATTCAAATTTTCTTTCACTTTCCATCAGTAATGATAAAACGTGAATATTAAACATGGTTTGGATTGAAAACCTTCTCAGGGTCTCAAAGTCTAGTCGAGAATTCAATTCAGACTTTAAAAAGCAGACATTCAGTTCTCTCCAGATTTGTGAATGAATGCATTGTTACTACAGAAGTTTCAGTGCCAAAATATACACTGTCTCTTCCTTTCTCCTTTTTCTTCTGCAGCTAAGTCGGCCAGAGCATTCTAGAAATCACCTTAAAAACGCATCCCTCTTCTCCTACTGGAGTTTATACAATGACAAAAATCTGATCTGGCTTTTTCAAAAAGCAAACAACAAAACATCCAAACAACATAACCCTGAGTCTTTAACAGAAAGCTGGTGCTTGCACCAGGGGCGTGCAGACGTCTGGAACGCATTACAATCAACTCCCTAAGGGGCAGCTTATCTCTTCCTCTGATGCTATCGGTTTGCCAAGGAAAGTTAAAGACAAAAGTCAACTGTTGCACCGAGTTGGAATGTGAACATGTGTGAGAACCTGAAATACACTAAGACTAATTTATGTTCCGATGGGAGTGGCTCTCATGGTAAGGACTGAAGCAGTATATCCTGCTTTTTTAACGAATTTTTTAACGAAAAATTCTCACAGCCTGCAGGAAGAGCTACAAAATAACCCCCTCTCATCTTTACTGACTGTAGTTAGTACACTCGTGTTGCATTTTAGGGAAAGTTCATTTGTGTCTGCAGTGGACTTCGAAGTTAATCATACCACAAAACTGTAGAGAATGAACATCTTGAAATTATTTCAGAAATAAGAGCTCCAGGTAGCCTTTGAGATTGGTAAAGTTTAGAAATAAAGTATACTTACGAAGCTGCATCTTATGACGTTGCAAAAGACTGATTTAGGATCATTATTTGGTGTGAAATACATTTTGCCAATGTAAGCCTTTCCTTTCAACTGTTTAAGGCATAGAATGCTAGTACAGTCTACATTTAATGTTTGAATTCTACCAGTTTTAGAGCTCAGAACTCAAATTAGCATCGTTCTAAGTTTGACAATAACCCTCTTTTTGCTTTTAATAGTGTCTCCCTTCATGTACTGAGTGTGCCTACGTTTTCCTCGAATTGTTTTCTCATCAGTGGTGGTGTGAGAAGCCTTCTTTTAGGAGAAAAAACACAGACCACCACCAAGTAGATCTGTGTCTAAGATGTCCAGTGCATTCGGCACACTCTCTGGGCTGACAGGCACTGAACAATGGCTCTTGCTCAATAGGCCTGGTTTCCAGTCACTGACAACAACGATCAGTACCTTCAATCTCTAAATTACACAAATTTACAGCTTTGATTTTTAGTCTTAGAAGCCATCAAGGACAGGCCCCAAGACAAAACACAGTGGCTGGCTCCCATCTGCTGAGTAAGCAGAAGGGACAGTGGAGTTCCTCTCAGTTTGCTTCACTTTCACTTTGCCCAGGGGTGGGGTGGGGTGGGACGGGGTGGGGTTGGGGTGGGACAGGGGTAGGGTTGCCGGAGGAGGCTAACTCAGTCCTCAGTCACCACTTGAGGGCCACTCTCCAGGAACTTAGCATCCCCTGGGCTCAGTTTTCTTAGAGGTTAAAATGAGTAGATTAGGCTAAATTCTGGCTCTAAAATTGAGTAACTATTACAGGGAAGTAAAAAATAATTCTGAATAATACTGATTGGGAAATAGAGTGTCAGAATTAGTTCTACAGCTAATTAGCTCTCTCTTAATATGCCTGGGACTTAGTTTCTTCCTTTTTTTTTCTTTTTTACAAAAGGAATATTCATTGTGAGAAACGGAAGTATCAGAAAGTATAAGTATAAGAGTATAACTGGATTGTTTGTAATAAAAAGGATAAGTGCTTGAGGTGATGGATACCCCATTTACCCTGATGTGATTATTACGCATTGCATGTGCATATCCAAATAGTCCATATACACACCTATGTACCCACAAAAATTAAAGATAAAATATTAATTAAAAAATAAAGTGAAAGTAGTACGATAATAAAGTAAATGTAAAGAATTTCCCACATAACCACCAATCCTCATACAATTCCACTCCACAGGGCAAAACACCGATAATATCTTGGTGCTATCTTTCCAGAACCTTTACTATACAAATATAAATACTTACAACACCCATATGTTTACATGTTTGGGTTTTTGTTCACAAAAGTTGGATCAAGCATATGCACATTCTCCCTCAGTGATCTTGTATCTTTCAACGATGTATCATGGGTATCCTTCCATGTTGGTACATGAAGGTTTATTTCATGCTTTTGAATGGCCTCATAGTATTCCATAGTATAAACCATTCTTTATTAATGATAGACATGCTCTCTTCAAGTACTCATTAGTGCAAATAGTGTAGCAATAAAGCTTCCTGTACAACTAACTTGTACTGTATACTTGTTTTGAGTTTTCTGTGGCAAACATGTCTAGAAATGAGATTATTGGGTCAAAGGATATGTGAATTTGACATTTTAATGGGTATAAATTGCCCTCAAAAAAGTTCTTAGGACTTTATCTGAAAACAGAGGGAAGAATAGATGATCCTTTTCTTTTTTCAACTGAGCTTCCAATTCAATTAAGAAGCCTTAAAAGCTGGAATGGCAGATGGGAGCAGCTTGCAATTCCAGTCCCCTTTCAACCAGCCCACTAATTTCAGGCCTTTTCTTTTTTAGCAAATATCAAAATTCTGTTTTGCTTTGGTCTTAATATTGTCAAATTAACATTTTTTCATGGTAATATTGCTAACCATAAGTGAATTGCTTATTTCTAGTAGTGGGTAAGAAATGGATATCCTGGTACCCACTGGATGCCATGGACATGTACCCAGTGATGGTGATGCTGACACCGCCAGTGTGGGTACCATACCCACACTTTGAGAGCCTCAGCTTTTCAGAAAGCCCTTTAATTCTTCGGAAGAAGCCTGCAGTTAGAGGACTCCTATCTTCCTCTGGGTAGACTGTGATTTACATGTATTTGAATGGTAATCAGTCACCTTAATTAATACAGCTTTTCTGTTACATCTCACTACCATGACATGCAGGCTGTTTAACAGGTCACCTGTAAAGAGGAAACTGCAAAATTCCACATGGGCTTCCTGGAGTTCCTCTTACAGACCATACCTACTCTCCCTCGCATAACGGGTGTTTAAAATTCATTTAAGGCAACTAGAAATAATTCCATGCCGTTCTCATCTTATAAAAGGAATTCTTTGTTGATCAGATGTTATTAGTGTTGAAATTGATTCCTTATGTATTATTTAAGGTCTTAGGTTTACAATAATCACCAAGTACCTATAGCTGCTTAAATTACCCATATCAAACGGACATATTTAACTTTCAGTTGTCCACGTTATAAAAGGAAACATGAGAAAACTTGAGATTTCCTCTTGACTGTATGTAGTGGATCTATATAGTACTTCCAATCTATTTTCTGTTCTAGATCTTTTATGTAAGAATGAAAATAGTAAAGCGTGCAGTGGGCGTAGGGTTGAGCAAAGGGACAAGTCAATATTTGTACATGCATAGTTGAATGCATATTAGAGAAGAGGACTTGGTAATGAAATGACATTCAGTTAAGGGACAGAAGAGTAGCAAAAAGAGGTATCCTAGAACAGCTACTTGCCATCTCAGATTATTGCAAGAGGAAGCCTCACTGATTGAGACCACATTAATTTGAAATCTGTGATACCTCTGAGATTTTCACTAACAACTAAAAAGGGGGCTTGTCAAATAAATCAGTAGTATAACAATTGGCAAAAGTGCTGCTTAAGACAAACGACTTTCAAGCCCTTGGGAAGCATTCATTACATTACTATTTAAAACCGTGGCTTTACTTCCCACCGGTACTTTCTTAGTCTTGACTAGCTGAGTTCTTTGTATGTACAAATCTTCCTTTTTACAAAAGGTTTTATGATTTAGGAGTCTCTTAAACTCTAACAACCTGTCTCATGAGTACAGTTGTCCCTCGGTATTTGAGGGGGACTGGTTCCAGGAACCCTTCGGATACCAAAATCCACAGATGCTCAAGTCCCTGATAAAAAAAATGTCCTAGCATTTGCACATCACCTACATACATCCTCCTGTATATTTTAAATCATCTCTAGATTACTTATAATACCTAATGTAAAGGCTATATAAATAGCTGTCATGCGATATTGCTTTTTTTCTTGTATTATTTCTATTGTTGTATTATTGTTTTTGTTTTGTTTTTCCAAATATTTTTGATCTGTGGTTGGTTAAATCCATGAATGTGGAACCCAGGGATCCAGAGGGCCAACTATTATCTAAGACAGATGATGCTATTGGAAAAGAAGAAAGGTATTAGTAAGGGTCCTAAAATTCCTTAAAGGATCTAGAACAATTTCTCCAATGATATAGACAGGTAGGAAATATTTTGATCAATTTATGACTGTATCCCTTGATAGAAAGCACATTTTCATGTTTTCCATGGCACTTTGGGTGTGGAAAGCAAGGCCTTCCACAGCTGGTAAAGCCTCCCTCACCTCCTCTGCTCCGGTGCCTCTCCAGCCACACCAGTCACCTGCCATCCTCCAGACACACAGCCCTCCCCCTCCAGCTTCTCTACCCAGCTTCAGCCTTCTCCCAAACTCTCCACTCTCAGCTCTTGGTTCTCTCCTGAAGCTTCTCCTTACTCCCCCCAGGCAGAGCTGGTCAGTCCCTCCTCAGAGGACACTGAATCTGTTTCACCCACAGAACTAATCAATTCATTCTGCATCTGGGCCCCTCCCTTCCGAGCCTAACCCATGATGGCCTGGTCAATGTCCTACTTACTCGGGAATGCTGAGCACAGAACAAACTCAGTACATGTTTGCAGAATAAATGATACTGGATGTGTCTGCTAGCTTTTTAAAGCATTTGGAAAGACTTTCAAGCACGTTAATAACTTTTTAATATTTGGAGTTCATCCTTTATTAGGAAGTTGGCAGGGAAGATACGCTGTGGGAGGCCATAGTCCAATTTCCTGTTGCACAACTTTTTTTTCCACCTCATATATTCTAATAAATCTCAGATAAAATTAGAATACCACAGAAATCACAGGGTCTTGCGCTGATGGCACAGTTTTTGACGAGTGACTGGGACTTGGAGAGAGAAAAGTTCAGTGTTAGAAAAGCTATGAGCTGCTCAACCATTCTGAAATCCACAAATTCTTGAAATTCTCAAGGCTTGTGGGGTTCCCCACTTCTCTCTTCTGTGTGCGTATATGTGTATTAACAAGAATAAACAATGATCTCACAGGACTGTTGAGAATTAATACAGAATGTAGATAAAATACTTTGTAAATAACCAGCATCACTGAATATGTATTGACTAAATGGATAAAGCAGTTCACTTGGACTTGGGTAGAAAAAGCCCAGTCAAGGGTAGTCTTTATTTCTAGGCACACTCAATCATGGTTTTTAATTTTTTACAGGTTATTTAGTTTTCTAGAAAAATTGCACCCAAATAAAAACAAACAAAAAACAAACTGTCAAAGCTCTTTGATTTGCACAACCAGATACGTGACTTTCCTCCTAAGTAGGGATTCACAGTAGATAGACAACCTAACAGCATCCTTGTTAACGCGTGAGGAAAGGACACCCACATCTTCCTTCTCTAGTTTGCTAAAATTCAAGGTTACCGACTCCTTTTCACTTTCACTAAAGTTCTTAGTAGATATGCTATAAAGCTGTAATTACTCCTGAGGCACCCATGAATAAGAGAGGTGCCCAGGCTTTGGCGAGGTGTGGTAAATTTGGCACGGAAGTTCAATTTCCGTAACATTGTTTCCAGCCCAGGAAATGTCTCAGGTGGCTTGGTATGGGTGAGCTGCTGCCAGTTTTTCGGGCATGGGCTTGCCATCCTTGGCTGACATCATTTGACTGGATTCTTTACTCTGCTTGCCCCACAGAATACTTTGCATTCGATTAGTCTCCATTTTCTCAAACACCCCATGTGATCACCACCATGTCTATGTCTCCAAAAAGCCTAATATGGAAGGCCTCTAATTCATGTGTGGACCCTCCTTGCCTATGAAAATAGCAACAGCAATTACTACTGTGCAAATCAAAACTACAATTGGAAAACTTTCTGATTGTAGCATCATTATTACCTGGAATAATGGGCTACAACTATGACTGCGGCATTATATCAACAGAATTCTTATACTACGTATGTGCTACACTGAATTTGTTTATCCTGGTGTCCAAGAACTATCTGAAATCATTAAATGTCAAACATAAATTTAAAATACTCCTTTTAAACTAGGTAAACTTACCTAACTTGAGCTAAACAAAGAAGATAAGCGCTGACCAGGTGGAGCCTGTGATTTTGCAAGCCAAACTTTCTTCTGTTCCCCT
This sequence comes from Pan paniscus, assembly GCF_029289425.2. Classification (NCBI taxonomy): domain Eukaryota; kingdom Metazoa; phylum Chordata; class Mammalia; order Primates; family Hominidae; genus Pan; species Pan paniscus. The sequence continues at coordinate 166,612,096 of NC_073252.2, read as the reverse complement.
GGTCTAGAGGTTGTATCAATTCATTAATCATCCCACGTTTCCCAAATTAGAGTATATCCAATGGGTATTACCTCCTGAAATATAAACTAGCATAAATTTTCCAAAAGGTTTGCAGGGAAGTCTTTCATGTTCTGTGGCCCACTAATGGCAAACCTTCCTGCATTTAGAATTCCTTTCTGGCAAAACCACAGTAATTATGCTTAACAGCTGGTTAGGTCAGGTGGCACTATGTATTTCCCTGGCCTTCGTATACTATGACATATACACAACTACACATTTGTGGGACCCCCGTCTATCATCATTTTTTGGGTAACGAGCACTTGGGATTTTTGAGAAGCTTTTATTTCTAATATAGTTTTACTGATTATGTACAGGCTTATAATTTGAACTAGAATGTGGCCCTTACTGATGTCTGAGATTCATCTTTTTATTTCTCCAAAACCGGGGAATCATATTCCATAAAGTCATCTACTTAAATGTTTTTACCAAGTACTCCATGAGGGCATGGAGAGAAGACGGAGCAGACAGAGAGAACTGGATAGGAATGCTTTTTAAGTACCTCCTTACATGGCAGGGACAGCAAGGCTGAGAAGAAAGTAGCACTCCTCTCCTCTAGTCTTTTTGCTTTAAGAGAAGACTCAAGGCAATGCAGGTTGTCTGGGGAAAGGCAGCTGGCTGTGGATGGCCTGAATGAGAGCTACCAGCCCATCAGAAGATAGACTTGGAGTGACAGCCATTTTCTCAGCCAGTTCAGAAAATAAAAGAAAGTATCACAAAGCAAGAGGTCTGCAAGTCCCAGACACATTTCTACACTTGACTCCATCATTAATTCATGATATCTACACCAGGATGCAGATTTCTGGATGGCCAAGGAAAACATCAGGTGTCTGTTAAGCTTGCCAGAAGATGACCCATATGTTCAGTCAGATCCTGTGGTTTCATAAGAGTTCCACCTTTAATCAGACTGCTGTGAGCTGGAATGTCATGTTTTCCCAATTTGTAATTTCAGTTGAATGCCCATCACCAATAAAAGTGAAATTGTTTTCCTTTTTTTAACTTTAAAGAATGTAGCAGAAGGGATGCTGTATCTGAAACCAAACCTAAAAGCACGGTGAATGAAAGGAGGAGCAGATTACCTCAAGGGCAGAAGAAAATCCAAAAGCCACATATAAAGAGGGGAATCAGACCCATAATTCATAGCTGAGCAACTGCACAACCAAACTTTGTTTCAAGATATTCAGTCTTCATCATATTCCTTGCTAACTCTTCAAATGACAGTATTAACAGTGGAGCTGGATTACTCTGTAAATGCTACATACTTGCTTTATTCTTCGCATAATAAACCAATAATTGTTGGACTACATAGGATAGGAAATCTTTCACTATCAGAGTAATTCTGAAATATATGCTGAGAGATTTCAGTAGACTGCTATGGTGACAGGAAACAATGGGAGCTAAATGACATTGGGCAAACATTCAGGAGTCCAAGGTGATTATCCTTTCATTTTCAGATTTGTATTTAACTTAATAAGTAGACAAAAATCAAAATAAACACATAGGAAAACTGAGCTCCAAGCAGAGTTGTAGAGGCTGCATGGAGCTTACCCAGGAGCTCAGATATTATAGAGCCACAGAAGGAGCAGACAGAGAGCGGTCAGATGGTACCTAGAACACAATGACTGTCACTCCGTGGCTGAGGTGTCTACTCAACCCCACTGCTGCATTTTCTACTCAACCCCACTGCTGCATTTTCTCCTCAACCGCCAGCCCAGGGCAGCTGGCCACGTTGTAGAAACTGCCACTGTGTGGTTCCCTCAGTAAGCCAACCGCACTTTTCCATTGGAATTGCTTTCCCAAATAAACTGGTCTTCAGGATTTTTAAGCATTTACCCTTAAAAACTTTCCTCCTGAACATGTAGTCAGTGTTCTCAATTTGACTTTGCCAGATTTGCCATCTGTGCTTAAGCTTTTGGAAAATTCTGCAGTTGCCCTTGATGCACATTTTCAAGTGGTAAGATCACTCTGCATCTCAAAGGATGCTTACTGTGCTGAAAAGAAAAACACAGTTGGCCTCAGGAGATCCAGGTCCAACAGCTCACCTTGGGAAAGTCCCAACCTCTATACATGTTAATTCTTAAACATTTATATAGTGGGCCGGGCGCAGAGGCTCACACCTGTAATCTCAGCACTTTGGGAGACCGAGGCAGGAGGATCACGAGGTCAGGAGTTTGAGACCAGCCTGACCAACATGGTAAAACTCCATCTCTACTAAAAATACAAAAAGTAGCCAGGCATGGTGGCACGCACCTGTAATCCCAGCTACTCAGGAGGCTAAGGCAGAAGAATTGCTTGAACCTGGGAGGCAGAGGTTGCAGTGAGCCGAGATTACACCAATGCACTCCAGCCTGGGCAACAGAGCGAAACTTGGTCTCAAAAAAAAAATAAATAAATAAATCTGTATAGTGGAGGTGAGGATATCTACCCTACCCAACTCCCCTACTAAACAGCAGCAAATGTCCTGGTATTTTTAAATGAATGGAACTTGACCCTCCCATATAGCACTGCCTTTCACATATCTCAACCTTGATATGCTTTGATGAATCTAAATTTAGGCTTTAAAAAAATCTCTCAATATAAAATCATTCCAAATAACTTTTTTAGGTGAGCTGTCAGACTACGTTGTTCATTTGTACCCTGAGTCAAAGAAGTTGATCTGGGTAAAGGTCTGGCAGCTTCACACCTCTGGTCGTTTCACTAAGCATCCACCACGCTTCTGAGTAGCTCTGGAAAAGCGGGAGATGAACTGATATTACAATGGTATACTTTTCTAGGTTTGCAAACTGACAACTCTTGGTGGTTGTGTTTAAAGAAGGGCCAAGGAATCATGAACTTGGACAGCTGCCTTATTAGCCCTAGCTGATTTTTTCTGCCCTTCAAAGACATTTGCAAGTTCTTGTATATCACTCTCTCTCTTGCAAATAAAAGCTTCTCCCTGGAGAGGCGAGCTCCTTATCTCTTGTTCCTGGGTATCTTACAGTCACTTGCCAGGACAGATTTATAGTTGCTGGTGTGGACAGTATGTACTCAAACGTTCTCTGTTACATAACAAAATGGTGCAATGTGAGAGAAGTATGGAATACATTTGGATTCATTTTGTCTCTTAATAGAGCCAAAAATAGATTTTTTAAAAAAAAAATCTACATCTTCCACACAAATACATCCATTTATAGTTATGAAGACAAATAGAAAATGAGGCTTTACCAAGAAAAACCACAAGTTTTTCTAACTCCAGTTTTGAATCAATCTATTTGAGGTTTCACTGGAATACACTTTATTTACTTCAATATTCTGTCCCTGGGCAGATTTTGCAGACTATAGCAGAGCCTAGTCAAATGACAGGACCTTTAGTCAACCTTGAAACATGGAGAGCCCAATTTTCTTACTTTATGCTCTCTTTGGGGGCAAACTCATCCTCTCCCAAGGCTTTAATTACCATCTGTGGTGATAATTCCCAAATTATGGTCTCCCACTCAGATCTCCTCCCAGAATGGCAGCCTAGGTATATAATTGTGTCCTGGACATCTCCACTTGGAATGTTCAAAACTAAACTCTTGTCCTTACCTCTGTAAAACGGCGGCTCCATCTACCCAGGGTCTGGCAGAGCCCTGGGAGTAACCTCTGATGCACCCCCGTCCCTTACCCCTCCCATCCCCCCTCCCTCACCCCTCCCATCCCACCAACACCACTTGTAGTCAATTCCTTCTCCTAACTAGCCTTGGAATCCACCTGCTTCATCAGTTCCTTTGCCATTCACTCAGCTGAGATCACCAATATCTAGTTCTCGTATTATTCTAACCGCAAGTGGTTTTCCCGTTTCCCACTGACTACCTACAGAGCGCCCACAACAGTGTGCCAGCCAAGAAGGAGTCATGAAACAGACATAGAAGGCTTCTTCACTGCCCCCAACAGGGGCACCATCTGGTGGGAATGAGGCTTGACTTAGGTGGTCCCAAGAGAATACTACAAAAGAGTATACAATTAAGAATTTTTAGCCAGTTGCGGTGGCTCACGCCTGTAATGCCACCACTTTGGGAGGCTGAGAGGGCAGATCACTTGAGCTCAAGAGTTCAAGACCAGCCTGAGCAACATGGCAAGACCTCATCTCTATTAAAAATACAAAAAATTAGCTGGGCATGGTGGCGCATGCCTGTAGTCCCAGCTATTTGGGAGACTGAGGTGGGAGGATCACTTGAGCCCAGGATGTCAGGGCTGCATCCAGCCATGATCATGCCACTGCACTCCAGCCTGGGTGAAGGTAGTGAGTCCATGTCTCAAACAAAAAAAATTATTTCTTAGTCTAAAACTTAATCCGTTATGGGAATGAGATTAACTCAATGAAATAATTAACAGTAATTGCTATACAAGTGCTGTTTTGGGAACTAGGAACATCACAGCATTTCAGAAAAGGGAGAGAACAATGTGACAATTAGGACGAAAAGCTTAAATGAAATTTCTGGACAAGTGTGTAGGTTTCCTATAGCAGTCACTCAACAAGCATTAACCATACACATAGTAAGTGCAGGACTCTGCTCCAAGTAAATGACACAGCAAAAAAAAAAAAAAAAAGGAGTTAGAAGATAATCTCTCTCCTCAAGAAGTGAACTAGAGAATTCTGATCTCCAATATACTGTGGAAGGACGTTAAGAGTCAGAATTTGACCATGGGCAGATCCTGAGTGTACATTTCACCAGCTAAATTCAGGCTCCCTTTCTGCCAGGTGACTGTTTCACATCTCTCTCCTCAAACTGCACCCCCGGCCCCGCACTCCCTCCCCGACCCTTGCTCCCCACTGATGACCACACTCCCCGTTCCACTAAGAAAACAGAAGCAACACAGAACTTCCACGAGCTTCCATTGCTCCTTCCACCCAGCCCTCATCTGTGCCCCCAGATTCTGCCTGTTTTCCGGGGCCACAGGAGAATCAGCTCTGTGCTCTTGGCTGAGGTCAAGCCCTCTGCTTGTGCACAAAACCCCAGCCGCTCTAGGACATCCCTCCAGCAACTGTCCTCATCTTTCCTGACCTTGGGATAGAAAAGGCCAAGCCCTTCACCAGTCATTCTTGGATACCTCCCCAGTTACTTGCTGCAGTAGAAGCAGTGACTGATGAGGGTGACACGTACTCAACATTTGGTGTTACGACATAAAATGGGTTGCTGCGAGAAACAATAGCGTATGTACTCCTGGACTGATTTTGTTATCTCACAGCTGTCCTTCAGCCTGTATTCTCTACTTGCCTGAACTGCAACCCCAACCTGGCATTCCTCATGCTCCCTAGATCTATTTTACCACATAGCACATAACTCTATCTGAGGCACTAGCTGTTTAGTTTGTTTTGCTTACTGTTCATCTCTTTCCACTGGCATATAAGCTCCACGAGGGCAAGGATTTTGGCATATTTGTCCATTTCATTCAGTGCTTTACTCCCAGAGTCTAACACAGAGCCTGGGCCACAGGACTTGCTCCAAAAATATTTGTTGAATTAATGAGGTCCCAGACTTGCCATTTCTGATCTGTGTGATCTTGACAAATTACTTACCCTCTTAAAATCTCACTTTCATCATTTTTAAGATGGGAGTGCTGATAGTACTCACTACATGGGATTGTGGTGAGGATTAAATGACATAAAATGTGTTCAACATTTTAGCACATTTTCTGGTTTGAAGTACTCAACGAACGGTATATATTCTATGATTAATCTGAATCATATCCATTAGCATCCAGGTTTACCTTGAGTCTATTCAGCTACCGATAGGTGCTGGTTTGGACATTCAGTAGACTGGCATGAAAAAGAAAAATAAGATGTCTACATATGTGCTTTCCTTCTACTACTGAAGACTATTTAAAAACTAACCTTCACTTAAAAAATACTGAACATACAACTAAGTAACATTAATGTCTAGGTCTAGGTTACTAAGTTCTCAGTAAAAATGATGTTTAGTAAGGAAATGATGTCAGTCAGCCTGCAGCTCATATTGATAAGCCATCTAAAATTGGTCCCATACGTGATGACATCTAGACCTCACTTCTTCCGCTACCTGTGCTCTCTTCCCCCTCTTCTCTTTCCTCTGTTGTCACAAAGCCAGCTACTGCCAGGATCCCCCCTCCCCATCGCTCTGCAGTCCAGGGTGGGGTCTCTGTTAGCATGAGGAAACGTGAAAGGAAATGTATCTCTGTGTACCTTTATTTTCCCTCCAGGGCTTAAATGGAAAAAGAGAGAAGGTGGAGTCCCTTTTGCCATTGTAACTGGAATTAAAAACCTTAAAAAACTCAAGTTGGAGCTCTGAGTGCATTTTCCCACAAAAACCATGTTATATATAGTGGTTTGGTTCTATGGTACTATTAATAAGACAGAATACTTCAGCTATGATTTCTGGGCTGGCCTGGGAAACCACTAAATATGACATAGTTTCAGTGAAAAAGTGTGTTCAGGGTTCCCAGCAATGAGTTTTACAAACCCACAATCAGAACACAACCCATCTGAAAGCTGAGGGCCGCCTACTTCGCAGTAGGTTTGACAGCCTCACAAAGGCATCCGAATGTCATAGACGTCAACACCAAGCTTAAGAGTCTCCTGCGTGGTGCTCCAGCAGTACTTCATTTCTGTTTGCCTGATCCCCATTCTCTAATGTGGCGGGCCTACCTCACACAATTTTGTGAGAACTGAAGCACCTGGTTAGCAATAACTATTCAACAAAGGTTAGCTCTCTTCTCTCCCCTTCATTGGTGAAATTTCAGTGTCTGTACTTTTTACTTGGTTTCATGCATTTTCTTATGAATCTATTTTTAACACTTCTATATGAAAAAAATACAAAGCTTTTGCCAGTAGAAACCAGAAAACGGTTATTGCTCATTTCTTCTGGCTGACACACCTTGTCTGCAAATGGCAGCTTCTCCCGCAGCAGGAAATCTTTTCCATCAAATAAGCCATTACGCCTTCCAACAGTCTCTGCCAAACTGAAAATCACCATCTTCGCTTACCATAGTGGCAGAGCTTTGGCAGTTGGGCTAACGCGCATTGAGCAGGGAGACTCGGCACTGACATTAGCTAACCATCCCACATTTCCATCTTGTTTCCTCGTAGTCATTATCCAAAATACACAAGGAAGAGAGGCTCACCTAACTGGAATGGCTTATGTTACCAATTACGGTCAACCCTAAAGCACATAACCAGGAAGGCAGCTAACACTGACTGAGCAGGAAGAAATCTGTGCCCTAAGTAGTCCACGGAGTTAGGCAGAGAATTGTACCTGCCACCAGTTTCAAAATGCTCTTTCTCCTTCCCTGACACCTCAGGCTCTCCTTATTTCATTTTATCTCCATGTACTGTTTTCTATTCATTAAAACTCTTTGAGCCAGGCACAGTGGCTCATGCCTATAATCCAAGCTACTCAGGAGGCTGAGGCACGAGAATCGCTTGAACCTGGGAGGCAGAGGCTGCAGTGAGCCCAGATCATGCCACTGCACTCCAGCCTGGGTGACAGAGCAAGACTATGTCTCAAAAAAACAACAAAACAAACAAAAAACTCTTTGGATGAAACATTTCTCATCTACCATCTCTAATTCTTTATCCTCTCTTAAAATTTGATAACAGAGCTTCCCTGTTTTTTAAAAAAAATCCCTTAAATTCGTGCAATCTCAAAGAGATCTAGGGCTAAACACCTGGGAGACCGAACTAAGAAGAAATGAGTGTCTCAATTTCCTCTCTGTATGGCCCTGGAACAAATTCTCACCTTCTCTGCAGCTTTTTCTCAAATCTGGTTGAGTTCCATTTCTTGTATGGTGTCTCAAAAGAACATTGCTAGAATGAGCCAATATGTATATAGTACCAGGAGCACTTTCAAAGAACACTTTAGTGCTCTTTTAATGTATTATTTTTAAAAAGTATATGGTTAGTGTCTATTTTCCCCATTTACTTGAAGAAGATTATTTGTAAAATACTGAATGGGAGGCAATTTTTGAAGTATAGTGAATTGTGATTACTCAGAGTTTATCTGGATCTCTTGAAATAAGTGCTGAAAAAGTGCCATACGTTTTGATACAAAATTGTTGAAGTGGAAAATATACACAAAAGAAAATGTCGAATACACCTTTTTATAGTTCCCAATGATTGTGAAAGAAATCTGGAAAGGGGGGAAATCAACAATTGTTTGGACAATTAAGAACTGTTGGAACACGCTAATAATTTCCCCTTGAAATAATGACTTTAGCACCTTGAGCAGTATGAACTCCATCAACATTGCCAGGAAATGCTTTATATGTTTCAGGAATAATTAGTTGCTTCAAATATAACAGAGTCAAAGGTTTACTGTAACCTAGGGAAAATAATATTTTGGAAAAATGCAAAAATGCAACTACCCTCAAAGGTAGTCCAAATAATATAGTTCATGAGCAAAGTTTTACAGGCTTAAGACAATAGAGTAAAATTCTGAAGATCAAGTACAATGCAAGGTGGTGACATTTAATTTTTTTTTTATTTTTAGATGGAGTCTCGCTCTGACACCCAGGCTGGAGTGCAGTGGTGTAATCTTGGCTCACTGCAACCTCCACCTGCTGGGTTCAAGTGATTCTCCTGCCTCAGCCTCCTGAGTAGCTGGGGTTATAGGCACACACCACCACACCTGGCTAATTTTTGTATTTTTAGTAGAGACGGGATTTCACCATGTTGGTCAGGCTGGTCTCAAACTCCTGACCTCGTGATCTGCCCGCCTCAGCCTCCCAAAGTGCTGGGATTACAGGTGTGAGCCTCTATGCCCGGCCTATTGTTACCTTTAAAAATATTAAAAGTCAACTAAAAACTATCTAGAGCTCATAAGGATCTACTAAAGCAACACTAAGGCTACTATGAGTAGGACACCTGTTTATTGTTTACTAAGTCAGTGGTCCTCACCTGGGACAGACTGGGCCTGTCGTTATTACATTATTTAAAGCAGGTGAGCTACCACACCATCCCAGCTATCAGAATTTTATGATTCATGAATTCCAACAATCACAATAAAAATAAAGCTGCATTATTTCCAACCATCCCCCATGCTCCTCACACAGGGCACCAAGTTTTCACATAGCCAGAGATGGTGTGGATGTTGGCATATTTTGCTACTTGCTGTACATGCCCAGTTTCTTAATGAATGCGGTCACTGGGAAACCAACCCCACTCCTTTTTCTAACGACAAAGTACAAGAATCAGTAAAAAAATAAGTAAAGCTTAGGGATTGGGGGAAAAACTGTTTATTATCTAGCTCTTGTCTATCTCGTATGTTTATGGTTCAAGGATGTGCTATTTATTAACTGCCTCCCTCAAGTTATAAATCTTACACTCACACAAAGGCATAGGGGTACATTAGCTTCAAACTATCTCCTATATCCACTGATCTAAACAGACATGGGGAAAATCAAATTAACTCAAACCTCTTATCTAAATCAAAGTCTGCCAAGTCTGAAGGGGGAAAAAAAATTGTTTTGGGGGGATGTAAAAAAAAAATAGCAAGAAAGATGCTGTCTTTCTAGAAGCAACCCAAACCCAAATCCCTGGACAATTCTCTGGCTATCTTTTCCTTAGGTAGTGGGAGTTAAGGAGACAGTCCTGACAGGAGCCTGCATAACACAAATCAAGAAATTATCCTCACAGCCAAGGCCGGTGACACCATTCCTTAACCTGGCGGAGGGGAGCTTTTCAAGGCTTATGAACCAGGATCATATTATTCCATGTCTCTGAAACTTGGGTCGGTCCCTCTGTCTTTTTCTCGTGCTAGTTTCTCTGTGATTACGCATTAAAATGTAGAGCCAGTCATCTCTGGCTCCTAGAGACTCCCAGGTTGATGAATGCACACCCGTCCTGGAATTTTGCCTGAAGACCAGTAACGGGACTCGGTGTGCCCGGGCCTGTTCGGGGCACGCAGCGCAAGACCCGGCTCCGTAGGGTGGGAAGATGCCCGAGCCCAGGGAGACCCGACCGAGACGCCCCCTCTCCTGCCCAGCGCGCCCCCTTCCGTCCCCAGCAAGAGAGCAAAGGTCCCAAGCCTCAATCCGGGCTCAAGCGACCAAACCCCTTTCTGGAGTCTGGACCACTCACCATTCGGGACAGAGCTGCCCCCAAAAGTTAAAATGAGACAAAAGGGCGGGAAGCCCCCAGCCCCGGGGCGGGGCCGGCCTAGAGCCCTGCGCTCCAGCTTTGGGAGCTCACCCAGGCCCGGGGAGGGCCAGCCTGGCTGCTCACGGGACCCTCCCTTGTTGGCCCGGCCGTGGCCGGGAACCCACGCGTGGCCGGTGCGCGCTGCCAGTGCTGCAGCTGAGGTTCGGGTTCGGCCCGCGCCCGGCGTGAACAAAGCGGCGGCCAAGGCCTGGGACGGCGGGGACTGAGCCGCCGGCTCCACGCCACCCCCAGGCCCAGAAGAAACACCGACTGCGGGCCGGGCACAGCACCCGGCCGGGGAAAGGACCCCCCGAGTTACGCGCAAACTTTCTTTGAATGGCGCCCAGGTGGGGTGAACCATCCCAAAGAAAGGAGGATGGGCTTGGGAAGGGAGGGCTCGGCTCAGGTCGGGGGGACCCCTCCGTCCCCACTCCCTCCCCGCCAGCTGCCAGGGAATGATGTCATCGCCTCTCCGGGCCCTCACCCCTGTCTCTGCCAGCCCCGCTTTCTCTGCCCTCCCACCCCAGGTCTGACCCCTCAGGGAGCGTGGCCAAGATTGAGAGGGGCGGGGGGCCGTGGGGGTGCGAGGTGTTCAGAGAAGAGTTAGGAGAGCGGGAGGGATCGTCCGTGGCAGCAGAGCATCTTCTCCCGTCTGGGCCCTGCCAAGATGATGCAGACATTCCTATCTGGAGCTCCGCTTTCAGGGATCTGTGCTCCCGCGGGCCGGGGGAGGGAGAAGGCTCGGGAAGGAAGCGGCCGGGTGGAAAGTGCGCTGACGAGTCTCTTGTCCTCCCCGCCCCCACCCTGTCCCGAGCCCTGCACTCCCGACTCGCGGCCCACCCTGCACGCTGCACTCCCTTTAATTCACACATTTCTTCCACCAGCCTCAGGGCCGACTCCCCGCGCCTACCTCGGCTCTCCGGGCCGCCTCCCGCTGCTGCCCGATTCCGCGTCCGGAGCGAGCGGGAGCTGCAGCGGGCTCCGCGGACCGGGCGCGGGGCAGGTATCGGGCTTTATACCTCGCCCGCCGGGTGACTCAGGAGGCTCCGAGCCTTCACCCGCCGCCCTTCAAAATAAGAGTCCGGCGGCGCGGCGGGCGGGAGAGAGGAGGCGTGGCTCGCAGCTCTGGGACGCGGCCCCCAGGTTAGGGAGGCTTCCCCGCACCCACTCGTAACCTTGTCCCGCCCTTTGCATCTTTCTGGTCGCAGGCCCCTTCCTGGGGCAGCCAAGCTACAAATCGGGCTTTCCTGGAACGATCGAGAAGTGCTAATAACGGGAAAGAATTTAAGTTTTTTAGGCCCATAGATATGTTGTCGGCATGTTAGGATGATTCTCCTCCGGTGTTTGTGTTTTTTCCTTTACAGACTAAAGAGTGTCCAATAAACGCGACTCCAGGGCAGCGTTTTAGGGGAAAGCAATACAAACTCACGGTAGAATGGAAGCTGCCCTGAAGGAATGGAACTGCGAGACTGGGGCTGGGACTGGGGCTGTGGGGAGGGAAAGCGCATACAGTGTAAAAACGATTGTGTGACATTAAATCGAAAAGCACAAATCATCATGCAGTATATTTCTTTTCTAAGGAAGAGGAAGGATAATTTTTAGATTTCCATTAATTAGTTTACTGGGTTCTGTGTAATAAAAAGCTAAATTCAGGAGCCCTTAGGGTGAGAAGAGTAAAGCATTTGATCTAGCAACATCTGAGGAACCCGGTCCCTATCCTATCCTGTGATCCTCTTAGCTCATAAACTACTGGAGGCCCTGAGTCACTTATTTTAACGCTCATCTACACAGGAACTTCTGTAGAAGTGTTTTCAAAGAGGAACTGGACTCATTCGTTCCAGAATTAATATTCTATGCAAAATTTGTGACAGATTGTGGGCTTAGCCCTAAATCCAGATCACCAACTTTTCTTTCACCAGATCAGCTAAGAACACCCCTGGCTCTGTGTATAATCCTCCGGTAGCTGGGTTGGCACACCATGTTACAACAATTTCTGTCTTCTTTCTCCTTTCAGAGTGTGCTCCTTGGCCACTGGGACCAAATCTTTCACACACAATAAGCTGTTAACAAAATGAATGCATGAACGAATGAATGAATGGTAATATCTACCATTTACTGAACTTACTGTTGTGCCAGGCTGTTTCGGTAACGTGGTCACTCGGTAACTGCCAATAAATGCTAACTAGTTTTGAATAGCCAGTAGACCACTTGTTTAAAGGGTTTAGTACTGTAACTGTATCCTGCCGTCATCACTGATATCTAACACTAGCATTGCTAGGTTCACTGTCTTCAGCCAGGTAGTCTATTCCTCTCTCGGAAATATCTTTATTGACTTTTAAATGAATAACGATGTCTGTAAAATATTAAAAACCAAATATTGTTCTTTAAACAATAAACCAGAATTGAATGTCCCTGTGATTTTACTCCCAGAGATAAATTGTTAGCTGCCTAAAATATAGTCCTCCAGGCTTTTGGATGTGTATTTAAACACACACTTAAAATAGCTTAGATAATTGTTTCCATACAATTTTGTAACTTTTTTTTTGAGACAGGGTCTCACTCTGTTGCCCAGGCTGAAGTGCAGTGGTGCAATCATGGCTCACTGCAGTTTTGACCTCCCAGGCTCAAGTGATCCTCCCACCTCAGCCTCCTGAGTAACTAGGGCTACAGGCACGTGCCATCATACCCAGCTAATTTAAAACATTTTTTTTTGTTCAAGACAAGGTCTCGCTATGTTGTCCAGGCTGGTCTCAAACTCCTGATCTCAAGTGATCCTCCCACCTCGGCCTCCCAGGCGTGACCACTGCACTCAGCCTATAACTTTTTTTTTTTTTTTTGAGACAAAGTCTCACTCTGTCACCCAGGCGGGAGTGCAGTGGCGTGATCTCGGCTCACTGCAACCTCCACCTCCTGGGTTCAAGTGATTCTCCTGCCTCAGCCTCCCAAGTAGCTGGGATAACAGGCGCCTGCCACCACACCCAGCTAATTTTTGTATTTTTTGTGGAGACGGGGTTTCACCATGTTGGCCAAGCTGCTCTTGAACTCCTGACCTCAAGTGATCCGCCTGCCTTGGCCTCCCAAAGTGCTGGGATTATAGGCATGACCCACTGCACCTGGCCTGTAACCTATTTTTTTTAACCTAATAATATACTGACCATAGTCATCTTTCTGGGGATAATACAAAGCATTATCATCTCTTGCATTTTTGAGAGGGTGATAGGCCAACAATTCATTGTCCTGGAACACAAGCTTTAAAGAGTGAAAATCACTTTGCCTATTCTAATATTTCTAACAGTATTTCCCTGTTTAGCTTCATCTTTCTTTGAATTCTCAGTTTGTTTACTCCCATGTCAAATGGCCCTTAGGGCTGCAGCAATGACATCACCTGGCCTGCAGCAGGGTTTTCTTGCAGGCTGTGATGGGACACTGACTACAGAGTGCCACCAGACGAGAGTTAGGACGTGTGATCTGTGCCATTAACTGTGGGACTCTGAAGCTTCCTTATTTCCACAATAATGGGATTAATCTGATGGATTTTTAAGTTATACTTCTTAAATTTTATGATTTTATGATTTAGGAGTCCTTTCACAACATAAAGAGCAGAAAGAATAAAACAGATGTCTGATATTACCACCTGTAGTGTTTACCGGCCATGGAAGGGACTGTGGGGTAGAATAGACTTGAAGAGTTGATTGGCTGTGAGAAAACATACGCACTTCCTTTACTCTGAGGAGACAGCAAAAGAAGGATGATCCATTAGATCTGTCATCTCTGTGTCTGCCTTATTCCAACTACAGGTGCCCGGAAAGATGCGTACGTACACATGGACCAGTTTTCACTTTTCAGTGCCGAAATCCACGAAGATTTAAGGCACTGATGCAAAACACTGAATATTCCAATGTTTGCAACTTTGAAGGTTTTACACATGAACCGTGGGAGGTGTGGATACATCTTGGCCATCACTTTGAACAAGCCCCAGAATTGCTAAAACTAGTATCAGTAGAAGCACTGATGAGAATTTCTGCCAAGTTTGAAAAAGAATATTCCATCCTCCTCTGAACACTGAAGATTCTGATCGAGTCTTCTCCTTCTATTACTTTTATTTCATTCTTCCTTGACTAAAACTTAGCGCTCTGTGGATTTGAGATAAGATGAAAGGGGCAGAGAATAAATACACAATGAACTTTTATTTCGTCAGGAGTGACACTCAAGGAACTCCCTCCAGCTTCGCTGGCTGTATCTGCCAGAGTCTCTGCTTTAGGGCGTGCATCTCTGGCTTTACCTTCACAGGCTTTGGCTCAGAGGCCTAAGGCTTCAAACATGCAAATTTACTTTGAGATGAAACGTTGGGCTCAATTCGCCAAGTATTTGGGGAGAAAAGTGGAAAGGGTGAAAGTAACCTTCAAATCATTCCTTTTCATATTTTTCTCACAATGAAAATAGTGAAACGTAGGTGGTTAAAAACTAAAACACTAAAACGAAAGACACTAAAAACCAACAGTATTCACTAAAGAAAGAAGATATTGGCAGTGAAACCAAATCACAGATCTATCTATTTATCAGTCGACTGATTGATCTATCTAACTACTGACGGGTATTGCACACTATCTAGCTCAAAATGCTCAGCATAGGTAACATGATAATATTTTATAAAGTAGATATGATTAGCAAACCAAGTAAATGTCTTTTTACTGCTACCACAAATCGACATTGTTCAATCATGCTTTTCTAACTTAAGAATTAAAGCCCAAAATCTATATTTTCATTTATTTTATTTCCATGTAGCAGCAAAGGAATATTAATATATCTTCAGGCATTTTGCTTAATATTTTAATGATAATTACCAAAACTTGAGATTTTCCTAGAAGATTCCTGGCTTCTGGATTGGCACATTTTCTACAAGGAGGCTTTTGCTATGTGTTTCCTCAGAGTGATCAATGTTGTCTATAAAAGATGTTCTGATAATCAGGTCAGCATCAGGATCTTGTTCCATTCACTTCTGGTGTTTTGATGTTTGTTGTTGCTGTTTTGAGACGGAGTCCTGCAGAGTTACCTGGGCTGGAGTGCAATGGCGTGATCTCGGCTCACTGCAACCTCCGCCTCTCAGGTTCACGCGATTCTCCTGCCTCAGCCTCCCGAGTACCTGGGATTACAGGCATGCACCATCACACCCAGCTAATTTTTTGTATTTTAAATAGAGACAGGGTTTCACTATGTTGGCCAGACTGGTCTCGAACTTCTGATCTTGTGATCTGCCTCTTCGGCCTCCCAAAGTGCTGGGATTACAGGCATGAGCCACCGCGCCTGGCCTTTGATGTTATTTTTAAAAACTTGATTTAGCTCTTATATATTTTTTAGAGTGACAGAATCTTGCCTGAATGGCCTGTTTCTTCTATTGTAGTTGCTACCTTTGCAAGGGCTCCCAACTACATTTATCAAACAAGAACAAGACTAAGGAAATAACAGATTAATTATAGATTTTACCTGATATTGATTCATAGTAATGTTATGTTTGGGAAAATGTTTCTGAGAGTAGAATGCTTAAGATCAGCTTTTAGTCCATTCATTTTTAAGAATAAGCAACTTTTAACAATCTTGGACTATTTTGAATTTGGACTCTGTAATTAAGTGTAACATTTTATACAAAACACATTTGTCTCCATATCAACAACTAGTAATTATTTTAACAAAAGTGAGAAACTTTAAAAAACCAAAATGTGGGTATTCTAAAGAGGCTCAGCCTCATGCATTATCTGATCATGAAGACAGACTAGTAGGGGAGGAGGGAAAGGGCACCCCTCCGAGGACAACTCATATTTTGAACATGAAAACAAATTCATCTATCCTATTGGTAAAGATAACTTTATGGCTCTTTGGTTTGTTCACAACTTTTTATTAAGATAAGGGAGAATGGATCGGGAAAAAAGAAATGGGACTGTTTGTACTTATATAGACATAACTAGAACCCAGTGGACATCAAATGCTATGTCACAGGGATAATGACAACCAGGTCTGCAGTTGGAATGTAAAGAAAGGCCACGCTACGATAAACAAAAAACAGGCTGAGCTTATGAGAGTGAGGTAAGCCTTGAACATCCGAGACAATTCCAGAGGACTCAAAATCAGAGTCGGGAGGGGGCTGAAGAGATCATCTAGTGAAGGCATGTCCTGAAAAGAGCATGGCCTTTGGAGCTGGACAGAGTGGGGTCAGTTCCACTGTTTCCATGACCTTGAAATCACAAAGGTTTTGTTTTCTCATTTGTAAAGTGGAGGTTAAGGTATTTACCCTGGACTGCTGTTGAAAAGACACAGTGCGATGCTGCCATTGCAGTGCCTAACATACTGTTTGGTATGTAGCAGGTGGGGAGCTGGTTTTTGTTTGTTTGTTTTTGCCTTTTAATTTTGTTTTTGCAAAACACAGTATTTAGTTTCAGATAATAAAAAAAAGAGTAAAAAAAAATAATCTGAACTTTACTTTGGGCTGGCATTATGCCAATCATGTCACATGCATTCTCCTGTTTATCTGACTATAGAAACCATGAAGAAGCATCACTATAACTATCATCCCAGGGACAGTGAGCACAGAGAGGTTAGGTAACTTGCCCAAGGGCACGGAGCTGGTAAGGGGAGGAGCGGAGATGTAAATCCTTAACTCCAGAGTCCAAGCTCCAAGGAATATATATGTTTGGAGTAAAAAATACATATTTATGGAAAGTGCATTCACCATCCATTCACCGTCCCTAAGATCTCCATTTTACCAATGGAGCAATTGATTATTGCCAAGTTTTATTGTGCATAGTCAGGTCTGCTTGATCTGAAATAGTTAAGGCAGCTTCTAAACATGTCCTGCTTGATCCACAGTAGAATCTGACTCACTATTGAGCACCCTTTTCCAAATCAAATGAGTTATGCTGGCTCTGAAGGAATCATCCACAGATTCCATGTGGATTACTAAAGAGGCATAGTGAGAATTTGCCTGTTTATGTGATTCTCCTGAATAAGTGGTGAAATACCGTTATCAGTGGACTAAATATTTGAACTTATCCTACATAAGAAAAACCTTAAGTTGTATCTTATATATATAGTGATGGATAATAGACAAAGATGGGCTATTTAGGCGAGGATTATAGATTTTACGTTAATCCCAGTGGCAATTCATGAAGTCATGGGCAAGATCATGCATAAAGTCCTCAGCTTGTTCTTTTAATACTATTAATATTACCTCTGGTGACACCACAACAAGGAATCTTGTGTCGCATTTCATGTAGATTTCCAGGGTGCTTAGAAAACACCCAGATCAGCCATGATTCCATTGTCGCTCCCAGAAATACAGGAAGTAAAACTCTCTCAGCAATGGAGCTGCTTAGGGTGTTGCAGCGCCGTTTTCAGAAGAATGAAGTCAATTCAAAGGAAACCATGGACTCCGACAGGCTATACATAGGGGACTACCACAAGAAGGAGGGAATTGGGTCTATTTCCCTAACTCTGATTAACCTGTCATCTCTGAAACCTTCCTTCTACCCAGCACTTCACATCTTAAACTTGAATACCCATTCTTCTGGATCAATACACGAATCCTCTGCGTCAAATAAACGGGATTATGTTATCTGAAGTACTTTATTTTTCTCATTAGGAAAATACATAATGATTTGCTTCAGTGCTGAAGTTAAAGGTTTTCTAGCAAAGATATCCAACTACTAAGAGAATCATTGAGATTATTTTGCAGTATATATCTTTAACAAAATAAAATGTACAAACCTAGACTCCAATATGGAAATGGAATGAGAAGAGAGAGAGAAGAGAGAGAATAAGGAGAAGTCAAACATTCCAATTAAACTTTCTTTAAATATAAAAATGTAATAAATGTATTTAAAATTAGAAAATTCTCTGAATATAGACCATAAGCTCCATAGGAGAGAATATTTGGTAACATTGGCAATTAAAGAAATGAATTTGGCCAGGCACAGTGGCTCACGCCTATAATCCCAGCAATTTGGGAGGCCAAGGTGGGAGGATCACTTGAGCCCAGGAGTTGGAGACCAGCCTGGGCAACATGGCAAAACTCCATCTCTACAAAAAATAGAAGCCAGGTGTGGTGGTGTGCATCTGTAGTCCCAGCTACTTGGGAGGCTGAGGTGGGAGAATCGCCTGAGCCTGGGAGGTGGAGGTTGCAGTGAGCCAAGATCATGCCACTGCACTCTAGCCTGGGTGTCAGAGTGACAACTTGTCTCAAAAAAAAAAAAAAAAAAAGAATTTATCTGATATATAGTTTATATAATTGACAGTTAAAACAATTGACAATAATATTGATATTGCCTGTTACAGGCCCCTTAAGTGAGTTATACTAGGTCACTGCTGATACAATGAAGTACTAGATTTCAAGGAAAAAAAATTAAGATTTTTTTTACCCAAGATTTCCATAGTCGTAAATGTAAAAAATAATTCCATTGCTCCAAAGAAGATCATTATTCTTGTATTAGTATATGATATTTGTCTGTTTTTAGTAACTTTAGAAAAAGTTCAATGATTTTGAGAAAATTTGGTCAATTTATAAGACTTATCAAAAGATGTTTCAAATTAAACTTTGGTTCAATCTGTTATGTTCAAAGGAACTGGTGGCCTATGAATATTTTCAAATGACTATTTCTTTTACAATATATAATGGATTTTAATAAGATATGGCTCATGAAAAGAGTTCAGAGAGAAGACTGCAGTGAGAGAAATAAGAGTTTAGAATATCATTTAAAAAGTATTCACTTAAGAGGATTGGTAAAAAAATAAAAAAATAAAAAAATGTATTTCTGGACAAAGTTGACAAAGTAAGATTTTGAAAGTAAAGTTTTCAATGCAAGTGAAAAGAAAATACGGCAACCATAAATAAAGACTAAATTCAGTCCTGCCTCTTTAAAAGCCAGGCCTTCTGTAAATCATTACCTCAATTTTAGCAAAAGTCTCATTAGAGATTAATTTATTGGCAATGGGTATATGCATGTTTGGGCCCATTGTTGCATTTTGTTCATTAGCTTATAGGTGGCAACATTATTATTCCATCTTCATTTGTGGGTGGTACAAGTACAAGCTTGACATAACTTTGGTGTCATTGTTCCCTTGTTTGCCCACTGCATGTCACTTAAGAAAACTTTGTGTAGCAATGAATAAACTGGTCTGACAAAAATTATCTTCACAAACTGACTCCATTTTGGAGAACACAGACACAGTCTTTTAGCATCATGGAGGAATTAATTTTTGATTCAGTCACCTGCTTCGTTGTCATATTATGAACAAAGGGCCCTACATAAGCAGCCCTGGCAGAGCACAGTGGACACAAATACTGGCTTTTCTAGGCCAAGTAGTGTTACATAAGGAGAAAGGGATTTCTTTTTTTTGAAATGGGTCCTGCTCTGTTGCCCAGGATGGAGTGCCGTGGTATGATCTCAGCTTACTGCAGTCTCCATCTTCTGGGTTCAAGCCATCCTCCCACCTCAGCCTCCCGAGTAGCTGGGACTGCAAGCGTGCACCACCCCATGGCTAATTTTTTTCTATTTTTTGTAGAGACAGGGTCTCACCATGTTGCCCAGTCTGGTCTCAAACTCTTGAGCTCAAGTGATCCATCCACCTGCCTTGGCCTCTTAAAGTGCTGGGACTCTAGGCGTGAACTACCTTGCTGAGAAAGGGATTTCTGATTCTTGAGCTGCTCATTGTTCAGAGACAACATCAGGAAAAATAGAAGAAACGGGCCTAGCAGTGTTCTCTGTTACAGTGACAGTAAAAATTGATGGGGCCAGCTATGGTTCCATGAAGTCTCTTTGTCCATAATCTTAGGCAGGGCCAATTTATTCATTAGGTTCAGTGGGCAGGGCTGACACTTTGGGCAACCCATTTTAATTTTAATAAACCCAGAAGGAAAAAGTGAACATAAATAAATATAACAATGATGACCATATAATAATGAATCCAGCCTGGGTTACATTCATCGTTATACCAATACAACTATAAAATATAATTCTATTTTTTTTAATGGAGAAACAGACCCACAAAGGCAAAAGTGCCTAAGGCCCATGAAAGTCATAATGCAGCCCTATCCTTGGGTATCTGACATTCATCTGAAACTTTGACACTTTTCTTTCATTAGATATAAAGACAAGCTCTACCACCTATTCTCCATTTACCATTGTATTCTATGTGAACCTAAATCAGCAGGTGTCACAAGGTTTTAGAAGAAGAAAACAACCTCCAGTATTCTCAAGCTCTTCATAATCAAAGCGCGGAGACAAAAATCAGCTGTTGACAACAGGTGCTTTGCAGTTGTTCATTCATCTGGACATTTCTTTTATGAGTTAATTACTCATAGCTCCATGGTGAACAATCTGCACATCTGGGAAAATAAAACTGCCCACTGAAAGTGAATTACTAGAGCGTTGGTGAAACACAATAGTTAATTCATTTGGATACCCTTAAAAGGCTTAACAAAAATCCCTGAAGCACTTGGAAGTTGGACTCCGTGTCTGAAGAATGAGTTAGCATCAGGTTGAAGGCTGCAACATAGGAATATGTGATTCCAACTTCTCATTCAGCTCTGGACACTTCCCTGGGTCACCCACTCTCTCCTTTACACAGCCACCTCTCCCAGAGCTTCCCATTGATCAGTATCATTTGACCTCATCAGCAAAATGCCCTGCTTTTCATTTAAGTGCCTACAGATTTCCTTTTCAATTTCAACTTCTTTGTGGTGAAAAGAGAGTACTTTGCTACCTGCCTCCCCTCCCCACCCCGCCCCCTCCCCAAAAAGAAAAAAATCTAAAACCAAACAAAAGCTCTAGTATGTAAAACAATTCCTAAGCTAGGTTCATTATTATCACACAGCTATTTAGACTTTAAATATAAGAAAGACCTCATCAGGTCCTGAGTCCTCTTGGAAATGAGGTCTTGAGACAAAATTCTCATACTCTCTTAGTTTCCCCATGTGTTCTGCGGAGGGGCTGGATGGCTGAGCTCTAACATTCCTTTCAGCTGGAGGGTTCTGGGATCAGGCCTCAGGCCAGCCCACCATGGCCTGGCACAGAACTTTCAGCAACTCTTCAAAGGGTGTTGGGGTATTATACAGAGCAGTGGGCTTCAACAACAGTCTATTGAGAGATGAGAAAAAAAGTACTAAAACTTTTTGTTTTTTTTTTTTTTTGAGACAGCGTTTTGCTCTGTTGCCCAGGCTGGAGTGTGATGGCGCGATGTCGGCTCACTGCAACCTCCACCTCTCGAGTTCAAGTGATTCTCCTGCCTCAGCCTTCTGAGTAGCTGGGAATACAGGCACGCGCCACCATGCCCGGCTAGTTTTTGTATTTTTTTTTAGTAGAGACGAGGTTTCACCATTTTGGCCAGGCTGGTCTCGAACTCCTGACCTCAGGTGATCCACCAGCCTCGGCCTCCCAAAGTGCTAGGATTACAGCCGTGAGCTACTGCACCTGGCCTAAAACTTCTCTTTATACGTATATTCATCTCATTCTTCAAATTTTTCTCTCTTTGTGTATATCTGTATGTGTAATAATACATTAAACATGTATATATTTGTACATACATATATATACCCATATCTGCATACACACACATACATATACATGATATTTTACCAAAGGGGATGAATGATGAAAAAAAAACCCTTAGTATCCCATGGTTTTAAGGTAAGATGAAATAAGTAGAGAACAAATACGTAATCAACTCATCAGATAATGTTTTACAGAGGACTTAGGATTTCCATTTCTAATGTCATGCTTAGCACTATTTAGTTCATAAACATACACTTTCAAACATGCAAATTTAACTTCAGGTGAAATAATTGAGTCTATTTTCCACTACTTTGGGGAGGAGGATGGATTAGGTAAAGATAATTCCTTCAAATCATTCCTTTATATGGAGATTCAACTAAATACCCTCACTGTGAGTTACAGAGTAGATTACTCTGGGCATATCTTTATGTCTGCGACATTTGGAGCTTGGATGTTGTGGACAAGCAAAGCATGCGACTTGCTAAATCTTTTTCCATACTGATGTGACAGGAATCATAACCCAAAGAAATACAGAGACATTGATTACTCAATAACTCTTATTGCGATCCTCACTTAATAAATAATAGCATCATTAGATTCCTTCACTGGTATGACATACAACATTGCAAAATTTATATATGTCTGTCCTCCAAATTTTCACTGATGCAGGTAATTTTTGGAGTTATCTCTGTAACTATCATTCTCATATTCAAATAGAAAAATTATCACCTGGATACCTGGCTTCTGGAAGCCCATCATTTTATTTACTCAAAGTAGAAGTTCTTCCTCATACCTTTGGTCATAGTCAAGAGAATTGTCATCTGCTTGGGATACTTTAGGTGTATTTTCAAAAACTTTCACTGAACACCTACTGAAGTAATGCAAGTTCATGCTTAAGAGCTCATGCTTTGGGTGTAAATCCCAAGGCTGATACTTTGTCTAAATCTCAACATACGCACTTGTGATGCATATGTATCCATATGCATAACTGGCACTATTTCTCCATGTTCTTTTCTAGTCCTCAAAGCATAGCTATACAAATAGCTTGCAGTTTCACAAGGTAACTATTATTTTATCATTTATCATAAACATTTTTGCCTTCATAGGTAGGCTTAATTGTTACTAGTTTTAATTGCTGCATAATATTCCATTGCTAGGTGTAAGGCTTTGGGGAAGTTATTTAACCTCTCTGTGCCTCAGTTTCCTCCTCTGGTAAAATGAGAATAATAGCACTGCACACCTCATTAATTGCTGCAAGGATTCAACGAGACTTTGGAAAGCATTTGGCACGGCGCACATGGCATTGCTGCCAATAAGTTTAGTTATTACTGAGAAACATGACTTCTGCCACTAAGGAGTTAACATTCTAAATAAGTAACTAGATGAAGCAGAATCACCTTGCCTAAGACAAGACTATAAATTGTCTAGAGCTCCTTCAAACTCTTAAGTCTTTCGAAGTAAGACTGATGGAAGTACTGTTTAAGTTCGCCACAGGAGAGGGGCAAGAAGGCAAAGGCAGTAAGTAGAGCTCTAGAGAACAGCCATTAAGGATTTAACTACTATTTTCAACAAAGGAGTTGGCTCTGGCATTAACTCTTTATGAGACCCTGCACAATTCACTTCGAGTCCTGTGTCTCCATTTTCAAATCTCCACTATAGAGGGTTGGATGAGATTACATTTAACATTCTATGATTACTCAATAGTTATTATAAGCCATCACAGGAAATTCTATAAATATATATTTACTCCTTTGCTTCTCCTCTGCTTTTTGACACCTGGGTGTGTAAATAATTTCTGCATTGTTCTAAGTCGCAATTATTTTTCCCTGGAAATGCAATAATTCAAACAAGCTGATTTATGCAAAATGCTTTCTAATCATTTGGAGTTCTTTATAATTACTCCCAGCAGTAGCGGGGTCACCAAAACAAAAGCACGGAAAGATTAAATGAACTGCTCTTTGTGAGAACAGTTTATTATGTGATCTCAATGTCAGGATTGGCTCCCAATTGCCATTCAGGGCTTTAGAAGGAGATCCTGATGCAGGTGCTCTGAATCTTCTCTTTAAACTGGGGTGCTGCTGATGACGGTGTTTAATCCTGGGCTGACTCTGCCAGTCTCTGGTTACCTCACATTATTCACAGCTATACCAGAGGAATCACACACACACACACACACACACACAAATGGTGTCGGAGCCTCTGCAGTTACATTTTTGTGGGTGATTGTTTTTCTCTCAAAAGAATTACACTTGCTAATTTTAAATAATTGACATTTTGCTATTTTTGCTAGCTTTGCTATTTTTAAATAATTGACAAGTCAAATCAGTAAGTAAAGCAGTTCTGTAAATGGCAAAGTCTATTACAACATCACTAACTAGCTACACAAAACTTTGTGACTTATATTTGCTGGATAGGTAAACTCTGAAGCCTCAGTTCTTTCTGACTCTGGAATCCTGCCTCTTGCCTGTAAGCTTGTTCATCATCATCTTTTTTTGAAAGGCATTTATTATTAAAACACACAAAATAAAGATGACAAAAAATCTACCTCTATGTATAACACACTAGCACTATTTCACCATGTTCTTTTCTAGTCCTCAAAACATAGCTATACAGATAGTGTGTAATTTTACAAGGTAACTTTTCGTCATTATTGTATCATTTATCATAAACATTTTTTGCCTTCATAGGCTTAATCATTACCAGTTTTAATTGCTGCATAATATTGCATTGTTGAGATAAGAGAATATTCTGTGTATTTGACTTCTAAATTTTTTGTTTTAAAATTATAAAAAATATGCTATACTAAACATCTTCAGGCTTATACATTTCTTTTCCCATTTTGAGTTACTTCCTCAGGGCAAATACTGAGAAGTATGATTTTGAAGTCAAATACTCTTTTTACCACTATTTATTTATTTATTTGAGACAGGGTCTCACTCTGTTATCCAGGCTGGAGTACATGGTACAATCATGGCTCACACAGTCTTGACCTCCTGGGCCCAAGCCATCCTCTCAAGTAGATAAGACTACAGGTGTGCACTGCCACGTCTGGCTTTTTCGAAATATTTTTTTGTAGAGATGGAGTCCCATTATATTGCCCAGCCTGGTCTCCAACTCCTGGGCTCAAGTGATCCTCCTGCCTCAGCCTCCCAAAGTGCTGGGATTACAGGCGTGAGCCAGCACACCCAGCCTTTTCCCCCTGCTCTTGACATCTATTGCTAAATTGCTTAAAAAAAAAAAAAAAGTCAACTAGTGAAGCATTGGTAGGATGGAGCTTGGTCATTAAAATGACTATTTGTGGGCATAACACTGTGTCTCATTTTAATTTTTTCTTTGTTTGTGATAATAAACATTTTGTCACAAGCCTGACATTTTCTTGAAGCATGATCAAGGTAGCTTATTCAATAGAGTTTATATTTCAGTTTAAGTGGGGGGCATGTTATTTTTGGACCCAGAATACACTACATTGTAAGATCATCTACATGCCGTGGTCAATCTTTGTGTGTTCCCTATTTTGCACTCCAGTTTAGCTCTCTACCTAAACTCTTCTGGGCAGGTTCTGGTAGTTTCTGATTCAAGTGTGGGCTGTCCAATTTTGTATTTTGCATGAGAACAGAAGGATAGATTTGTTCAACTGCCAATCCTAGAGTTGCCAACAATTTAGTTATTGAGGGCTTTCAAAACTCTTACCCAGGATGAGTGTCTTCTATTTATTCCTAGTTGTGGACATAAGTAAATTGATTTCTTGGTTAATAGAAATAATTTCTCAATGTTGGTTTTGTAGGACAAAAAAAGGTTGTTTCAAATTATGTTTAGGAGTATCTGAAATTCTCCTTCCAAATCTTTGTTGTCTTCCACCCGTACTGCAAAAAAAGTATCAAAATAAGAGCAGCATTTATCCATAGGATCAGTGACATATTATTGGCCACTGTGGAGAGTTGGGGAGATGGTATTGAGAAGATTAAAACAAGTACTGACAGTTTCTTTGCGTAATTTGCCTCTTTTGACATCTTTTTCAGTAACTATCAACATATTTAAGTTAGACACTGTATCTAATGGACATTTAACTGATTTGTTAAGAGGTAAGATTTTTCTCAAAGGATACAATTATAATTCAGTGTTCAGGACATGTCTGAAAATGGGTTTCCAGATATTTCTGTTGGTTCTTGGAAACTTCCATCATCTTGGGCTAAAAGTTTCATGCATTACACATAAAGGGAATGTGATAGTGCTTCTAATGCACAACTTGCATTTTTCTATCTTTAACAAAAGCATGCTTATTATTGCCACTGCCACTAAAAGAGTTTCTAAACATCTCTTCAGACACATGTCTATAAAAAGCCAACAGAAAGGGATAGATACGATCTGTTTTTCTCACTCCAGCTGAAAGACCAGAGATACTTCTTTCCCTGTTTATTTTGTGGAACAAGTAAAACAAAAATCCTTTGCCCTTTTTTCTTTGCCTATTTTTACTCTCCGCAATTGCCTTGAGTCCCTGACACACTTCTATTCTGAAATACTTCAGCACTCACTTCCTTATTTGGTCGCTGGAACTGCTCTTTGTCTTGTTCAAACATTCTGCTAAGCTTGCAGCCTCCCTTCACCCCCGCCCCTTGCCCACCACTCCCCCTTTTCTACACACACACACACACACACACACACACACACACACACACACACACACACGGGGCTGGCTCCAACAGGTCACTCTGACTCAGCCTTCTCTGTAGCTCACTAGCCAATCCCCCATCAGTTATGCCCATTTAAGGAGTACCTTTTGGAAACCATAAAGGACCAGAGAGTTTTCAGCTGTTTAAAAAGACTGCTATGTTGCATCACTGGAAGTCACCGCAAAGCATGTATTTCACACAATTGCCTTCATCCTATGGCAGGGTATGTATTAAAAACAACCACCACCAAAAAAAACCCAAAAACAAAACTCCAGGCTGCTTAATTAGTGGTTACTTTATTCCTCAGTGTTTTGGCAGTTAGATTTGGCTGAT
This sequence comes from Pan paniscus, assembly GCF_029289425.2. Lineage (NCBI taxonomy): Eukaryota > Metazoa > Chordata > Mammalia > Primates > Hominidae > Pan > Pan paniscus. The sequence goes on along the minus strand of NC_073252.2, from coordinate 166,585,364 downwards.
AGAGGCAGAGTTCACTATCTGGTTAGTTGTCAATGTTCTCTAATCTATGATTCATGCCAAGCACTCCAATCTCATACTTAAAAATATATATATATATATATACACACATACACATATAACATAGGCCTAAGTAGATGTGCCAATAACACAAAGTAAAGCTCTGGGTTCCTAAGCGAAGAACACACATTTTCAATAAATGTTCCCTTTGCTCTCTTGAGTTGAAAACAAGCAGGCATTTGGAGTGCTGAAGGCTATTTTCTGGTTTCTCTGCTCAGATGTGAGTGAGGAAAGCACGGCTCTCTGCATTCCCTATTTAAGAAAGAGCTGTAATGGTCCCATCCAATAACACAGAGCAGTGTTTCCTTACATATAAACAACTGAGAAATTCCTTGGGCAAGCACATAGCCTTTTGGTTCCTGGAACAAAGCGGATGGTGGTATTCATTATGTCAAATAAACACATCATCCACACTCCAAAGGGAAACCTGAAACAATAAGCTGAACAAAGCAGTTTTCAAGGTTTTAATCCTCTTGCAATTAGCCCTTGTCTAACTCAACTGAAAAATTAAGAGTGAGCGATTTTCCCAGAAGAAAGTACCCTTAAGTGATTAAATATCCACAGTTTGTTCCCAACACTTGTTCTGAAAAAGAATTGGAGCTCGTTTTCAGAGGCAAGTAATCTAAACATACAGGATATCCTATCGCTTAGTATTATTTCTCATTTAGCCACCGAAAATGGTCTGTACCTTCCCTCGTCCACTGTGTTAATTCCTGCAGCCCTGTTACTGGGCAGGCATTGGGCTATCCGCTCCAACCAACCTTTACAGTTTCCACTTTGATCAGAATAAGCAGCAGATCAAATCCTATAGGAAGCACGTTCTCTCCCTGCCTTGTTACCATTCAGTCGATTTTGCTTATTTGTGTTCACCATGGTGACCAATGTGGAAATAGTGTTTAGCTTATGAAATTCCCAAAGTGTATTTCCCTATTTTATGGAGGACAGTTTTAGACCAGCTTGGATGCATTCTTGTTGGAGGAAGACTCAAATCCTTCTTGGATATAGGCAAGGTGTAAGTGACAAATATACTTTCAACTATTTCCACCAGTTAGAATCTCAACGAGCCTGGATGTGCCTTACAAAGTGACTTGTAGGTTCAAACTTGTTTAGGTTTTAGAGCACATGGAAGTTGTGAATGTTTGCACACTATTACACTTCATTCTATTACAGGAGCACCAAGCAATTCTGCTAAAAGAAAATGATGCTAGTGTATGCCTGCAATATTGAAACAGTCACAAGCATATGTCCATGAGAAATGAAATCTGTCAAAGCCCTTCCAAGTTAATTTTAAAATGTTTACATTTGCTCATTCATCTTGTTCTTGAAAAGAAAAATGACAGAGGTCACTAAAAGATTAAAATATTCGCTGGGCACAATGGCTCATGCCTATAATCCCAGCGCTTTGGGAGGCCGAGGCAGGTGGATCATTTGAGGTCAGGAGTTCAAGACCAGCCTGGCCAACATGGTGAAACCCCGTCTCTACTAAAAATACAAAAATTAGCAAGGCATGGTGGTACACAACTGTAATCCCAGCTACTTGGGAGGCTGAGGCAGGAGAATTGCTTGAACCCAGGAGGTGGAGGTTGCAGTGAGCCGAGGTGGCGTCACTGCACTACAGCCTGGGTGACAGAGCGAGACTGTGTCTCAAAACAAACAAACAAACAAACAAACAGAAAAGATAAAAATAGCCATTGTCTTTTAGGAGAAAAATTTTAAATTGAGAAAATTATAGACATTCGGGAAAGAGGGTCACTGTTCACTTTCAGCCCAGTGTCGTGGGAAGCATCACTGGAGAACTGTTGGAATCAAGAACCTAGTCCAAGACTGGGCTTAGAGACCTGCACTCTCCTGCCATTTTTGCTGCAACGCAGTTATGTCGCTTTTGAGGAAGTAATTTCGTCCTATGAACCTTATTTTCCACATCTATAAAGTACAGACCTCATTTTAAATCAGAATTCCCAACATGGTTCGGTTTCATCCTAACAGAAATTATACAGTTGCTTAAGGCAGTCCATATAATCTATTAATTAATGCATTTCCACCCTCATTGTCCCTGCACTGCTGGTAGATATATTTGATACATAAATTAAGGGATTCAGAATTTCAATTCTTAGTGCAAAAAAATCAGGAATTGGTAGATTGAAATGATTTCAAATAATTTCCCCAAATCTAAACTCCCAAACTTTCAGGACAGTTGGTTCTTGTATTTTTGGTGTGTAGCCTTCACACTGATAATTTCCAAATTCAGCCAAAATTTTAGGCTTAGACTCAACCTTTCTCATTGTTTTCTTGGGATCAGTCTCAAACTTTCTGAGACTGGTTTGGAACGTCTCAAAAATGCTGGCAAAATGTATTATTGATAGCGTCTTAATACATTTTTTTGTTGTTGCTTCATCCCACACTGTCTCTATTGAATTCAGAGTTTACTTTAACTTGATTCTATTTCCCATCACTGAAATTCATCCCACTCTCATCTTCCCCTGGGCTCAGGGATATCCTGAGGGATGCTGTGAGGTTCCATAATGAAAAGGGGCTCAGAGATGTGGGGAGAAGGTTTCTTATGCACACATTATTTGGTTATAATAGCCTTTCCAAAGCTACATGAATGATTTGTTTTTTGAGGGAGGTCCAAATATTATACAGATCAAGTTTACCATTTAAAATATATCCAATTATGCGAGACATAATCATACAGCAGCTCACATCTGTAATCCCAGCTACTGGTGAGGCTGAGGCAGGAGGGTCACTTGAGGCCAGGAGTTTAAGACCAGTCTGGGCAACACAGTGAGACCCCCAACTCTAAAACATTTTTTAAAAATTAGCTGGGTGTGGTGGCATGTGCTGGCAGTCCTAGCTACTGAGGAGGCTGAGGTGGGGGGATTGCTTGAGTCCAGGAGTTTGAGGCTGCAGTGAGCCATGATCACACCACTGCACTCCAGCCTGGGTGACAGAGCAAGACCTTATCTCTAAAATCAACCAACCAATCAACCAATCAATCAGATAATGTTATTTTTGTTGTTGTTGTTGTTGTTGTTCTGTAACTGCCTTGCTCCAAAGCAGGGGAAGAGATACATTAAAAGCCCTTCTTTTATAGCCCTTGTTTACCTAGGAAAGTGTTGGGCATGATGTAGAGTGAAAAGCACTAACTTGGAAGTAAAGAAGATATGTTAAATTCCATGATTCCACTAAAATCAATAATACTTTCATCATATAATCTCCTCCTTACCTTCTACAGGCTTGAATTTTTACTGGGAGTTATAATAATTTGAGGAAAAAATACATCACCTCAGTCTTTAAATATGTGGTAGAAAATAGATTCAAATTCATTTCCGCCCCCACAAAAAAGTACGTTTTTCAAAAGAAAGAAAAATTCCAGACTTAAAGAACCACAGGGACACTGAGCCCTTCTGCAGCAGCATTCCAACCACCAATTTGCCTCTGGGGAGGTCCCTCAGCTCCAGGCCCAGCATTCTTTCAAACAGCCTGGGATCTCGCTGATGAATCTACATGGGGGCTGGGGACCAGTACAAATTTTAGGCTTCCCTCTAATTTCCACGCCCACATTTATACTCCAGGTTTTGATGGGGAAAGAAGGAAAATAGTTGCCATCAACTTCTCTACCTTTGTTTAAGTGCAAAAAGAGACACACATACACTCTTCATTATAAAACTTCACATGAATGAGTACAATTGAAGGCTGCTTTCCCAACTTTGACTCTGAATCTCAATACTCATCAAGGAGGCCTGATCGTGAATGTAACATGCTCAGAATGTCTTCACTCTTAGGAAGAGCTGCAGAAATATCTCCTGAGATGGAAAATCTTTGCAAACTAGCAAGCAGGAGAGAGTGTGTAACTTAAATCATCACAGCGATGTGCTGGAAACGCATTCTCGCCTGACATCTGGCCATGACTCAGATTGCCATCCTGGAGGCTTCTTTGCTAAACTTTCTGCCGAACTCCCTGTTCCACAGATGCTGTGCTCCTTGTCTCTCCATGCAGATCAGCCCTATTTGACAGATTCTGTAATTACCCATAAGAGGCCCAAGGGAGATGTTTGTGTATACAGTGCCCCAACAAACCAAATTAAGCTAACCACCTTCATGAAGCGATAAACAGAAAGCAGAGATTCTTAGATACCCCTTACTAATCGTCTGTACTGCCGTATTTCTAAGGAGGCCAAGCTTGGACAAGGGGGTTGGGAACAATCCTAATTGGCTCCAGGCCACAATTTGTGGTTAGTTTCCCTAACACAAAAGTCTAGTCTTTGTCTTGCCAATCTAAGAGAATAAGGAGAGTTTTATAAAGCCATTTATTAGTATGTTTCTCATCAGTCATCATAACCACTCTCACCTCATGTTCTCTTCTTTTATGGAAATACGTTTTTTCCTTGATGTCCTGCTTTATACTTTTGGCCTTTTCTATATTGTCAAACAAAAGTCCCAAAGCAGCTCCATAGCAACCACCTTTTTTATCTCACTCAACAGACTTTCAGGAAACAGGCGAGGGTAGGACTGTCACCTTCACCCAATATTTTGATATGGTTTTTATACTTCCATTTGACACCCCTAATATCCAACGCTGAACAGAAGCCACCATAATATCCAAAATTTCCTGTTTCTCTCAATTCAATAAATGTGTGTGTGTGTGTGTGTGAGAGAGAGAGAGAGAGAGAGAAAGAGAGAGAGACAGAAAGAGAGACAGGGTCTTGCTCGGTCACTCAGGCTGTTATGCAGTGGTATGATTGCGATTATGGCTCACTGCAACCTCTACTTCCTGAGCTCAAGTGATCCTCCTGTCTCAGTCTCCTGAGTAGCGGGGACTACAGGCACATGCCAGTATGCCCGGCTAATTTTTTAAACAATTTTTGCAGATGAGGTCTCACTATATTTTCCAGGTTGGTCTCATACTCCTGGACTCAAGAGATCCTCCCAGCTTGGCTTCCCAAAGTGCTGGCATTACAGGCATGTGCCATCATGCCTGGCCATCAGTAAACATTTTTTGAATACCTACTGATTAAAAATACACTTCCTTATCTACTCATGACAAAAGAGAATCAAGATATTAATCTTTCCTTCCAAGCAGACACACACACAATTCCACTCCAAAACAGCCAGGTGCTAGTAGAGAACAAAAGGAAAGGGAACACAGGTATGACGGCAGTACTGGAAAAACACCAAGACGCTCTGAGAGTGGATCCTGAAGAATATGTTTGGGATGTCACTTTACATGTTGGCTGAACCACAAATCCAGGCAATTCTAACTCTTTTGATTGTCCACAATCTTATTAGTTTTTTGGGTGCAAAGTTGATTCCTTGGAAGATTCACTGTAATAAATGCTGCTGTTCTCTCCCATTCTCCTTAAGTCACCAATTCTCATGTCTTTCAACATCTGTTCTATCTAGGAGATCTCCGTCATCTTACCTGTGAGCACTCAATTTTTTTGTCCTTAACCTCTGACTTTGGAGGGGAAGTATTTCCATTCCCTTGAAATACTACCCAAGCCCCAACTTGTGGTCATGGTCCCACTCCTTCCAGACTCCTCCAGGGTCCACATCTAACTATCATACTTTGGCTATCTTGAATTTTCTTCTTCTTCTTCTTCTTCTTTTTTTTTTTTTGAGACAGAGTTTTGCTCTTGTTGCCCAGGCTGGAGTGCAATGGTGCGATCTCGGCTCACTGCAACCACCACCACCTTCTCCTGCTTCAGCCTCCTGAGTAGCTGGGATTACAGGTGCCTGCCACCATGCTTGGCTAATTTTTTGTAGTTTTAGTAGAGACGGGGTTTCACCATGTTGGCCAGGCTGGTCTCGAACTCCTGACCTCAGGTGATCCACCAGCCTTGGCCTCCCAAAGTGCTGGGATTACAGGCATGAGCCACCATGCTCAGCCTATCTTGAATTTTCAATCCTCAAATCTCCTCTTGTCAATGGGCTCCTTACAAATTTCTCTTATGCTAAGAACATCTTTCAATGACCTGGCTTGGTGATCAAGAATCATTCTTTGTCTTTCCATTCATCACCAAATGTTTTAAAAACATGGTCTATATATGCTCTTTTCCCATTCTTGCTCTTTTTCTGTTCTTCTCTCTTTTCCTGTCCTCCTCTCAACCTCTTACGATCTTGCTTCTTCCTCTCAAATTATACCAAAATGCCTGGGAAAGTCCTCAGCAGCCACCGAGACACCAAATCTAATTCCTCTTCCTAGTGCTCCCCCTTAAGATCTTCAGAATGTTAATCTTTAGAATGAGCCCTGTCTTCCTCAGAGGCTGACCTCCACTCCTTGCCCCCACATTGTTCTCTCCACCCTCCTTCTATTAATACTTCCCTGACTACTCCTTCTTAGCTGTGTTCACCAGCTCCATTTTGCCCCATGTCTGATTTTTTTTTCTTTTTTTTTTTGAGAAAGAGTCTCTCTCTGTCACCCAGGCTGGAGTGCAGTGGCACAATCTCAGCTCACTGCAACTTCTACCTCCTGGGTTCAAGCAGTTCTCATGCCTCAGTCTCCCAAGAAGCTAGGATTACAGGCACCTGCTACCACGTCTGGATAATTTTTGTATTTTTAGTAGAGATGGGGCTTCACCATGTTGACCAGGCTGGTCTAGAACTTCTGGACCTCAAGTGATCCACCCACCTTGGCCTCCCAAAGTGTTGGGATTACAGGCGTGAGCCACAGTGCCCAGCCCCACGTCTGGTTCTTAAATACAGACATTTTCCAGAGTCTGTCTTTAGCCCTCCTCTCTTCTCAGTCTAAGACTTTCCCTGGAGCATTTCTTCTTTCTTATGGCCTTATGTTTCTCTCTAGGTGGATAACTAAAACATGTCTTTAGTCTTAATCTCTCTTCTGAGTTCCAGAAATATCTTTCCAACCATTGCTCTCCAGCCTGGGCAACAGGGTGAGACCCTGTCTCTCCAAAAAAAAAAAAAAAAAAAAAAAAAAAAATGAAGAAGAAGAAGGATTTATAAGGGAAAATTTAAATAAAAGTGGGAACACAGAGTGGGAAGCAGAGCACTTAAAGCTGTTTTACCCTGAGGGAATTTCTCAGAAGCTAGAGAATGAGCTTCAGTTTTCATGGCCTCATGAAAACAAGAGACAGAAGACAAAACCCAAGGCTGGCCTGAGGTGAAGAGGCTAATCATAGACCATTCCCTGTAAAGTGAATGAGAAACAGCAGCAAAAGAAACTCACCCACAAATGCTTCCAATATTGGATGTATTAGACATAGGGCATACAAAAATGACACTGTGTTTAAATAAATAAGAGGATATTTTTTCATCTCCTGGTTCAAAAGATGGTAGCCCACCCACTGCAAATGCTTAAAATCCCTGGCCTGCTTACACACTTGATATGGTTTGGCTGTGTCCCCACCCAAATCTCATCTTGAACTGTACTCCCATAATTCCCATGTGTTGTGGGAGGGATCCGGTGGGAGATAATTGAATCATGGGGGCGGTTTCCTCCATACTGTTCTTGTAGTAGTGAATAAGTCTCATGAGATCTGATGGTTTGATGAGGGGAAACTCGTTTCCATCGGCTCTCATGCTCTCTCACAGTGCAGCCATGTGAGATGTGCCTTTCACCTTCTGCCATGATTATGAGGCCTCCCCAGACATGTGGAACTGTAAGTCCAATAAATCTCTTTTGTAAATTGCCCAGTCTTCAGGTATGTCTTTATCAGCAATGTGAAAACAGACTAATACAATGCTTTACGTTAAGCTTCTCTGGATGTGCTTCCTCTTATGTATCTACTCAATTTTCAACACAAATATGTTTTTTTGTTTTGTTTTGTTTTGTTTTTTTGAGACGGAGTCTCGCTCTGTTGCCCAGCCTGGAATGCAGTGGTGCAATCTCAGCTCACTGCAACCTCTGCCTCCCAGGTTCAAGCAATTCTCCTGCCTCAGCCTCTTGAGTAGCTGGGACTACAGGTACACGTCACCATGCCTGGCTAATTTTTTGTATTTTTAGTAGAGACAGGGTTTCACCATGTTAGCCAGGATGGTCTCGATCTCCTGACCTTGTGATCTGCCCACCTCAGCCTCCCAAATTGCTGGGATTACAGGCATGAGCCACTGTGCCTGGCCCCCCTTATATTCTTATATATATGAATATATTTTCCCTTATATCCTCATATATATTATTATATTTTCCTCTTATATTTTCATGGGCTTACTGGGATATGTAGTACTTATATTACAGATACGAGATATGTTTTGTTTTTCCCGCTGAACTGCTAGCACTTGACACTCTAAATCTTCTCTTAAAACAAAATCTCTGGGCCAGGCACAGTGGCTCACACCTGTAATCCCAGCACATTGGGAGGCCGATGCTGATGGATCACCTGAGGTCAGAAGTTCGAGACCAGCTTGACCAACATGGTGAAACCCTGTCTCTACTAAAAATACAAAAATTAGCTGGGCATGGTGGCGCATGCCTGTAATCCCAGTTACTCTGGAGGCTGAGGCAGGAGAATCACTTGAACCTGCCAGGCAGAAGTTGCAGTGAGCTGAGATTGCACCATTGTACTCCAGCCTGGGCAACAAGAGTGAAACTCTGCCTCAAAGGAAAAAACGAGGCCAGGCTTGGTGGCTCACGCCTGTAATCACAGCACTTTGGGAGGCCAAGGTGGGTGGATCACCTGAGGTCAGGAGTTCGAGACCAGCCTGACCAACATGGAGAAACCATGTCTCTATTAAAAATACAAAATTAGCCAGGCATGGTGGCACTTGCCTGTAATCTCAGCTATTCAGGAGGCCGAGGCAGTAGAATCGCACAAACCCGCAAGGCGGAGGTTGCAGTGAGCCCAGATCGCGCCATTGCACTCCAGTCTGGGCAACAAGAGTGAAACTCCGTCTCAAAAACATAAAAAAGAAAGAAAGAAAAACATCTCTGAATGACTCTCAATATGTTGCACAGTACTTTCTATACAATCAGGAATCAGGAAGTGCTTGTTGAATTAGGTTAAACTGAGTATCATTCACCGTGTGTGTGTGTGTGTGCGCGCGTGTGGGTGTGTACTCATAGCTTTTTATTGGCCCCCAAATTTCTCCCTAAAGCCTTTAGTCTCGTGAATCTCCTCACCACTCCTGCAAAATCCATGCCCATTTGTACCTTCTAACTTTTACTTAGGTTGCTTTCTTTACCCTCCTCTAATCTTTTCCCCTTCCTCCTGCTTACCAAGAAGTTATCTTACTTATTTTGTTTCTGGCTCTCATCGCCCTGGGTATTGAAGTGTTGTGGTTAGGCACCGTGGAGTCCGCATCTCGGGTGCCAGCACCCAGCACAGCTCCGGGCACGTGTTTAGCACTCCACATGCATTTGTTGAAAGAATAAGTGAAACTACATATATGTATGTGTGTAAATGTGTGTGCATATACATGTTTATACACATATATGTATATACATATATACACACACGTATCTATACATCTTGTCAGCCCAAATAGGTTGTAAACTCCAGGAAAATAAGAACAAATATTTTGCTTTTAAAAAGTACTCTTCAAATGTAACTACTGCTTGATAAAAAGGATCTATGCTAAACGACCGCTTCTCCCAGCTGAAGGCAGACCATCTACATTACATTTTTACTCAGTTAAGAGCAAACAATAATAAGTGAATAGCAGGCTGACTCTGTGTGTTAAAAATGATAGGTGATTGAATCTCAAATGTATTAGTCTGTTCTCACACTGCTATAAAGAACTATCTGAGACTGGGTAATGTATGAAGAAGAGAGGTTTAATTGACTCACAGTTCCACAGGCTGTACAGGAAGCATGGCTGCATGGCTGGGAGGCCTTGGGAAACTTACAATCATGGTGGAAGGGTGAAGGGGAAGCAAGCACGTCTTACCTTGGTGGAGTTGGAGAGAGAGAGAGAGCAAAGGGGGAAGTGCCACACACTTTTAAACAATGAGATCTTGGCTGGGCTCACTGGCTCACACCAGTAATCCCAGCACTTTGGGAGGCGGAGGTGGGCAGATCATCTGAAGTCAGGAGTTAGAGACCAGCCTGACCAATGTGGTGAAACCCTGTCTCTACTAAAAATACAAAATTAGCCGGGCGTGGTGGCACATGCCTGTAATCCCAGCTACTTGAGAGGCTGATGAGGCAGGAAAATCACTTGAACCCAGGAGGCAGAGGTTGCAGTGAGCTGAGATTGCACAATTGCATTCCAGCCTGGGTGACAGAGTGAAACTCCATCTCAAAAAATAAATAAATAATAAAATACACAACTAGATCTTGTGAGAACTCACTATCACGAGAACAGCAAGGGGAACGTCCGCCCCCATGATTCAATTACCTCCCATCAGGATTACAATTTGATATGAGATTTGGGTAGGGACACAGGGCCAAACCGCATCATCAAAGGACTACACAATGAACATTAATTGATATCTACTAAGTTGTGCTAGATACTGGGTCAGGTACATGGGATACAAATCTAATAAATGAGATAAAATCCCTGCCTTTAAGAATCTCACATTCTAGAGAAGCAGGGAAATCTATGACCTCTAATTGCAAGGTGCTAAGTGCTGTAACTTACCAGGAGGTAAAACAGGTAAGGCCAAAGCAATTACCTCTGTAACAGGGGAGTCGGGGGCTTCTTGGTTTACAAAGGAGATCTCTGCAAGGCTAAGCATGTACGAGTTTAGGGGTGGGTGGGAGAAAGAGCATTCCAACTGGTGGAAACACACGCACAGAGGCATGAAGTTGTGCAAGAGCCCTGCATGCTTAGAACAGTGAAAATTAGTTTGAACTTAACCCCAGAGGAAATTCAGGCAAGTTTAAGCATCGGATTGGACCGAGAAAAGGAAAGGCTGCTTTGGGCCTAAAATGAGAGAAAAAAATTCCTTAAATAGTTTTACTTTCTCTCTTCTCTTATGTCCTTCTAACCAGTATTAGGGTTCACATCTGTCCCTCCCTTAAAGCAAAGCTTACCTCAAATCTCACATTCTTTAAGAGAATGGTTACTAAGAAACCGTATTAGAAATTCAGCCTAGAGACTTAGGAAATGCTTGTTGACCTATTCAATACTAACCCTCTAAATACACAGCAGGGGCAATTTAGCCTCCCATCTCAAATTTTTGAGTAATGGTCTCACTTTGGGAACTCTTTTTTTTTTTCTTTAGAGTTTCACCCTGCCACCCAGGCTGAGATGTAATGGCGCAATCTCGGCTCACTGCAACCTCCGTCTCCCGGGTTCAAACGATTCTCCTGTCTCAGCCTCCTGAGTAGCTGGATTATAGGCACCTGCCACCAAGCCCACCTAATTTTTGTGTTTTTAGTAGAGACGGGGTTTCACACCATGTTGGCCAGGCTGGTCTTGAACTCCTGACCTCGTGATCTGCCTGCCTTGGCCTCCCAAACTGTTGAGATTACAGGTGTGAGCCACCACACCCGGCCTCACTTTGGGAACTCCTGAAATAAAATAAGCACCTTCCAGTTCTTTTCCTTCACAGAGAAAATATACACCTACCCATTTTTACTCTGAATACATAACTCTTGCGGTGAAAAGAACAATTTCTTTTAGGACATTGACAAAGATTTGGTGTTGTGGATCAAATTATAATATTTACTTAATTAAAGCCAATAGAAATACTAATTTCCATGCTTACTTAATAGTAGGTCAGGTGTGGGTACATGCCTCTGAAAACAGGTCTTTGCAACTGTTTAACTGTCACTGCCTAGGGCTGCTGCCCCGATGGGCTGATGGGGGCCTATTTGTTTACTTTTGCATCCGAATTTGTCATCACCATGAGCCAGAAACACCACATACTGGCAGAGGCAGAGACTCACAGGATGAGAAGGGACTTTAAGTACAACTGTTGAAGTTTTTTAAACTACCATATATTGAACAATAATAGGCTTGAAAATCTGAAGATTCTCCTTGTAGTTCCTCTCCTATAGTTCCTTGTTCCTTGACTGGCCTCTGGCTCTCACCACGTAGGTGAAAAAGCAGCTGGTTTCTGGCCTATACCAACTTGTGGGCAAATATATGGAGCCATATCCCAGGGGCCTCACTAATGAGTTGTGAAGTGCTGCATGTTAGTTTCAGGGTTAATATATTTCTAGTTCGCTCTACACAGAAGGAACATACCTCTTTCTTTTATAGAAAAATTAAATCTGTGAGGATACATTTTCAACCTGGGGCTGTTTGGGGCAGTACTCTCAAGGGCAGTACTTATGTCATTAACATACATTGTTCCCACACCAGTGAGTAACAATGTAAAAAGCCAGGCCTGTTTACAACTGTAACAGCTCTACACTGTAAATGGAAAAGAAAAGGATGACAGCATACCACCAGCAGAGACATGCCTGAACAGCATTCCCAGGAATCCTTTAGCCACAGGAAAAACAACTCCAAACAAGCAACCCTCCGTCCAGCACAGGGTGTAAATTAGCTTCCGCTGACAACACACTTCGTACACCGTTTTGCACTGAAGTCCTCTCCCATGCCAAAAACAACAGAGTGCTCTCTAACAACACGGGGCCCTGGCACTGTCCTTTACACCCTCATGGTTACTGCGCATGCGAGAGCCAAAACGAAAATTTTTAAATTCCTTGGACAATTTTCCTTTTTTCTTTTTTTTTTTTTTTTGAGACAGGGTCTCACTCTATCACCCAGGCTGGAGTGCAGTACGCCATCGTAGCTCACTGCAGCCTCAGAATCCCAGGCTCAGTCCATCTTCCCATGTCAGCCTCCCAAGTAGCTGAGACTGCAGGCGTGCGCCATAAAGCCCAGCTAATTTTTTTGATTATTTGTAGAGACAGGGTCTTTCTATGTTGCCCAGGCTGGTCTCTAGTTCCTGGGCTCAAGCAATCCTCTCACCTCAGCCTCCCAGCAATTTTCTTTTTTAAATTTTTTTCAACTTTTATTTTAGATTCAGGGAGTATATATGCAAGTACATATCCCCCTTGCTGTTCTCATGATAGTGAGTGACTTCTCACAAGATCTGGTTGTTTAAGAGTGTGTGGCACTTCCCCCTTTGCTCTCTCTCTCTCCAACTCCACCATGGTAAGACGTGCTTGCTTCCCCTTCACCCTTCCACCATGACTGTATGATTCCCGAGGCCTCCCAGCCATGCAGCCATGCTTCCTGTACAGCCTGTGGAATTGTGAGTCAATTAAACCTCTCTTCTTCATAAATTACCCAGTCTCAGGTAGTTCTTTATAGCAGTGTGAGAATGGACTAATACATTTGAGATTCAATCACCAATCATTTTTAACATACAGAATCAGGCTGCTATTCACCTATTATTGTTTGCTCTTCACTGAGTAAAAATGTAATGTAGGCCGGGCACAGTGGCTTACACCTGTAATCCCAGCACTTTGGGAGGCCAAGGTGGGTGAATCACCTGAGGTCGGGGGTTCGAGATCAGCCTCACCAACATGGAGAAACCCCGTCTCTACTACTCTACTATAAAATTAGCCGGGTATGGTGGCACATGCCTGTAATCTCAGCTACTCAGGAGGCTGAGGCAGGAGAATCGCTTGAACCCAGGAGGCAGAGATTGCGGTGAGCCGACATGGTGCCATTGCACTCCAGCCTGGGCAACAAGAGTGAAACTCCGTCTTAAAAAAAAAAAAAAATGTAATGTAGATGGTCTGCCTTCAGCTGGGAGAAGTGGTCATTTAGCATAGTTCCTTTTTATCAAACAGTAGTTACATTTGAAAAATATTTTTTCAACCCATGTCCTCCCCGCACCAACTCTAGTCGTCTGCAGTGTCTATTTTTCCCATGTTTATGTCCATGTGTGCTCAATGTTTAGCTTCCACTTGAAAGTGAGAACATGCAACATTTGATTTTCCGTTCTCCTGTTAATTCACTTAGGATTATGACCTCCAGTTCCATCCATGTTGCTGTAAAGGATGTGATTTCTTTTTTATGGCTGCATAGTATTCCATGGTGTATAGGTACCATATTTTCTTTATCCAATCCTGGGACAATTTTCAGTGGGTGTAAAGTTTGTACCTCTGAGTGAGCCAAAAAGCAGTTTCCTAGGTCAGGTAGATTTGTTTGAGCGATCCTATTGTTACGTAATATCTCTTGGTTTGTGGTGCTTGATCACTAAACTCTGGCTATATGAGAAGATTCTAGAATTTAGGCCATGATATTGACTACACAGATAAAAGAGGCAGCAGTTTTTCTCAATGGAGCATTCCCGAGAAGTAACTCCCCAATTTTGTAGGCTCTCACATACTTCTTAAATGATGAGTGCACAAACAAAATAAAGTTATTGTGGCTGAGGCTGCTAGCTACTAACCTAATTCCATGTTCTCTTCTTCATGGAACATGGCTAGACTACTTTTCTCAGCCTATCTTGCAATTAGAACTCTTACAAATCAATAAGAAAAAGGAAGAGCCAAGCATTATCTAGTTGTTACCTATGCCACTCTCACCCTCTGGCTGAAGGAGAGATTCTTCATTTGTTCACATGGACCATGTCCTAGAGCTGGTGTTATTTATGGGGTGTTCAGGTGAGCAGCAGGCGGGTTCCCTGACACCCAGCGGTGCCTCTGCAAGCACCACGGGGTGTTAATCACAAAAGGAGAGACATCTTAACCCCTTTAATTACTTTACTTGGGTGTGGATTCTTAGTGATATCCCACTTTATCTGGGGGACTTGGGGGCAGGTCATTCTCTTTGTCTTGTAAGCAATTATTTAAGATAATTTCTATCTGCACGTCTTTTAAAAAAATATTTACAGGCTGGGCGTGGTGGCTCACGCTTGTGATCCCAGCACTTTGGGAGGCCGAGGCGGGCAGATCACGAGGTCAGGAGATCGAGCCCATCCTGGCTAAGGTGGTGAAACCCTGTCTCTACTAAAAGTACAAAAAATTAGCTGGGTGTGGTGGCACGCGCCTATAATCCCAGCTACTCAGGAGGCTGAGGCAGGAAAATCGTTTGAACCCGGGAGGCAGAGGTTGCAGTGAGCCGAGATCGTGCCACTGCACTCCAGCCTGGGCAACAGAGTGAGACTCCATCTCAGACAAACAAACAAACAAAAAAATTTTACACTTTAACAAAGAGTTATAGAGCAAACACCCAGATTGTAACCACTGCTCAGGTAAAAAAAATAGAACAGAAGATTCCTGTGTGTGCCTCCCCCTCATACCCCTGGGTTTTCCCAGGGTAACCGCAATCCTGACTTGCAGAGTTATCATTTCCTTGATTTTCTTTCTAACTTTACTATTCAGTTATGCATCTCTGAGCAAGGTACTTGGTTTCTCCCTCCTTTTTCAGCTTTATATCAGTAGAATCTGACTGTATTCTTTTTGTCTGTATGCTTTTGTTCTATATTATGTGTGTAAGATTTATCATGTTGTTTCGTCTAGCTATAGTTTATTTATTTTAATTGCTGAATAATATTTAATTGAATTACTCTACCACAATTTCCTTACTTGTTCTACTGTCGATGGACTTCTGGAATATTTCCAGTTTGGGGTTATTATGAGCAGGGCTGCTATGTACATTTGGGTTACGTGTCTCTGGGTGCACGTATGTAAGCATTTCTTTGAGAAATATACTCAAGAGTGAAGTTTGCTAGGTCATAGAGTTTGCATAACTTTGAGTTTATCAAATTATGCCAAACTCTTTTCCAACGTGGTTTTTAACAATTTATACTCCCACTGGCAGTATATGAAATATCCTGTTACTTCACATCCTTGCCAGAACTTGGTATTATCAGGCTTAAATTTTTGCAAATTAAATGGGTGTGTAATGGTATCTCTGTTGTTTTAATTCATATTTTTCTTATTACTTAATGAGATTGAACATCTTTTCATGTTTATTAGCAATTTGAATTCTCTCTTTGGTGAAGTGGCTGTTCTACTTTTCACTTATTTATTTTTTATTGCCTGGTAGCTTTTAAAAATTGATTTGTATGAGTTCTTTATTTATTCCATTTGTAACCCACATATTCTGGTCCAGTGTTGTCTACATAAGTTGCAAATACTTTCCACCCTATGACTTGTCTTTTAATACTCCTTAGGGTGCGTTTTAATGATCAGAATTTTTTTATTTGAACTACTTACCAAACTTTTCCTTTATTATCTTTTTATGCCTTGTTTAATCCACCTGGAAGCAACTTTTGTATATAGCACAAGGAAGAAATTCCTTATAAAACAGAAGCATAAAAGTTAGCAAGTATTATTTATAAAAAGAGGAACTTTTAAAGCAAATGTTCTATATTTTTCTCCTTTACTACAGATATGAAGCCTGCCTCTGATAAGAGGCAAATAGATCTTCATGTACCTTTTTTAGGGACAACAAAGTATCTACCTTTGAATTCCCTTAAGAAGTAAGAATATGTAAGTGTGGTAGGCCCTCATGTAAAAATCATCTCCTAGGGTACCCTATATAAGTGCATGAATACACACAGTACACAAATGCTCGTAAGTGCATGAACCATTTTTGAAAACATACATAGGAAACAGTTATAGTTGTTACCTGTGGGAATGTATTATTTACATTTTCTGCCTCAGGGAAAAGAATATAATGTTTAAGATAATTTCCATAGTAGCTTAACAGGAAAGTAGCATCAGATACACCAAAATTTATTCACATATGCTCTTTCAGGAACCCATCTATCCAACAGAAGTGCTGATTTTCAATGATTTTACACGTGCTTTTTGCACACACACACAAATCTTGGTTACTTAACAAGCACAGGAATTATTGCAATCCACAACTATACTGAATTACCAGGTACTCAATCTTTTCTAAGCTATGGGACTTGAATTCCAAACCCTATTCCCAAATTCATTATCTGAATAAAAGGTAGCACAATTGATAAGGGATTTGCTCATAAGTTCAAGGTGAGTAGGAACAGTACGACTTAAAGACTTTGCATTAGAAATGTTTTGATGTTGAGAGACTTTGGTTACCTTTCCAATCAACTGACTACCCTGGACAAAGCAAAGAACAAGGGTTTTCTCTTCTACGTCTGTTAAAACAAACTAAATATGGCCTGAGAAGGACTCTATACTTCTATATTTGAGTGCTTGTGGATGAATTGCAACCTAACTTAATAGGTAAACAAGATTGACAGCCTAAAAGTTTGCGTCTGTAACAGTGGTTGAGTCTTGGCCAATCCCAGCAGCCATACCTCAACCACTCACACACTGCCGAGTATTCAAACTGTGTACAAATAAGGCAAACACTGACCTGTAACCAATCCAGCTGTTTCTGTACTTCACTTCTGATTCCTGTACGTCACTTTATTATTATTATTTTTTGCCTATAAATTTGTTCTGACCACAAGGCACCCCCGGAGTCTCTCTGAATCTGCTGTGATTCTGCGGGCTGCCCGATTCATGATTCGTTCATTGCTCAATTAAACTCTTTTAAATTAAATTAAATTTGGCTGAAGATTTTCTTTTAACACTTCTTTCTGCATTTCCTACTGAACAATTTAGCTGTACAAAGAATTAACTATGAATTCTCTCACGATTTAACAAATGAGACAGTTCAAGTTTACATGGGCAGCAATGAATTAAGTATTATAGCAAATGAGTCAGAAAATACATATATTTTGAAAAAATTTAAAACATTTCAGCAGATACTTAATGTTTGTTTTAGTAGGATAAAAATCAGTTTATAATACGGTTCCACTTTTTAAAAATTTATATTTATGCATTAAAATTAACAGTGATTATTTCTACACAGGTAGGTTATAGTAAAGTTTTAATTTCCTCTGTGTTTTTCACTTACTTTCCAATGTTACTGCAAATCTGTATCTTTATCTATCTAAAGAGAAATAGATATTATAGTAGAAGCGGTAAGAAAATTTTACCAAATGCCTTAGTTTTAGTCATAAGAAGCTTTTTTTCTAATGTTAAAACTTTATAAGAAATGATAAATTTTACTCTATTTCCACAATTCAGAAAATGACACTTGCAAATTTTTAAGTTTGAAACCAACTTTTCAAAACAAACAAACAAACAAACAAAAAAAAATCCTTTATTTTTCAACTTTTATTCCTTTACATATAATTTAAATTTCTCCTAGTGGCATTCTTATTTAGAGGAATTTACCAAATAGTATCCTTACCTTTGATACGGCAAGGCCTTTTAGATAAGAAAAAGGCTCCCCAACTGGGGAGGCACAGATAAGTGAGGTGTACTATCAAACATCTACTCATCATAGAAAGCATTCTGGAATGTACTCCACATTTCCTTACATTGCAAACCCTGAGCCTTGGCTCTATTAGTGTCAGGACAAAGCGGGTAACTGGGCAGACTTTTCATAAAAATAAGGTGGGGCTTGTTTGTGTGCAATTTTGAATGTGACACCCTTAACAAAAGTGTCTGGTTCTGATTTGATGACACTGAACTCAAGAAAAATAGCCAGATTAGGATCAGAAGGGAAGTTGCAAAATTTCCTGATTTACTGAATATGCTTTATAAATAAATAAATATATTTATTAATATACAGGGGGAAATATGCTTTGTAACGAGCAAGCAAGCAGCTGTATGGTGGTGGGGGTGGGCTTGAGGTGGTAGAAGAGGGAGCTAATATGGCAATCGGTATAACAACAAACAAAAACCTGAGCTAAATCAGCTGTGTGTTCAACTTCTCATGTGGTCTCTGATATTTTTTAAATTAACATTTTTTTTCTTGCAAGGTAACATACGGAATAGTTTGACCTTGCCAAGCAAACTGGCAATTCTGTGTTACTGTCACTTCTTCCAAGCCATCTCTTCAGAGTAAAGTTGAGAATATAAATTTGAAACATAAGCCCAGTTCTCACAAATCTAGTTTCTTTTTCGTAAGGCACCTGCTCTTTTCCAAGGCAAAAATGCCTCAAATTTTCTTGGGTATGAAATTATCCCAAAGTGATGTAATTGAGGGTGATCTGATAAACTCCTTTATTGGGAATTAACTCCCTGTGTGGGATGATGATGAACAGACAGATGAGTAGTTCTGTTTATACTGTTGGATTGTCACGGTGGTCTAAATATACTCAACTTTTGGATGAGTCACAAAATATTGCTACATAGTATTTGGTAAAGAAGATTAGAAGTCAAAAACAGGATGGGGTGATATAGACAGAGGGATTTCAAAGCAAGCCCATGAACATTCGAAAGCATCAGAAAATCATTTGATTGTTTCTTTTTTTCTTTGCTCATCCAACTGTGTCTCCCTCAAGCCAAGTAATTTTTCAGGAGATAAAAATGTTCAAATATTCAAAGATTGGCACAGGTCAAAATCATAAGTGACCTGACATTACTACTGTACTTAGTTATAGTTTTGAAAGGAAAGTAGAGACAACTCAATTTGGTGAATTTCTTGGGAAATAAAACAAGTAAAATTTCTTCCTTGAAGCACTATTCATTGCTTTTGTAGAACAGGCCAGGTATTCATAATAAAGTCCAGGGTAACTCTATTCACTAGAGACAGTTCAGGCAGAACAAAATGTACTTTGCTCCTTCTAGCTAAGCTTCACATGACCTCGAATTAGGAGACAAGGAAGGTAAAATGTGTTTTCTATAACAAATTTACTATTACTATGAAAAGGTAAGTGGGTATCCATCCCCTCAATTTGATCAAACTGCATTTTTATGAGAAATTCTATGATCTCATTTCCTGCATATGAATATTTTTAAACTTCTCTTCAAGCACCTAATGGCATTGACGTTCTGTAACATTTACAGAAGATATGCCATTTGAATAGTTATCAGCCACCAGTGGTTTTCATCTCATAGATGGAACCTCTTACTCATTCCACAAATATTTATTAAGCATAGGCTATGGTTCAGATCCTGGGCCGAGAGTACAGGACCCAGTGGAGAGCCAGATGGACTCCCTTCTAGCCTGGTGTACCTTAATAACTGCCAATCGTGCAAATAACGCATGATGAGACAGCAAGATCAGTTAGCTATCACAGGACAAGTGAAACAGCCAAACTGAATGTCAGACATCTGCCAGCAGTGACTGGTGTTCTCCTTTGCACTGGGCTCTGAGAAAGCATCATCAGAAATGTAAAACGACTTCTCTCCTCCTTATGTTTGGGGGATACAACAATTATTCTCAAGAAACAATTAGGCCAGCCTGGGCAAGATGGCAGACCCTGTCTCCATAAATACTAAAAAAATTAGTTAGAGCTGGGAAGGACAGTGGGGGGCGAGGTGGGAGGTGAGGGTGGTTGATGGGTACAAAAAAATAGAAGAATGAATAAGACCCAGTATTTGACTGCACAAAAGGGTGACTATAGTCAATAGGAACTTAATTGTACGTTTAAAAATAACTAAAAGCGTGTAATTGGATTGTTTGTAACACAAAGGATAAATGATTCAGGGGACGGGTACCCCATTCTCCATGATGTGATTATTTCACATTGCATGCCTGTATCAAAACATCTCATATACCCTATAAATATATACACCTACTATGTACCCACAAACATTAAACATAAAAAAAAATAAGTACAAAAAATAGCCAGATGTGGTGGTGCTTGCCTGTGGTCACAGCTACGGGGGAGTTTGAGGGGGGAGAATTCTGTTGAGCACAGAAATGTGAGGTGGCAGTGAGCTATAATCACACAACTGCACCCCAGCCTGGGTGATAAAGCAAGGCCCTGTCTCAAAAAAAAAAAAAAAAAAAAGACAATTAGGGAAAAATATAAAGCAGTTCATGATTAGCTCCCAATTAACTGTATTCACTGCAGAGACCTGTGGGGAATAGAACATTCTATATTCATTCCTTAGAGCTCATCCACATAGGAACTTTTCTCAGGAAGATTTTCACATGTTAATCATTGAACTTTTTCAGGAAGATTCTCACATGTTAATCATCGTGGTGGACAACTGGAAAACCTCAGATGCTGTAGCGTTCACATTTGGTTGACAGCAACCAATATAATACATACATTTAAAATGGCAACATATATATACTTAATTATCTTAAATCACAAATTTTCCAAACAACTCCTATTATGCATTCTTGATTTTTCTATTCTTTTTTCTATTCTTCGATTTCATTTTCAAATTGCCACTCAAGAACCTTTAAATTGATTTCACAACAGTGGGTTACCAAAAACACTGACAGGAATTGTACTTTTCAAATGGTGGTAAAGCTATATATAGTGCAGACATTGTGAGATCTTGCTAAAGACTGAATGTTTGTGTGTCCCTATAATTCTTAAGTTGAAATCCTAATCGCTGGCGTGATGGTTTTAGGAGGTGGGACCTTTGGGAGGTGATTAGGTCACAAGGGTGGAACCCTCATGGATGAGATCAGCGCCCTTAGTCCCAGAGCTCGCGGTCCCTTCCACCGCACGAGCACACAGTGAGAGGCCAGCCTTCTATGAAGCAGGAAGCCAACCCTCACCAAACACTGAATCTGCTGGTGCTTAGATCTAGGACTTCCCAGCCTCCAGAACTAGCAGAAATACATTTCTATTACTTATAAGCCACCCAGTCTATAATGGCTGGTTTCAGCAGCCCAAACAGAGTAAGACCATAAGAAAACACACTACTATGACTACCACTACTACTAATGATCGCTAATATTCATTGAGCATTTACTATTTACTAAGCACAGGGTTAAAGATATTACATGGCAATTCTTTCAGCCTCACTTTTGGCTGATTCCCCACAGGCTGTGAGCAGTAAGACAGATGCTGAACACTCTACCCACTGAAGGAAAGGGCTAAGCCACCATACCGAGAGGCTAAAAGACGGACGTGTAGGTTATGTCCACAGAGCCAGAAATCAGTTCTGCTAGCCTGGCCACTGATAACCCCTCTAGCTAGTGAAAGAGGGGTTGAGGCAGCCAGAGGGGGTGTGTGTGTGTGTGTGTGCGCGCACGCGCGCGCACGTGTGAGCATGTGTGTGTGCGTGTGCACGTCCGTCTGTGCGCGCGCGCGCGCGTATGTCTGTGTGTGCGCGCACCTGTGTGCGTGCGCATGCGTGTGCGCATGTGTGTTGTGTCTTCCACCCTGGGGGGAGGAGAGGATTGCTTTCCCCTCACCTTCAGTGAAGTGGGAGGGGCCTCAAGAGGACCCCTTAGAGGGCCTGAGTAAGTCCCTTGGAATTTCAGGCAGGTGGGAGAGGGTGACACTCTCACTGCCCGAGGACAGGCCATAGGGCATGCAGGAGTTTCGCCTCAGGCCAGGTGGGCCTGGAAGGAGCCTACTGGGTCACTATCACAGGAACTCCATCCACAGGACCATCCTGCAGGGGGAGGGAACCTAACTGAGAGGGCAGCTGGAGGACCGGGCGTGGAGAACCCCTGGAAAAGGGGTTCCGTCGAGGCTGAGGACGGGAGGAGCCGTGCCACTGCACCTAGAGGAGAAACAGCCCCTAGAAAGCTGGGGACAGCCAGAGAGGAGGCCAACCCTGTGCCTCCCCGGTGGATACCCTAGGCAGAACGTGGCCTTCCTGGAATAGTGTGAGGGTGGGGAGAGGTTTCACCTAGGCCTAGACCCAAGTTTAGATGATTGAACCAGACAAGATTTTAATTACTATACTGAGAATGATCTGTTTCTGATGGGAAGACTTCTATCTGAAAGCTACTAGAAAGCTATGAGGTCTCTTGGGATTTCATCCAGTGCAGAGAAAGAACCACAGGGTAGGAGATAACGACTGTGGGAGGGAAAGATTACCTGTGCTCTTCCTGTGCGTGTCTTTATGATGTTCGACATGTCCAATGTTGATTGATCACTTTACCCATTACATCCTTCCAGCAACCCCACTTTGTCACCCACGTTTTACAGATGGGGAAACCGATGCTCAAAGAAGGGTTAAGTCATCTCATGCTAGTGAGTGGCAGAGCCAGGATTCAAACTCAGTTGGTCTCACTTAAATACTCTCTACCCTTCTTTCTGAGGCAATGTGATTTGGGGTGAGGTGGGAGGGAGCAGGAAAGCAGAGTTAAGTAATTTAACTAGTATTCAGGTAAAGCACTGGTCTCCATTCTATATTTTTACTGTGATATGTATGTGTGTGTATATATATGTGATACATATATCACATATATATAATATATGTGTGATTAATATATATAATATATATAATATATAATTTAATTATATACAATATATAATATATAATTATAATAATATATAATAATATATATTATATATAATTATAATAATATATAAGAATATATATAATATATAATTATAATAATATATAATAATATATATAATATATAATTATAATATAAAATAATATATAATATATAATTATAATATAAAATAATATATATTATATATAATAATAATAATATATAATAATATATATTATATATATGTGATATATATCACATATATATGTGATATATGCGATATATATCACATATATGTATATATATGCACACATATATATGTATATATATGCACACATATATATATAATATGTAGGTATATTTACTTGTAAATTACATACATGTATTACGCACATTTAAAAATACGCCCCACTCCTGTAATCCCAGCACTTTGGGAGGCTGAGGTGTGTGGATCATTTGAGGTCAGGAGTTTGAGACCACCTTGGCCAACATGGTGAGACCCTGTCTCTACTAAAAATACAAAAATTAGCCAGGCGTGGTGGCCTGCGCCTGTAATCTCAGCTACTCGGGAGGCTGAGGTAGAAGAATCGCTTGAACCCGGGAGGCAGAGGTTGCCCTGAGCCAAGATCGCACCACTGCACTCTAGCCTGGATGACAGAGTGAGACTCCATCTCAAAAACAAAAAAAAAAAAGAAAGAAAAAGAATAAGATTAAATAGAATTTATCTGCTGGATTCACACACCCAGCATCCTCCCACACAGATGTGTTTTGGAGTGGAATTCCTTGATTGCGTAGACTACTTTGAACTTTGTCCCCAGAGTTCCCGGGCTATACAGGCTCACCTCTCTCTTCTGTTTGGGTTACTTTTGTGGGAAAGTTTGACGAGTGGGAGGCTTGAGTTGAGGAACGAAGGAAAGCTTCTTGGAGTGGAGAGGACTCAGGTGCACCTTAAGGATGCCAAGATTTTGGGTAGGCGAGAGGAAGTAGAAGAGTCATAGAGAGACTCAGAGTGAGGGACGCGGGAGGCTGCGGAGTAAAGACAAACTTCTTTTACTTGGCAATATTCCCTAGGTTAGTTCTGTTTTCCTCAACTCATTAGGTGTCATGTAAAATTACTCTCCTATTTTTTTTTTAAAGCAACCCTGTTCTGAGGCTATTCTTATTCTAAAAAGGGGCTGAGTAACTTTTGGGAGTCAGCCTCTGCTCCGTGATGTGACGTGAGGTGTGACAAGGAAGCTGGGGACTCCAGAAGCCCCCACAGGAATCTTGATCCAGTGATGTGTACCTCACCAGAAACCAATTATACAGAGGTACGAATCTCTGCTGAGGGCAGCAGCCTTTTATTTTCTGAAATCCTACACAAAATTGTAGCTATGTACATATGTGCATTCTTCAGAGGAAAGTGTCTACCATTTTCATCAAATTTTTGAAGAGTTCCTTGGTCCCAAAAGATAGGAATGACTGTTCAGTACTAAGTATTCATTTGAATAGTTCCTCCTTTAAAACGACTTATCTTGGGAGGGGGAAAGCAGTTTTTTTTTTTTGTTTGCTTTTTTTTTTAGAAGATTTTATGTTATAAAAGAAGTACTTATTTGGAGACATAAAGTGACACAAAACAGTAAGGAAATATCTAAAGTATCCTTCCCCCAACCTCCTGATCCTGTTCTCTAGAAGGCAGCTTTGTTCATAGTTTGTTGTCTAGGAGCTTAAAACAATCTTCAGAATTATTTCAATCAGATAATCAACACCAAGCTTAAAATCTATCAGGATCTGATATGGTTTGGCTGTGTTGCCACCCAAAATCGCATCTTGAATCGTAATCCCCATAATCCTTACGTGTCAAGGGAGAGACCAGGTGGAGGTGATTGAATCATGGGGCCCGTTTCCCCCATGCTGTTCTTGTGATAGTGAGTTCTCACCAGATCTGATGGCTTTATAAGTGTGTGGTAGTCCCTCCTGCGTTTTCTTCTCCCTCCTGCTGCCTTGTGAAGAAGGTACTTGCTTCCCCTTTGCCTTCCACCATGATTGTAAGTTTCCTGAGGCCTCCCCAGCCATGCAGAACTGAGTCAATTAAACCTCTTTCCTTTATAAATTACCCAGTCCTGGGCAGTTCTTTATAGCAGTGTGAAAACGGACTAATACAGGGTCCCAGAGGGGAAACTGGAGATTGACTTATGGTGGTGTGGAATAAAAGAGGGATCATTTTGGAGAAAGGACTATTCTGCAGAGGGACATGTGATTAGGGCATTCCATGGGGCTTTGGCCAGGCAGAGGTCACTGTGCAGAGGAGAGAAAGGTATAAGTGGATTTAGGTCAGGGCTGCAAACACACTTCCTCCTGGGCCCTAGTGGGGAGTGGGTGTAGACTGCTTTGGGGATCATTCCTGTGGTCTTGGATGCCAGTTGTTGGTGTCAAATGATAGGTCTGATGCCTGTTATAACATAGGGATATGGAATAAGAATATACAAAGTCTATATGAAGACTATGGCAAAACTTTATTGAAGGGGTTAGAATTAATGGAGAGAGAGTCATTTTCATGGGTGGTAAGAGTCAGTGATCTAAAGATGTCAAATCTCCACAAAATCAAATTTTAATTTTAAATCAATCTCAAAATCACAATGGAATACTTTTCTGAAATTAACATATATATGCAAAAGTTTATCTGATAATAAACAGTAATAAAAGAGAGGAATACTCAGTGTGTGTGTATGCATGCTAGTATCTCTGCTAGCAGATGCTGACAGATTTTAAAGGTACAATAATTAAAACAGCATGACACTGGCTAAAGTGAAGACATAGAGGACAACAGCATAGAACAGAACATCAGAAAGAGCCGTAAGCATGAATAATTTCGAGAATGATAAAGGTGCCATTTCAAATCAGTGAGAAAGCATAGATTGGTCAATGAACTGCAGGGAAAAATAAATTTCAATCTGTACCTCATGTTAGATGACAATATAAATTCCAGATGGTTTAAATTCTAACATTAAAAAAAAAAAGATGCCAGGCATGGTGGCTCAGGCCTGTAATCCCAGCACTTTGGGAGACTGAGGTGGGCAGATCATGAGGTCAGGAGTTTGAAACCAGCCTGGACAATATGGTGAAATCCCATCTCTACTAAAGGTACAAAAATTAGCCGGGCATGGTGGCACATGCCTGTAGTCCCAGGTACTGGGGAGGCTGAGGCAGGAGAATGGCTTGAACCCGGGAGGTGGTGGTTGCAGTGAGCTGAGATTGCGCCATTGCATTCCAGCCTGGGTGACAGAGCAAGACTCTGTCTCAAGAAAAAAAAAAAAGAAAAGAAACCACAAAATCTCAGTTTAGAGCAGAAGTAGGATTTGGAGACATTCACATTGCCAGGCCTCCTGCTGCCCTACACAAAACCGGAGAGAGGCAGGCCAGAGAGGCAGGTCCAGAATTTTGCAAAATTCTGGTCTTACACTTAGGCAAAAGTCTTGTTTTTACACAACTTAAAAGGAAGATACCGTTTAAATTTGCATATTTCAAAAATTATGCCTTCTCAAGGACAGTGTTTTGATTTTTCACCGTGTTAAGTTAAAAATAAAAGAAAAATCCCCTACCAGATTAGATTATACTTTTTCCTTAAAGAGAGAGGAAATTGTCTGACTGCAGGGTAAGTACACTCTGCTAGTGAGTTAAATTATGATATATGAATACTTTAAACCTGAAATGAAAATACGAAAGTGTTTGTGTTCAAGTTATCAGCATTACTTCCTACTTTTTTTTTTTTTTTTTTTGAGACGAGTCTCGCTCTGTTGCCAGGCTGGAATGCAGTGGCACGATCTCGGCTCACTGCAACCTCTGCCTCCTGGTTCAAGCGATTCTCCTGCCTCAGCCTCCCAAGTAGCTGGGACTACAGGCACATGCCACCACGCCCAGCTAATTTTTGTATTTTTAGTAAAGATGGGGTTTCACCATCTTGGCCAGGATGGTCTCAATCTCTTGACCTTGTGATCCGCCTGCCTCGGCCTCCCAAAGTGCTGGGATTACAGGCGTGAGCCACTGCACCCGGCCCTAAATGTCTTTTCTATACTGCATTAGAACCTAGGAAAATTATACACTTGCAAAAATTACAGAAGTAATAAATGTATTTTAAAACAAATCAAATACACTGGTTAACATTTTCTTCATATTTTTCCTCCTGCCCCAACTCTTCCCATTGCACAGTAGCATGCATTGATCTGAGCTCTCCTCTTAAAGATGGTATAATGTTCTAGTTAGAGCCAAAATTTACAGAAATGCTCACCAACACTAAAAAACATGAATGAGAGTGTCAAAAATAAAATTTTAACAAAAGAATCAAGATACGAAAGAGTATGTATGTCATGATTCCTCTTATATAAAGTTCCAAACCAGGAAAACTAAATTATATTGCTTTAGAAATGTATACATAGATCATACAATTATAAAGAAAAGAAATTTTATCACGAAAGTCAGGATTCTGGTTTACCTCTCAAGGTGCGGAGAGGTGCAAAAAGGAAGAAGTATATGAAGTTGGGGTGGCAAGGTTCTATTCTTTTGATCTGGGTGGTAGTATATGTATTAATCATGCTTTACTCATTCATTTATTGTCATTAATTTTAAAATAGATTTTTAAATTCGTTTATTTTTAAATTCATTTATTGTCATTAATTTTAAAATTTTAGTTTTAAGAACAGTTTTAGGTTCACAGCAATATGAGCTAAAGGTACAGAGATTTCCCATGTATTCCCCGTCCCTACCCATGCCCAGCATCCCCCATTACCAACATCTCTCACCAGAGTGGTACGCTGGCTAGAACTGATGACCCTCATGACACATGATTATCACCCAAAGTCCACAGTTGACACCAGGGTTCACTCTTGGTGTTGTACATTGTATGGATATTGACGAATGGATCGTGACAGGGATCCCCCATCACAGTACCACACAGAATGATTTCACTGCCCTAAAAATCCTCTGTGCTCTCCCTATTCATCTTCTGCTCCCCTCAACTCCTGGCAACCACTGATCCTTTTACTGACTCTATAGTTTTGCCTTTTCCAGAATGCCATATGGTTAGAATTATACAGCATGCAGCTTTTCCAGATTGGCTTCACATTAAAAAAAATATATAATTTCTACTTGAAAATTAATGCTGCCTCTAAACACAAAGAAAGTAGAATAATAACCAGTCATTATGTATTTTCCTTTTCTAGACGTTTTTCTAAGGAAGATCCAGTTCAAAGTACTTGTAAGGAACTTTGGAAAATTCCTGGGTTGTGATTTAGTACTTAGGTTGCTACTCAAATGCAAATTAGGAATGAGATCATTTCACCTTCTATCTATGGGAGTGAGCAATATTTCTTGTTAAAAATCACTGAGATTTTTGGAATCGCATGCTACACAGCAAAACCCAGTGGAACTTGACTACGTAACAAAGATGCCAGATTAGTTACAGTTTAACAACTTAACACCAATGACCATGTTTACAGCGAAGTTATACAGACTTTTTTTCCTGCTGTTGCAAACCTGAAATATCATTTACAACCATTTCAAATTAATATTTAACCAAATTTATGTAAACATACATAAGTGTGTAATGTTGGCCCTTTGATGCCTGCTCTCTTGAGCCGGTGCTGACAAATAATGAAATTCTGAAAAGCTTATTGCTTCGAGAGCTAGGAGCAAGAGCTTAGGGAAAGGAGGAATAAAAGAAAGTAGTTGACTATCAGCAAACATCTGAATTCTTAAGCAATGAAGAGAAAAAATGTGAAAAGTGCCTTTTTATACACAAGTGTTCTCAGCAATTAGGTTTAGACCAGCATTGTCCAAGAGAACTTTCTGTGATGACATAAATGTCCTATATCTCTACTGTTCAGTATGACAGCCACTGGCCACATCTGGGTATTCAGCAATTGAAGTGTGGCTAGAGTTATAGAGAAACTGAATTTTTACTTAAATTTAAATAGCCACATGTGGTTAGTGGCTACTGTGCTGACAGCACAGGTTTAGATAGTCTTACCAATGTAGTACCATCACCCTTCTAGAAAAAATGCTCAATTATAAGAAAACTTCAATACTACTTCCAGATAAACCGCACTTATTATAAATCAAGACTGTAAGTAGTTTCCCTTGATCTCTTGTGCTCAGAGGAGGCACACACATAATATGACTGAAAAGAGAAAACTTGAACAATGAAAAATTCTCTAATAATTTAATCTTAGGATTCCTGATTACCTGGCTGATGGGCAGGTTCTTAATAAATATTTGTGGAAAAAATAGGTAAATAAGTTCACGAATGAATTAGCAGACATCTTTCACTCCCTGACTTGGGAAAAGAAAACCTTCCTGGCAAGGTGTAAACATTTCTTTGAAATTTAGAGCCATTATCTCCCATGTTTTAAAAATGAGTTTCATGAATATACATAATAGCTGGACAGATGGATAGAAGGTAAGTTAGCTAGCTAGCTAGATGGATAGATAATAAGTTTGATATATAGACCTTGTTATAAGATTGTCAAGTGTTAACCTCCCATTGGGATGTTTCCATCTTGCTTTGGGACCCTATGAAGGTTGCAAACCACAGCTTTTCATGTTCTTATAACCCCCAAGTTGTTCTCAAATTTTGTATAACAATTTTAATTAATAACAGTGTTATAATTTTCTATCCAGTTTTTTTCTTTGTTGCTGACAATATATGTGTGTGCATATAATATTCTGAAATATTCTGAAATTAAAATTCAATTGTACTTCATAGTATATTTACTGCTTTTTAAATGTTCCAATATTTGTAAACATATATGTATTTTCTGAGACAGGGTCTCGCTCTGTTGCCCAAGCTAGAATGCAGTGTCTCAATCATGGCTCACTGCAGCCTCGACCTCCTGCACTCAAACTATCCTCCCACCTCAGCCTCCTGACCACAGGTGTGAACCACCATGCCTGGATAATGTTTTTAAAAAGTTACTTTGTAGAGACAGGGTTTTCCTGTGTTGTCCAGGCTGGTCTTGAACTCCTGGGCTCAAGCGATCTTCTGGCCTAGGCCTCTCAAAGTGCTAGGATTACAGATATGAGCTACCGTACCTGACAGGTAAACATATTTCTATGCCAATAAGTATACTTCTATGAAAATAGTGTACTTCTTTTTTTTCTTTGAGACAGAATCTCACTCTGTTGTCAGGCTGGAATGCAGTGGTGCAATCTCGGCTCACTGCAACTTCTACCTCCCGGGTTCAAGCGATTCTCCTGCCTCAGCCTCCCAAATACCTGGGACTACAGGCACGCACCACCACACCCAGCTAATTTTTGTATTTTTAGTAGAGACGGGGTTTCACCATGTTGGCCAGGCTGGTCTCGATCTCTTGACCACATGATCCGCCCTCCTCAGCCTCCCAAAGTGTTGGGATTACAGGCATGAGCCACTGCGCCCGGCCAACAGTAGTATACTTCTACCATACTATTTGAATCATTTTTATTGGTCACACTGTATTCCATTGCCCAAAATATTAATGTGAATCACAAGCCTATCTCTCTCCCTCTATGCATTTTTCTGTGGCTTTCTGATGCTAATTCAGCAACTTTCTTCAAGTTGGTTTTAAAATGCTATATATATATATATCTACAGTTTATTAGAACTGACTCTGTCCCTTCTCCCTTTATTTTAAAGCCAGTAGGGTAAATGCTAGGCCTCCCTGTTATGTCACTATCTTTCTTTGAGATGACTGGACTTTAAATTTGAGGCTGAAATTGTTAACTGGGTCTCCTCTCAACCAGTAACGGGGTAAGTACTCCAAACCCAGACAGCAGCTGTCAGATCTTCCCAAACCCAAGGTGAGGTTTGCAAATGAGGAAGGACAATTAAGCTTATATAGAACTTTCAGAAGACTGCAGAATTGCCCAGGAGTTACTGCTTCCCAGAATATGGGGAAACTCTGGATCAAAGGGTAAATGTTCAAATGTTTCACTATAGTTCCGAGTGCATTGTTTTGGTTTAACTCTGAAAGTCTTTGAGTTCATCAGCATGAAAAATGAATTTCCACTGGATTTATTCAGTAATCCAAACTTGTATTTGTAGAGCAGATAAGGGTTGGGTGATGCACAGCGTGTTCTAGCCGAGTGAACTTGGAACCAGTAGAGGAGGCAGGAACAAGGACTGTGATTCACTTTCGTATGTGCAACAAACAGCGAAGCTCCTTAAACTCCGCATTCACACACATAGCTAGCATCCGAGAGCGCACAGTGCTCCCCTTGTTAAAATGGAATCCCACTGGCTAGCTAATTGATTCACAAGTCTGCTAACTAATTCCATACTAACAGCTTAAATTAAAAGTTAATGAAACACAGCCAGGGCCCCATTGTATTTCCCTTGTAACAATGCTTTCATTACAAAAAAAAAAAAAAAAAAAAAGCAAGAGGGAGAAAAAGCTGGGGCTTCATTAAAAGGAAAATGTCTGGGACACCACCCCGGGCTGGAATGTACCCACAACCAGAAGCATTCCTCAGACCAGCCTCTTTGCCAAGTCTCACGGAAGCCACTGCTCCGACAGGAAAGAAATCCCCACAGGTATCCCGTGACCAGGCTGACCAGAGCTCATAAGGCGGCATTGTTTGTGGCTCTGCAGGGTCTGCTCAAGATGGGAAAATCTGTTCTCATGGACTACTGTGCACTTAACAACTTCACACTCTTCCTGCTATGAAACTCACATTTGACTTACATTCCCAAGTAAGAGGAGGTAGAGAATCTCTGTATCCTCTTTTCCGCCTACCCCAAACTTGGGTTGACAGCAGCAGTCTGTCTCTTCCAAATCAATGAAGGTGTGAGCAATGTTCAAGACTCAATGCCCTGCTCTTTCTCCCGCCCGCTTCCCTTGTCTCAACATGTTTGTGGTCTCTTCTGTGCTCATGGTTCCCACGTGTCCATCTCTAGCCCCAACTCAAGCTGCCCTCTGCCTGCAGGCTGTCTCCACTTGGGCACCAGTACCTCCAATACAACATGTGCAGAAGCATTCCTCAGCTTTTCCCACAAAATAATTCTCCCACGTGGCTTCCTCACTCCTGCAGTGGCACTGTGTGCTGGAACTGGAGTTACCTTTCTCTTCTTTTCTTTCTCTCTCTCTCTCTTTTTTTTTTTTCAGGGTCTTGCTCTGTTTCCCAGGCTGGAGTGCAGTGGCACAATCACAGCTTACTGCAGCCTTGAATTCCTGGGCTCAAGCAATCCTCCTGCCTCATTCTCCCAAGCGGCTGGGACCACTTTTACATTTTTTCTCTTCATTGGTTAAGAATTCAGATGTCTGTTGGTAGCCAACTACCTCCTTCTATTCCTCCTTTCCCTAAGCTCTTGCTCCTAGCTCTCAGACCAAAATTTGTTTTAATATTTTGTAGAGATGGGGTCTCATTATTGTTGGCCAGGCTGGTCTCGAACTCCTGGCCTCAAGTTATCCTCCTGCCTTGGCCTCTCAGAGTGCTAGGATTATAGACGTGAACCACAGTGCCTGGCCTCAGGAGTTACCTTTTACATTCCTCACTTACTGATCACTCATTTGGGATCAGGGGACAATTATGAAAGCCTAGTTGGGAGTTTGGCTATTGTCCTGAAGGTAGTGGACACTACAGGTCCCTCACTATACAGCTACATCATCAAAGTGTTTTTGGAAAATTATTCTTGTCCTCAACCTGACTCCATCTTACCATATCTTATTAACCAATCCCCACCTCTACCTCCGGCATTTATTTGTTTGACAAATACTTATATATTCTTTGTCAGGAACAACTCCAGGAATTTTACAAATATTAACTTTCTAAATTTTCATGACAGCCCTATGAGGAAGCTACTGTTACTCTCCGTATCTTATGGATGAAGGTGAAGAGGCACAGCCAGCATGATCATCTTGCCCTGGCTAGCCTAGTTACCTGCTTTCTTTTAACTATTCATTTTCTCTGATTGTATAATCTTTGTTCATGCTCCTCCTGGTCTCATCACCTCTCCCCTAGATGCTCTCCTGTCTCTCCCGTCTTTAGAAATATGCGCTGGCCCTCAGGACTCATCTAGATCCACCCCTCCTCCTGAAGACCAAACTGTCCCAGTGCACATGGGTCTCTCTGTATTATGCTTATTCTACTGCTTTGCAATGTTATTGCTTAGCTCTCTTATACTATGAGCTCCTGGAGATCAGAGGCTGCCAGGAGTTTTAAAATCTTCCTTTAATACTGAGTAATAAGAACATAACTGGTACTCAGCAATAAATATTTAACTAAATCAAAATAATAAATATTGCCATTATCCATTAAAAAGGAGGAAGTCACTTAAAGGTATCTTTTGCTTTCTGCAGCTACCATGAATATATGGTTTTATCTGTTCAATAGAAACAGTACTACACACACACACACACACACACATACATATATATATATATATAATTTGTGAGTAGAAATGCTGTTTTCTTTAGACTAGGGGTTGGCAAACTATGGTCCATGGTCCAAATCTGGCCCACTGCTTGCTTTTGTAAAAAAAGTTTTTTTTTGTTGTTTTTTATTTTAAGGCAGAGTCTCACTCTGTCGCCCAGGCTGGAGTGCAGTGGTGCGATCTCGGCTCACTGCAACCTCCACCTCCCAGGTTCAAGCGATTCTCATGCCTCAGCCTCCCAAAGCACTAGGGTTACAGGCATACACCATCATGCCAAGCTAATTTTTGTATTTTTTTTTTTTTTAGTAAAGACAGGATTTCACCATGTTGGCTACGCTGGTCTCGAACTCCTGACCTCAAGTGATCCACCTGCCTTGGCCTCCCAAGTGCTGGGATTACAGGCATGAGCCACCGTGACCGGCCTGTAAATAAAGTTTTATTGGCACAAAGCCATGACCATTCTTGTATGCATTGTCTATTGCTGCTTCACACAACAAGGACTATGTAAAATACCTATTATAGAGTCCATATGGCCTTCTAAGCCTAAAATATTTATTTGGCTTTTTGTTTTTAGAAAAATTTGCTCATCTCTGGTTTAGACAAAAAGTAAACAAAACATGTAAATAGGAAACATTCTGTTCATTGTTTTTATATTTAGCTTAAACTTACTTTTCTCTACTAATTTTCTAGACACTATCTGCCTATTTTAAAAATTAAGCATCTACCTATGGTTTGGGATCAAAATTAAACATATAATTCGCTCTACATCAACAGCACAGTTGCAAGCACACTCAAAAAGAGTTGGCTAACAGAGGGTGCACTGAAAAGTTTCTTTTCGTGAAGTTCGGTTGTGCCTTAGTGTTCCACAGCAGTCAGCATCTTTGAATGTGTCACACGGTTGTACTACAATATTCAGTTTCAGGCATTGGTAGCAGTCTGGTCAAGTTTGCTTGTGGTTACCTAGATTTTCCATGCCAGTGGAGGCAAGAAGAGACATGGCTAGTAACATCAGATAATCCCTAAGCAAACCAGGCATGAACCTGGTTGGGGAAGGCAGGTAGAGACAGCATTTAGCTCTGATGGGTGCCAGGGTAGTTTTTTTTTTTTCTTTTATCAAAACAATGATAGGAAGAGAGGGCCTTCTCACTATGCCCAAGCAATAAGGCAAAATCAGTCAGTGGGTACATTACTTTTTCATCACATCTTTTCAATATAATGATGGCATGACTTTTAGCTTGTACTTGAACTTGTTTGGTCCAGTCTTGTTCCGGGCTTCTGTGAGCTGTGTTCTGAATTGCCTGTCTTGTCCCTCATTTCTATATTCCTCTCCTGGTATCCTATCTTGTAACCAGCCCTACTAAAGTGGTATGATCTTAATAATCCTTAAGAGTTCTGACCTACAGCCCAGCGCCTGCATCACTGTGGTCTGCTGACAGTTTTCCTCAATGCTGACAGCCTGTTCACCTCCCTCAAATCTCCAAACAGCATTTGCTCCGAGGCTTCCTGTCATCATGTCACTGCAACATGCTGTGCTGCGACAGGCTTCCCGGCCTCTGCCCCTGGCCATACACCATGTCATAGTTATCCCCTCCACCACACCAGCCATGCTGAGCAACCGTGCTCTACGTGCCAGTGCTCAAGGTGGTTCTCCAGCTGCTGGCTCCTGGTTTGCCCTTTTCCATTGCAATTAACTAGGCTCTGCCCACTTCTGACTTGAAACTGGCCAAAATGCAGGGAAGGAAGATACTCCCAAAACCTCAGTAAATCTTCTCAAACATCATCCTGTTCAACAGTCACGAACCTGGTGTATACATAGCCAAAGTCCAGTAATTTTCCTAATTTTGATTCCATGCTGGTGTTATTAAAGGCCCTGAGGATAAACTTACTACTCAAAAGTCAAATCCAACAGCTTTGTCATCATAAAAATTGAAAGAAAGAAAGCCAACAAGTATCTGTGGCTCTTTTTTCCAGGGAAGTATTCTGTTGGCATTTAAAAAAATGTTCATTTTGAATGGTTTCAAATGTCGACTCCTATCTATGGCTCTTTTGAAAACTACATATGGCTGGGTGCAGTGGCTCATGCCTGTAATTCCAGCACTTTGGGAGGCTGAAGTGGGCAGATCACCTAAGGTCAAGAGTTCAAGACCAGCCTGGCCAACATAGCGAAACCCCGTCTCTACTAAAATTACAAAAATTAGCCAGGTGTGGTGGCAGGCGCCTGCAGTCCCAGCTACTCGGGAGGCTGAGGCAGGAGAATCGCTTGAACCTGGGAGGCAGAGGCTGCAGTGAGCCGAGATTGTGCCACTGCACTCCAGCCTGGGTGACAGAGTGAGACTCTGTCTCCAAAAACAAACAACAACAACAAAAAACCCAAAACTACACATGCGGGCACATGCACATTAAATATATAATATTTGACATTACACCGCAACAGTGTCTGCCATGGCCACCCCTTTCATAACAACTGGCTACAGAAAAGGAAAAGGATGAGGCAGGATAAGAGAGAATACTGGATAATCTTGTGTGAAGAGAAAATGTTAGAGCAATTACACAGGACACCTATAGTATGAGCAATGCAAATCTTAATAAGAAACAGCAAAATATCTAGCCTCTCATTTTTCATAAAGCTAGGTGAGACTAAGAAAGCTGGATTAAAATCTTCAGAGAGCAATGCTGCATCAGTCAGGGACTGCATCTTATTGCCAAGGGGCAGCTGTGTGTGCCATGGGAAAAAAGGTTGGTAGGAAATAGATCTGCTCTGTGCATGCCCTGCCTAAGGGAAAAGAGGGGAAAATAGGATTTTGGCACAGAGAGTGCTAACAAAACCATATTAAGAATGTAACGTAGTGAGACCAGGTGCGGTGGCCCACGCCTATAATCCCAGCACTTTGGGAGGCCAAGGTGGGCAAATCACTTGAGGTCAGGAGTTCGAGACCAGCCTGGCTAACATGGTGAAACCCCATCTCTACCAAAAATACCAAAATTAGCCGGGCATGGTGGCGCACACCTGTAATCCCAGCTACTCAGGAGGCTGAGGCAGGAGAATCGCTTGAACCCCGGTGGCGGAGGTTGCAGTGAGCTGAGATCACGCCACTGCAGTGCAACAGAGCGAGACCTTCTCTCAAAAAGAAAAAAAAAAAAAGAATGTATAGTAGATTAGAAATGAAGAAAAAGAGGCACAGCAAAAGTAAGCCCAAAGTAAAGCACAGTAGAAGGAATCTGAAGGGAAAGTGACAAAGATATTAAATGAGGAACGAATCTACTCAGAGTCAAATGATTAAATTTAGAATGTTACAGGGAATTATTTGGAGTCAAGTAATTAATTAAAAATGTTATAGCAACTTTTATATAATTGTAGTCTCCCCTAAGTGGGTAGAAAATACAAAAATATGACAGAGTATAAAGAGTTTTACCACGTGGTACATTAAAAGCCAAATAAGTCACAAAATCTAAAAATGTATGTTCATGACTATCTTAGAATTTATAAATTAGATGCAAGGGTGTGCACGTGTGTGTGTGTATATGTATGATATTTTATATATATATATGATTTTTTATATATATATGATGTTCATATGAAGTTTATATGTCTAAGCTTTAAAACTATACAATATTTCATTATCAAAATAAAACATAGGAATGTTTTCTCCCCAGCATCCTTACGTTGGAGAGTTTCAAATGAACAGTTCCTGAAGAACAAAGGAGTAATTTCATGTTTCTAATACATTACAGAATGTAGAAAGAGTAAGAAACAAAATTGCAAAAGGAATCTTTAATTTCCATATAGTAAGAGAAGAAGCACTGATGCTTTTTAAAGTAAAAATGTAATTAGTAATGTTGAGTAAGGAGTACATTAACAAATGTATGCCTCCTTATGGATCAACCAACATAGAATCAATAACCAGTGGGCAACTTAGGAAGTGAAGATATATTCTGATGTCTAGTTAACTGTCTTAGATCAATGAAATCATCATATAATCCCCATTTTTCATGCAGAATCATGTCATGATTTCATAAGCATCATAACATTAATGACTGAAAAATTCAATGTCAATGTAGTCGTAGCAAGTGTTTAGAGCAGAACCTCTTTGGCGGAGGACGGTGGCTCATGCCTATAATCCCGCAGCATTGGAAGGCTACAGCAAGAGGACTGCTTGAGGCCAGGAGTTTGAGACCAGCCTGGGTGACATAGTGAGACTCTGCCTGTACAAAAAATTAAATAAACAAATAAAAAGAGCAAGACTGCTTGGGTTCAAATGCTGGCTCCTCCCTTTACTAGTTGTGTGACCTTGGACAAGGTGCTCAGTCTCTCTGGATTCAGTTTTCTTTGTAAAATATAGATAGTAATGACAGTTTCCTTACGTGAGTAAGGCATAAATGAGCTTAAATTTTTGAGGTATTTAGCACGGTGCTTGGTACATAATCAGTACCATGTAAAGGTTTGTTATGTAAATATTTATTAAGTATCTACTATGTGCTAGACACTCTAAATCTGATCATGACCAAAGCCAGCTTTGCCCTAAAGGGATTCAGCAAGGAAATCACAGTTACGTGCCATAGTACGATACACAAGCAAAGATGCAAGCTTAAGCCTCTACTTTCTTAAAATTTATATTCTAAGTCCCATATATGAGTCAAATACATTGAATATAGTGATTATACAAGGTGTTTCATCTATCTGTCTTAAACCACAAGTATCATTAACAATTTGGATCAATTCCTTAGAGATTCAGATGTTCTTCTGGAGATGATTGGGTGATGCATATCTGCTCAAAAGTGTCCATCCTCCCACTGTCTCCCAGTAAGCTAGAAACAAAAAGATCCTACTAAAAACATTCTGCTTTTTCTTTTTAAAAAGTTGAGGCTGGAATATTTGAAGACTTCTCTAGAAAAAAAAATTCAGGAAAGAAAAGAGGAAGGAAAAGCTGTCCTGCCTTTGGTTCTCCTACCCCTTTTTTCCTTTTCCTTGTTCATCCTTCACTGTGCTCTCCCACAAACACGAAGTTCACAAAGTTCATCCAAGACGAAGAAAAGTGGATCCAAAACATAATCTAAGGTTGAGGTGAGTCTGGTGCCCCCTCTGGGTTCTTCAGGACTGATTATAAAATAGCCTGAGATTACTTACACTGTTGGCAGAGGCAGCTGGCTCCCTGAATTACAGTGCAGGACTGGTGATGAGACCCAAGAAGTGAGTGCTCATTAGGCAGCATTGAATGAAGGGGGTGGGGAGAGTCCCACGCATGTAAAGTGCCATTGTCTGTACCAACCTAAGGCCTGAATATGGGTTGAGGCATTGTTCTCCAAGGAAGTAAGTTACTGCTAAACTGGGCTGGGAGGAGGAAGTATTTTCTGGATATATCAAGAAGAGGGAAAAACAAAACAAAACAAACCAGTATGCTCTCAGATGAACAGCCTCTCTAGTCTAGCCTTGGTGTCCTTATCTGTTAGTTGGGTATTGTGGCCTTGGGTTGCCACAGTCCCTGCTGCTACTGATATTCTGAGTCTATGTGTAAAACCCATGGGAACATGCTAGGCTTGTTTCCTTCTTATCTCCTTGTTTTTGCTTTCCATTTTCTCTTATCATGCAGGTGTCTGACAATCACTTCCTAAACCCCGTCTCCCCCATCACATTTATCTTGGGGCAGTGATTCTATTTCAGTCTAAGGCGGCAGGAAGTCCTGTGTCAAGACTGGACAATGGAGCAATGATGGGATAAAGCAGTATTAACAGCATTCTTCCAAGCCACACTGCAGCGGTGCTTACTGCTTCTCCTCCGTATCCCTCTTTCCCAGTTTCCACTGAGACTCACTGAGTAGGCTTAGTCTCATGTTAGCTCTACTCAGGAAGGTTGAAAAGTCCTGTGGCCTGTCTCTCCTAGTTTTCCTAATAAACTTCAGTCAGGACCTCACCATGTAAGATTGTGGGGAGTGTGTGTGTGTGTGTGTGTGTGTGTATGTGTGTGCCTCTGTGTGTGTGTATTCCCATCCTTGATTTTCAATGACCCTCAGCCAAAGTCATACAAAATTTAAAATGGAAGAAAAGATTGTTATTTGGTCATTAAGTAAACTGTAGCTACCATAGCTAGAGTTTAGTGCAGAGAGACTAAATCTAACAAGCCAGATTGGGATCCCAAATTATCAAGTGTACTGGGAATATTTAAAACATAAAAAAACTAAATATGATTTCAGTAAATCAAATACAACAATAAAGGTAATTACATCATGATGAAATGGGGCTTATCTCAAGACTGTAGAGGTGGTTTAACATTTGAAAATCAACAGATATAATTTTGGAAAACTGTATGATCATCTCAATAGAGGCAGAAAAGCATTTAACAAAATCCAACATCCTGATAAAAAATTCTAAGTGAACTAGGAATAGAAGGAAACTGCCTTAATCTAATAAAGGGCATCTCTGAAGAACCACAGCTAACATCATACTTAATAGTAAAAGGGTGCATGCTTTCTCCCTAATATAAGGAACAAGGCAAGGATCTGCTCTCACCACTTGATTCAACATTTTACTGAAGGCTTTGGCCATTGCAATATGGCAAGAAAAATAAACAGCAGGCATCTAGTTTGGAAAGGAGGAAGCAAAGCTGTCTTTATTTGCAAACAACACTATTATGTAGAAATCCAATGGAATCCATAAAAATGCTACTAGAATAAGTTTGGTAAGGTTGCAGATTATAGAATCAATAATATAGAAATCAACTGTATTTCTACATACTAGGAATAAATAATCAGAAATGAAATTTAAGAACTCACAAGAGCATAAGAACATAAAATAGGAATAAATCTAACAAAAGATGTACAAGACCTGTTACACTGAAAACTCATAGCTGAGAGAAATTCAAGAAGACCTAAGTAAATGGAGAGATATACTTTGTTCATGAGACAGGAGATGCAATGTTTTTGAGATGTCAACGTTCCTCAAATTGATCTATAAATTCAAAATAACCTTGATTCAAATCCCAGCAAGCTTTTTGGTAAAAATTGACAAGCTGATTCAAAAATCTATAGAGAAATGCAAAGGACCAAGAGTAGCCAAAACAACTTTCTATTTAGATTGAACAAAGGTGAGAGGCTAACATTATCTGATTTTAAGATGTACTGTAAAGCTACAGTACTCAAAACAGTACAGTGCTGGCATAAAGACAAACAGACTAATTGAACAGAATAGAGTCCAGAAACAGACTCACACATACATGGACAACCAATTTTGACAAAGTTACAAAGGCAATCTAGTGGAGGAAAAGACAGTCTTTTCAACAAATGGTGCTGGAACAATCAAATGCATATGCAAACAAATAAAAAAGAGCTTCAATTCAAACCTCATATCATATAAAAAATTAACTTAAAATAGATCATAGGTCTAAACATATAACATAAACTATAATATGTGTGCCTGGAAGAAAACATAGCAGAAAATCTTTGTGAGCTTGGATTAGGCAAGAATTTCTTTAATAAGACATCAAAGCATGATACATAGAAGTTGATAAATTTGACTTCATCAAAATTAAAAACTGCTCCATCACTATGAAGGAAATTTTTAAAAAATCCACAGAGTAGGAGAAAATATTTGCAAAGCACATGTCTGATAAAGAACTTGTATCTAGAATATATAAATACTATAATAAGAAACTTGATAATAAGAAAACAAGCAATCCAATTAAACAATGGGCAACAGATTTAAGCAAACACTTCACCAAGGTAGATATACAGATGGCAAATAAACACATGAAAAGATGCTCAAATCATCAGTCATTAGGGAAGTGCAAATTAAAACCACAATGAACTTCTACTACACACCTGTTAAAGTGGCTAAAATTAAGAAAAACTAATGATACCATGTGCAGACTAGGATGTGGAGAAACTAGAACTCTCATACAATCACGGTGGAAAGGTAAAATGATATAACCATTTTGGAAAAAAGCCCAATAGTAAAAAATTGAAAATGATGTAAATATCAACAACTGAATGAATGAATAAATTGTGATATATATGCTCTATAAGCATAGATATCATATTTATGTACAAAAAATACTCTTTAGCAATAAAAAGGAATGAGGTATTATACATATAACAAGACATGGATGAATTTTAAAGTAATTCTGCTGAGTGGAAGAAATCAAACAAAAAGAGTATATACGGAAAGATTCCATTTATATAAAACCTTAGAAAATGAAGACAAATATATAGTGACAGAAAACAGATCAGCGGTTACCAGGAGGGAGCAGGTGGCAGGAGGAAGGGATTATAATGGGGTAGGAAGAAATTTTTGAGGATGATGGATGTATTTGCTATCTTTTTTTTTTTTTTGAGATGGAGTCTTGCTCTGTTTCCCAGGCTGGAGTGCAGTGGCATGATCTTGGCTCACTGCAACCTCCACCTCCCAGGTTCACGCAATTCTCATGCCTTAGTGCCTCAAGTAGCTGGGACTACAGGTGTGCACCACCACACTCGGCTAATTTTTGTATTTTCGGTAGAGACAGGGTTTCACCATGTTGGCCAGGCTAGTCTCAAACTCCTGACCTCCAGTGATCTGCCCGCCTTGGCCTCCCAAAGTGCTGGGATTACAGGCATGAGCCATCGCACCCAGCCAGTATTTGCTATCTTAATTGTGATAATGCTTCCAAGGGCATGTACATATGTCAAAACTTATTACATTGCATACATTAAATATGTGCTCTTTCTTATATATAGCAATTATACCTCAAAAATGTTAAAAATTATCTGCAATGAAAAAAATCCACAAGGATGTAAGTACTATAAGTTAAAACAATGCTGACTTTGAAGGTGGCAGGGGCTGTGACTGGCTTGGGTCACATGGCTTCTGAGGCAAGTACAAGGAGAAAGTTCTATTTCTTTCATTCATTATATATACAAATTATATAATGAATTGTTTTACGCAGTTTTCTGAATCTGTTTTATTTTACACAGGATATATATATTTTTTTAACCGCAAAAAAAAAAAAAAAAAAAAAAAAAGAGAGAAAACAGTGGCTTGAGAGGAGGGGACACATAAAATGTGACTCAGCTTATGATAGGCACATTTCCAACTCTTATTCCCAGGGCTATACAATACGGAGGAAAAGGAAACTGAAATAATACATGGTTAAATTGAAAATGAAGTTAAATAGACTTGTTAAATGGCTGGAGCATTTAATGAACATTTCCTCAGTGTTGGAGGGGAAGCTAACTAAATGCTATCTGAAGTTGGGTGTGTACCCGTGACCTTTCGGATTTGAGGGAGAGAACAGGCGGCGAGGTGGGTGGGGAGGCCGGGTGGGGCTCAGCAGATGCCATTGTCGCCAAGGAACAGACATTAATAAGAAAAGGCAAGTGACGAAAAATCAGCAGGTCTTGGCATATCCTAGATGAAATTCACCACGGGGCAGTACACGATGATGGCTGAGTGCAGAGGCTCTGGAGCTGGGGTTATATTTTTATTCTACCACTTAGACCAGTAACTTGCCTGTTGTCTGCCTCACTTTTCTCATCTGTGAAGTGGTGGCAGTGATGAAAATGCTGAGAGAGCTGTGAGATCACACCTGAACAGCACTTAGAAATCAGGCCTGACACTCAGTGGGTTATTTTTATCCCTGAATTTCTAAACTTATAAACTTTAAATCTTCATGATTAAATAAAGGAGCATGGTTTTAAAAAGACCTGCTTGTAGTCCAGACTATTTCTAGGGCTTGCCACGAAGAAAACCTGGTGGAAGCCCCTGCTG
The DNA here is from genome assembly GCF_029289425.2 of Pan paniscus. Taxonomy (NCBI): domain Eukaryota; kingdom Metazoa; phylum Chordata; class Mammalia; order Primates; family Hominidae; genus Pan; species Pan paniscus. Next base: position 166,542,184 of record NC_073252.2, on the reverse strand, counting down.
GAAATCTGTGCAGAGTGTGTTTTCATTTTGGACTTCTTCAGACACCAGGATTTTGATAGATAAGGGCAGGCTCGCGGGTTCAGATCACACATGGCTTTACAGTTATTCACTTTAAGACAACAATTTAATTTCACTGTTATTGTTATATTCTAAACAATATAATTTCAAACAGGTACCTGGAGTCCAAAAAATGCTAATTTTACTTGTTACTATCATGTTCTAAAATCCTCTCCTACTCTAAACTCTTGAGAGAATGTCATAGGCGGAAAGAGACAAGCCAGCATGGAGCCATCAGAGATGCCTCATTTTGAAACAATGACTGCTAAGGAATAATGTAGACCCATTAAACGTCCAGCCAGTGACCCACTCCATGCCCAAGAGAGCAAGCATGAGTGGCCGTCTTTCTGAAGAGGCTCACCATCCTTCCCTCTTTCCCTCTTTCTCTTTTCATTCCTCGCTCACTCCTTCCTTCCCTTTCTCTTTTCTTCCTTTCTTTTTTTGGCATGGGACTTACTGATCTTTGCAGTCATACTTTTATTCATTCATTCAGTATATTTATTGAGCACCCACTAGTGCTGAGCCCTGGAAATACAGAGAGGAATGGGATGCGTGTTTTTTTGCTTTCAAGAAGCTGGCCTCCACTACAGTGTCAGGCACATTTATGCAACGAGGGCACATACACGTAATACAGAATACAATTGGAACTATGTACCTCTATCAGTCACAGAATATAGAAACCCTCTATTTATAAGCTTTCAACTTAAAAGCTTCTATGGACAAGACCAAAGCTCAGCTCCAAAACTCACTGGCATGGCACTGGTTGCCGTGATCATTTAAGTTTTGGGCATCATCACTCCGGGGCTGTTTGTGCTTTTTTTGAGGAGGTTTAGTACTTATCAGTTCCATTTTGCAAAGTGAGAGACTTGCAAATACATGTAAGGGGAGGTGTACAATGAAGATGAAAATAAGAGCAGAGATAACACGAACATTGAAAGGGTGAGAAAACAAGTGCCGTTTGTATGGAATAACTTTGGCACTGACTTGGCTTTGGTGCATGGTGTTAGGAGCCTAGATCCTGAAGGCCAACAGCCTGTGCTCACGTCCTAGCTGTCACTTGCTCACTCTAGTCGTTTTAAGAAAGTTATTGCACCTCTGGTCTCTGTTTCCTTATCTGTAAAATGGGAATAAAAATAGTCCTATTTCGCAAGGCTGTTGTGAGTGTTGAATGCTAGGCACATACTAAGTATTATTAACCCTACTCAGTAGAAAATGTTCTGTGTGTTAACCAACCATAAATGGATAGAGTATACCTGTGCTGATGTTTTTGCTATCAGAAAAATGGTTAATTATTAATAGAAAACAAGTTTCTATTTACAAAAATATATACTACCCCTCTTATCTCCTAAATACTCTTTCAGGGGTTCTCTCTTGATTAGCAAGTTGAGTGACAACGACATGCCGCTGCTGCCCTCCCTAGCATCCAGGGAAGGGGGACTTATACCTGGATTGTGGACAAATGAAACTTTCAAACATCCAGGGTCCCCAAAGCTACAACCAAGGGGTGCTGGCAGAGGGAAGGAGAGTGGCCCTGAGGGAATCAGGTGGTAAAGAGCTGGGTGTGTTTGGGGGGTGATGGCTGAGACCAAGTGTAGACAAGCCCTCTACGGTGTGGGCACCCAGAGTTAGAAACAATTCCACTTCCAGCAGGGAGACCACACCACACTGATGCCCTGCTTAAGTGAAGATCAATGCCCAGACTGGCAATCTCTGGGGAATGAGGTGACATTTTTGTGGGTGTGAATGTATGGGTGCCTGCCTTCTATGCCTCTGGGAAGGGACATTATTGATCAACAATTGGATAAGCAGGACCACACCAGAGCAAGGCTTGTTGCAGCCCGTTCCTGAATGTCTCTTCCAGGCTCTCAACAACTATGCATTTTTGAAGTTGAGGCAAAGACATTATACATGTGTTCATGTTCTAATTCTGTCTTTAAAGTATAATATTTAATATGTCATGCTTTGAATATTAGGCTTGCATAACTCTGCAGTAGGGGGTATTCACACACTTTTGTTTTTATTATATTTTACATACTTAAATCTAAGGATTCATACAAATTCATGCCAAAGGGATATGATAATCATGTATTTCAGAAGCAATAAAATGTGTATTTTGAGATAAGAACATTGAGACCTTTGGAGGAATATGTATTTGCATTATGGGTTTCAGAAACTAAGATTTTTTTGTTTTGTTTTGTTTTGTTTTGTTTTGAGATGGAGTCTTGCTCTGTTGCCCAGGTTGGAATGCAGTGGTGCAATCTTGGCCACTGCAACCTCTGCCTCCTGGCTTCAAGTGATTCACCTGCCTCAGCCTCCCAAGTAGTTGGGACTACAAGTGCCCGCTCCCATACCCAGCTAAGTTTTTGTATTTTTAGTAGAAACGGGGTTTTGCCATGTTGGCCAGGCTGGTCTTGAACTCCTGGCCTTAAGTGATCCACCCGCGTCAGCCTCCCAAAGTGCTGGGATTACAGGGGTGAGCCATGGCGCCCAGCCCAGAAACTAAGTTTTGATTCTTAGGAATGTGTTAATTGGCTTGTGAAGCTCTGGCTCTCTCTGATATGTATAGGAAACAGGCATCAGTTGAATGTTGATGTTCACAGAAAGTCATGGAAAACCCCTTGGTTCAGGGCTGACTTTGGAGAGGGTAGAACAATTCCATCTTCAATGGAAAAAGACAGAAGTACAGAAAAGATTTGAGTGCTCTATGAAAACCAAAGACACTTCCTTTTCCCAGGAAGGTTAGAAGCCAAGCTTAGGTTCTCTCATTTTATTGGGTTTGTCCTGAAGATCGCCAGCACTTGTGTATCAGGCCCATCTCCATAAGGACCTGTTAAATGAGCAGGCAGCACTGGAGAGCTACCCACGGGTGCAGTTCAGTGGTTATTGACTGTGTGAACCTCCAATAGCCCAGCTATTCTCAGGGCGGAGGGGTACACACAAAAGCACAGGGCAGGACCTTGCCTGAAGGGAGACAGGCTTTTCTATTCTCGCCAGCAATCCAACATTTAAAGTGCTAGCAAATTCTTTTAACTAAGCTTAAGTACTCCAAGTCTGAATATTACCAGAAAGGGCATAACCTTAGACAACCATTTCCAGAGTAGATGTTGCTGGTGATAGAAAGAAATCATTATAATTGGTTTGCCTTTCCTGACCTATTAATGTTGCCGTCTCCGCCAACTCAGCCTTGACCTTCCAAGACCCCTCTCTTCCTTTCCCCCAGCCTCTGTCTCCTACAGAGATAGCACTGTTTCCCTTCAAGTAAAAAGAGTAGATTTGGATGTCTGCCTGTGCTTGGTATGGATGTTGCTGAAGGCTCTGCACATAGAAGGAAATTTGTGCATGGCCTCATTTGGGAGAGATGAAATATTTTAATAGCAGTGTTTATATTCTCAATCTGTAGATAACTAAAAACCAGCAAGATTTTACATCGGGCTTTGAAATGAAAAATATCACCCACTCAATGGAAATACAAATTTCATTCCTCCTGCCTTCTGGCCCTTTCAACATCGTGAGTGTTCCTCTAGATTTTCCTGCTCTCCTTGAGATTTCTGAGTCACCACAGAGGGAGACCCAATGTGATGTCTGGCCAAGTTTTGCAGGTTTAGCATTCTCAAGAAAAGCAGACTTAAAAGGTTTCCTTTCAGAGTTCCCTAAGCTCCTCAGACAGTCTGGAGCAGAAACTGTCCTGGGACCCATGATAGAGCAGAGAAGAATTGTAGCAGGCAGGGGGAGTTCAAAAGGGTAACGCCAGCCCACGGTTGAGTTCTAGGCAACAGCTTTGAGACCAGCCCAGACCCATCTCTCACAGACCAAGGCAGAGACACAGAGTTCCCAGACCCTGCTCTCCATCTCAACCTTTCAAGCTTTGCACCTTCAGAGATTCAAGCCTGAAATTCCCAATCCTTTCTCCTCTCTCTAAAGACGAGACCTTATACAGATGAGGCAAAGTTTTCCACGTCACTGTGAGGACAGTTCTAACAGATAGCTCCAGGGCAGGCATGTGCACAGATATACTCTTCCAGGATTGTGTGCGTGGAAATCTGATTTATAGAAGCCAGGAGAACAGCTTACTTTTAATATTTGACTGGGATACAATGAATGTTCTTCACTGGAAAACTCATCTATACACACTCAAATAAAACACATATCGGCTGGGTGGTGGCTCATGCCTGTAATCCCAGTACTTTGGGAGGCCGACGCGGGCGGATCACAAGGTCAGATGGAGACCATCCCAGCCAAATGGTGAAATCCCATCTCTACTAAAATACAAAAAATTAGCTGGCCATGGTGTTGTGTGCCTGTAGCCCCAGCTACTCAGGAGGCTGTGGCATGGGAATTGCTTGAACCCAAGAGGCGGAGGTTGCAGTGAGCCGAGATGGCATCACTGCCAGCCAAATGGTGAAATCCCGTCTCTACTAAAATACAAAAAATTAGCTGGGCATGGTGGTGTGTGCCTGTAGCCCCAGCTACTCAGGAGGCTGTGGCATGGGAATTGCTTGAACCCAGGAGCGGAGGTTGCAGTGAGCCGAGATGGCATCACTGCACTCCAGCCTGGTGACAGAGCAAGACTCCATCTCAAAAAAACAAAAGAAAAAACATACCATTCAAATTAGCTGCCATGGCCAGATTTATTTATTTTTTATGTTAGTCTATGCTCTCCAAAAATAAATTGGGTCTATGTGACACATGCTGAATAAAAACAATTTTAATAAATAGATCATATGCATACAGTCATGCATGTAGTATATAAATGTAAGAAACTTTTCTGAAACGAATTGCCCTGAACCTACTAAATAGAACATATCTTTGTTTCTTCCCTCTATCCTTCATCTTGACCTTTATTCCACCGTCTGATCATCCATGTCTTAAAACAAAGTGTTCCAGGTTCAGGGTAATTAATATGAACATTCAAAGAAGAGCACTCACAGGTAGAGCGGATGTTTTAGCTTTTCCTTTTTTGACACGGCTTTTATATGCCACAGTTTGGACAATAGACTAAAGTTTGCCCAATGATATTGTGGCTCCCAGGGTAGGACTTGATTGTGGTCAGGTGCATCCAATTAATTACAATCTCATGTGTTATAAAAGAGTAGTATCAAAGATCAACAGAAATATAGATAAGAGAACCGGGGATTCCAGTGGAATGCGGATGGGAGAGGAAGTCGGGTAAACTTCACGGAAGAGGTAACATTTGAACTACGTCTTGAAGGATGAACAGGAGGTTTTCCAAAAGGTCAAATGAGGGAGATGAGGGAAGATTCTAGGAGCTTACAGGGAGTATGGAAGTCTGAACCATGGTGGGTATGGGTAACAGCTGGGCAATGGTGGAGACAAGGCTGGAAAGATGGGCTGGTGTAGGGGTGAAAGCCAGGCTTGGACTGAGGTCTTCCACTGAGGGTAAGAGGAATGATATAAGATCAGAGGCTGGGCACGGTGGCTCATGCCTGTAATCCCAGCACTTTGGGAGGCCGAGGCAGGTGGATTACCTGAGGTTGGGAGTTTGAGACCAGCCTAACCAACATAGAGAAACCCCGTCTCTACTAAAAATACAAAATTAGCCAGGTGCAGTGGTACATCCCCGTAATCCCAGCTACTTGGAGGCTGAGGCAGGAGAATCGCTTGAACCCGGGAGGCAGAGGTTGTGGTGAGCTGAGATCGCGCCACTGCAGGCCAGCCTGGGCAACAAGAGCGAAACGCTGTCTCGGAAAAAAAAAAAAAAAAAAAAAATCAGAGACAGGGAGTAAATAAACCTCAGTATGTAAGGAAAACCATGAATGCTGACATTTTTATTAAAAATAATTTACTGGTATTAGCCTAAGTTAACAATGTTATCTCTGGATACTGCAATTTGGGCAGCTATTGTTCAGCTTTCTACATTACTATGCATATATATTAATTGTATAGTGAAAAGGGGGAAATCATTCTATGTGTTTGTCCAGAACAGGGGAGAAGTGGCTGGAGAGCAGGTCATGTGTAAGGGCCTGGTGGCTGTACCCAACCACAGGCACAGTCTGTGGCACGAGATGACGATGGAGGCTGAAATAACTAACGCAAAGGCAAACTTAAGTGAAAAGCAGCACAGGGTCTAGATGAAAGGCAGAGGTAGTTGTGGAGGGTTGGGTTGTTACAGTCCCAGTACTTCCTGGGCTCTTATTTGGCCGGTTGTGAAATGTTGCATCCAATTCTAGGGACCATAATTTAAAGAGTTGAGTCTGTCTGGAAGAGGACTGTCAGGAGGAGGAAGATTTCTGAAAGCCAAGTCATAAAAGGAAGATTTACAGTATCTTGAGATGTTTATACTAAAGAAGAGATAACTTACAGGGTCATTGCAGCCATCTTCAAATACTTGATGAGCTGCCACACCAATGAGATAAGACCCATCCTCTACATTTCTCAAAATTAGAACTAACACCAATAGCTGGCAGTCACAGGAGGCCAGTTTTGGCTAGACGTAGAAAAACAACTTTAAATGATCATGTTATTGCTAGAATGACTGAGATCATATCCAACAGCTTCATAGTTGATAAGTGACTCATTCTAAGGCGCAGTGACTTCTCCCGAAGGTCGTTCAGCTGGTCAGTGGAAGAACAAGCACTGAACCAATTCCCATGCCTCCCAATGCTATACTCTTTCCCCCGCATTATGCTGTCTGGCAGCCACTACAGATGCCCATCATGGCTTGGCCTTCTCAGGAAACAGGCTCTCTGTCTCTGCATGTGTCCATTCACAGGCTGGACGACCGCCTGCCTTGGGTGCTCCCAGGGAATGTCTGTGATGGGCAGAATGTTGGAATGGACAGTCCCTAAGACTGCTTTCAAGTCCATGACACTACCATTTGAGTTTTGGGAATTGACCTGAAAATGTGGGTTCTTTCAGGTAGAGCTCTAGTATTCACTAAAGAGAAGTCTAGGAACTTATTATTTTTTAAGTGAAAGCAAGTTTATTAAGAAAGTAAAGGAGTAAAAGAATGGCTATTCCATAGGCAGAGCTGCCCAGAAGTCTAGGAACTTAGGAGCAATGTAGCAAACTAGGCATACAAAAAAGGTGGAAAAAACTTCTCAGTACCCTTTTCCAGTTTCTTAAGAACCTATTGTGGTTACTATTGGTATTATTGCGTTGATATTATCACTCCCACACCTCACATTTGGCAGGATTCAGGGGTGTGTTGGGTGGGGAAGAAAATCTTCCTGCTTTGGTCCTTACTCTGCCAACCAGAAACTGTGAAATCCCTACAGAAAGGGACTAAGTCCATATGGGTGTGCCCAGAGCCGTGGCAGAAAGCCACCTGGACATGGTCACAGAATAGATTATAATAACATTCAAAGCATTTTCATTCATTTTGGACTATGCCAAGAAAGACACACCCTCTTCTCTTCCTCCCAACCCCTACCCACCACACTTAACAAAATCCACACCCCCATGAGTAATTCAGCCGTTTATTTGGCCCACAATCAGAGGTAAAGGGCTGAATTGCTGACCTCACTAGTACATATCCAGATCCTGAATCTACACTTAAAAGAATGTATGGCACAGGATTTCCCTCATTACCACTGAGCAGCAGATGACAAATTCATTAATTAAAAGCTACTTTCTGGCTCCTGGTATGTCTGTTCTTTGGGAAAGAGATTACAATCTGTGGCAAACAGTAAGTTAGCTTATAAAACCGGAACCCAGTTCTGCAGTGTGAGCTGGCTCTGAACTTCTTGTCCATGAACGTGTAGCTAAATTAAGACCACATTGTGAAGTGGGTGACAGTGGGATGTAATATCACCTTGGCTCTGAGGTCATCCCATGCTCCCAAGTGCCCATTCTGACTTGCATTACCTTGAGTCCTCTTTGGATGGAATTTCCAGTACATTCCTACCCTTGTGTTCCCTTTCCCTATAAAACGCAGCAGTTCCTAATCTCTCATGTCCTCCGGGCCACGCTCTGTGTCTCTCAAGATGGCTACTCATTATTTAGCAATTTTCTCCTCTTCTTCTTCTACTCTGTTTTTCCTTCTCCCTCCTTCAGCATCCTCGCTTCCATTTACTAAACCTTCTCTATTTTCAAATATTGTGCTGTATGTTTTGCATACGTGATCTCATTTGTTCATCATTCTTTTTATCTTCATTTTTCAGATGATGGCAATAACTTGCCCAGGTTAAAGCTAAGGACTAGAGATTAGATTCAGACTAACTTTTTCTGATTCCTAAGCCTGATAACCATCACACTGTAAAAGAAGACCTAGAAGGGAGGCTACCTACTACAAATAAATCATGTTCTTTCCTGTTTATATTGGAAATGGTATATTGGGCAGTGTATAAACCCTCGATTCAAATGAGAAAAAGTTACCCGATGCAAAAGTGAGGCTTTAAGTGAAGCTCACTCAGCATGCTCTGACCAGGAGGAGGCAATGGAAAGAGCTGACAAAGGTGTTGTTTATTGACACCTGGAGCCAAGAGAGGTGCGGGAACCAAAGGAGCAGGTTAGAGAGAAAGGAAAACTTGCTTAGAGATGGTACAGTCATCTCCAAGCAAGTCTTTGAGATGAATCTCAAAGAGATGAATCTTTGAATCTGAGAAGAATCTGAGAAGCTGTAAGTCTTTTGGCCTAACGCATGGAGACCTGTTAGAAAGGGTTTGGAATAAACATACTGAGAGGGATTTTTTCTGAGCCAGAAAAAAAAAATCTCTAAAAGTTGGGCACAGTGGCACACATCTGTAGTCGGAGCTACTCTGGAGGTTGAGGTGAGAGAATCTCTTGAGCCCAGGAATTTGAGGCTGTAGTGTGCTATGACTGCACCTGTGAATAGCTATTGTGCTCCAGCCTGGACAACAAAGCAAGATCCTGTTTCTAAAAAAATTTTTTTAAATGTTCCTAAGGGCCAACATAGGGTGAGTTTTCCAGCCTAGAGGTGATTTATTTATCAAATATATTTTATATCAAAATATCATATGTAATACAGAAATATGTTACTTATAGGAAAATGATAGAAATTTGTCCTGTATTAAATTATGTTCTCTTAGGTCAAGTAACAAGGGTCCATTATTCACTCCTCTGTTCATTCATATGTTTATTCATTTTATTCGTCTCTGAATCTGAATATTTACTGAGCACTCACCATTGACAAAGTCCCATATCTATAAGAAGACACATAGTAAGTATACTCTCTAAAAGAATTTTTTTCTTTAAAGTGGTTTCTTTTTCTTCACATATTCATATCCGTGGCACTCTGCTATCCACAAGGACGCTGGTTAATATTACTGCAGTAAATATTTATAGGTGAATAAAATGAATACACATATGAATAAATAAACAGAGGCATGAATAACGGACCCTTGTTATTTGACCTAGAAGAACATGATTTAATACAGGACCATGTGGGAGAGGGCTTCTAAGGCGCTGAGGCTCGCTTGGGGAGGAAACAGGCAAAGGTCTGTGGGAGGCCTGGTCACTCCTGACCTGATGGAATGGGAGTTGCATTCATTTCTTTTTGGTTCTGGATTTCTGAACCTGATGCTGATCTAAAACAAAAACCATGGCCAGGGTACAATGGCTCCATGCACTGGTGTTCATGCTGTCTCTATCCCAGAGCAGCCCTGAGGTTCTTAACTCACTCAGAGTAGAAGTCAGCTTGTCCCACCTCCTCCTGCTGTGGTACCAGGGCAGCATCTCCAGGGAAACACCTTCTGCTCATCTCCTAGTGTCTTTTCTGTAAGTGTGTGGCTTAAAAAACACTCAGTCATCTACTTCATTTAAATACCTTGGACACTGTGTGGCCTAAAAGTGCCATGTGTCTTCAGATCTTACTCAACCTCTTACTCCATGTGAGGCTTGGGGCTGTGGAACGGCTGTGAACCTGTTTCCTCACAGGTGGAAAGGAGATAATGCCACCTGCTTAGCAGGGTTCTTGTGAGAATTAAATGACAATGAAATGGGAGATTCTAATTAGAGCACCCTGCACATAGTAGGTACTCTATGGTATCTGAAGATTGGGTCTAAATTTCATAGAAAGACACTGAAATAATTTCATAGATTAAAACAGTGTTGTAACTGATTTCAAGCTCTGAGATTAAAAATTTATCAAATTCTGTAGAGAATGGCATTTTTAAAGTTATACTTTACATTCTGGGATACATGTGCAGAATGTCCACGTTTGTTACATAGGTATACATGTGCCATGGTGGTTTGCTGCACCCATCAACCTGTCATCTACATTAGGTATTTCTCCTAATGCTTCCCTCCCTTTGCCCCCTACCCCAAGAGGCCCCAGTGTGTGATGTTCCCCTCCCTGTGTCCATGTGTTCTCATTGTTCAACTCCCACTTATGAGTGAGAACATGTGGTGTTTGGTTTTCTGTTCCTGTGTTAGTTTGCTGAGAATAATGGTTTCCAGCTTCACCCATATCCCTGCAAAGGACCTGAATTCATCCTTTCTTATGGCTGCATAGTATTCCATCATGTATATGTGCCACATTTTCTTTATGTAGTCTATCACTGATGGGCATTTGGGTTGGTTCCAAGTCTTTGCTATTGTGAACAGTGCTGCAATAAACATACGTGTGCATGTGTCTTTATAGTAAAATGATTTATAATCCAATAAGCATATACCCAGTAATGGGACTGCTGGGTCAAATGGTATTTCTGGTTCTAGATCCTTGAGGGATCACCACACTGTCTTCCACAATGGTTGAACTAATTTACACTCCCACCAACAGTGTAAAAGCATTCCTATTTCTCCACATCCTCTCCAGCATCTGTTGTTTCCTGACTTTTTAATGATTGCCAGAGAATGGCTTTTTCTTTTTTTTTGGGATAGGGTCTCACTCCAGTCACCCAGGCTGAAGTGCACAGGCACAATCTTGGCTCACTGTAACCTCAACCTCCCAGGCTCAGGCAATCCTCCTACCTCAGCCTCCCCAGTAGCTGGGATGACAGGCAGATGCCACCATACCTGGCTCATTTTTGTATTTTTAGTAGAGATGGGGTTCCATTATGATGGCCAGGCTGGTCTCGAACTCCTGGACTCAAGCCATTTGCCTGGATTGGCTCCCAAAGTGCTGAGATTACAAGTGTGAGCCACTGCGCCCAGCCGAGAATGGCATTTTTATGTGTTTTAAGTTCAGTAACGTGTAAATGCTCAATAAATGCTTGCAATTATCACATGAAGCAATTTAAAATAATCAGAATTTGTATGTATGAGTCCCAAGTTACTTCGCAAAGTTTATGACTATTAAAAAATGAATTTTTAATGGATCCTTAAAAATAGACTTGTCGTCCTTTCTTTTCTTCCCTTATGAATGAAAACCACAGGGAAATAAGACTGAGTTTGGAGAAGAATAAGAGAGTATTACAAAGTGATAAAACCTAAACATGGTTCATTAGGAAAGAATGACTGAAATTCTAATCCTGTGCAGGTCCAGGATTATGAGGGAAGCAAAAAGAATGCCACTGACACTAGAATAGAATATTTCCTGCCGGGCACGGTGGCTCACACCTGTAATCCCAGCACTTTGGGAGGCGGAGGCAGTGGATCACTTGAGCCCAGGAGTTTGAGATCAGCCGGGGAAACATGGTGAAACCCCGTCTCTACCAAAACAAAAAACTACAAAAACAAAAACAAAAAAAACAGAAAAACAAACAACAACAACAAAAATAGCTGGGCGTGGTGGTGTGTGCGTGTAGTCCCAGCTACTCAGGAGGCTGAGGCAGGAGAATCGCTTGAGCCTGGGAGGCGGAGGTTGTAGTGAGCTGAGACTGCACCACGGCACTCCAGCCTGGGTGACGGAGAGAGACTCGTCTCAGAAAAAAAATTCCCAAAGCCACTTTCTAGCTACCTTACAAAGAAAGGTGCCGTATATAATATATTTCATGTAAATCCTGTGGATATGACTTTAACTGGAGGGAAAGAATCTCCGAGTTTTACATGCTAATAAGCCAGAGACTCCAGAGTAGCCCTACAGCGGACCACAGGAACACAGGGGACTCATTGGTGAAACTTCCAGTTGGAGAAATGCTGAGCCAAAGACAGAGGCTTTGGAAAACACTGTGGGAAAAATATACTCCATGGAAATGTGTGTCTTAAAACTTTTCCGTATGAAAAACTAAAAATATTTCTTCCTCCACAGCAGCGTTCTAATATATAAGTAGTTTAAGAACTACTAAGAAGGAAAGAACAACAGAGATTTTTGTCTTTGGTTCAAACTTAACATTGATAAACACTTTGACTTGCAACTCAGTCCTTGGGTTGCAAGAACGACTGACAACAAAAAATGCATCGGACATTTCTAATGAGGCACATTTCTTTTCCTTGAGATGGTACTTCCTATTTCCCTGTAGCTTTCCATCTGCTGAGGTTGAGCCATCCATACTTCTTGAGAAGGGCAGAACTCGATGGATAACAAAAAACCATTGTTCCATTTTGACATCAAAATAGATTTTGAAAGTTACAAGAAAAACAATAGGCATAAGTGTCTAGGTTTCAATTTCAAGGACCAGGTACCTGAAGGAGAAAACAGAAAAGTCTTTTCTTGGTTTCCCAAAGCTGGACACTCAATATCCAGAATCAATCTTTGGACTTTGAAGCCATAGAATTTTCCAGCATGCTCTTGGGTGAGACAGATGTTAGACATGGGGTTTCTCTCCACAGAGGGAAGTAGTAAAAATCCTGGACTGAGGGAATATTTTTTAGGAGAAATTTGGAGGGATGAGACTATGGTGAAATTGCTACTTGGGTTCCTTCTGAGGCACTGGTACGCCCCTACTCCCTTGTAACTCACGAGAAAGAGAAGAGATGAAAGAGATCATAGAAACCTCATAGATTTGAGGGGGCAAATGAAAATCAGAAAAGTCCCATGCTGCAATTTGGTATTTGGAAGTAGGTCACCGAGCCCGGAGCCAAAAGGAGGTAGTCACAGTAGAGTAACCAAGGGGCTGGCTGTGTTTAGGCCCCCCGCACCCACTGCCAGAGCCGGGAACGAGGGAGAATCACAAGTTCCCAAACGCTCCTGTGGCTGTGAGATGAGAAGGCCAAAGAACCTGACAACCCTGCAGCCAAGATGAGGAGGGCAGAGTCTGTGCAGAGACTGAGGCTAGAAGGCAGAGGAGATTTGCAATGAGGACAGAGGCTGACACGTCAAACACAAGGGGAAGTGCCATGCGGAAACGCCAGGGAGGGAGAGAGGCCTCATGCCTTGCAGTTGTGACAGCACATAAATTTTTTTTTTTTTTTTTTTGAGACAGTCTCTGTCGCCCAGGCTGGAGTGCAGTGGTGCCATCTCAGCTCACTGCAACCTCTGCCCCCTGGGTTCCAGCAATTCTCATGCTTCAGCCTCCCTAGTAGCTGGGATTACAGGCGTGAGCCACCACCCCTTGGGTAATTTTTGTATTTTTAGTAAAGATGGGGTTTCGCCATGTTGGCCAGGCTGGTCTCGAACTCCTGGGTTCAAGCGATCCACTGCCTCCACCTCACAAAGTGCTGGGATTACAGGCATGAGCCACCATGCCCAGCAGGAAATACTCTATTCTAGTGTCAGTGGCATTCTTTTTGCTTCCCTCATAATCCTGGACCTGCACAGGATTAGAATTTTAGTCACTTTTTCCTAATGAACCATGTTTAGGTTTTATCACTTTATAATGCTCTCTTATTCTTCTCCAAACTCAAAGTCTTATTTCCCTGTGGTTTTCTTCTTCTCACAGGTTCCTCTTTCCCCAAAGGAACAAAGAAAGGATGGATGGGTGGGGTCCTTTGAGGCTGGATATGGTAAATGCTACAGAGATTGAGTGAACCTGGAAAAAATGTGGTTTGAAACAGGAAGTGACTCAGTTTCCTTGAATAGGTGAGTGAGGTCTAGGTACCTTCCTGCCAAGTAGAGCAAGTTGAATTCATATTTTATAAATAAAGGTGCTTTTCTGCACATGAATGGTACTGTGCATTTTAAAATCCTGCTATACATGAATACTTAGGGGATGATTGAACTGGAAAAGTAGAGAAAGGATAAGATTGGTGGGGTCAGTATAATGGAGCATATATTGTTTTCATATATATATATATATAATTTTATTTTTTTGAGATGGAGTCTCACTCTTGTCACCCAGGCTGGAGTGCAATGGCACGATCTCGGCTCACTGCAACCTCCGCCTCCCGGGTTCAAGTGATCCTCCTGCCTCAGCCTCCTGAGTAGCTGGGATTACAGGTACCTGCTATCACGCCCGGCTAATTTTTTTTTTTTTGTATTTTTAGTAGAGATGGGGTTTCACCATGTTGGCCAGGCTGGTCTTGAACTCCCGACCTCAGGTGATCCATCCACCTTGGCCTCCCAAAGTGCTGGGATTACAGGCATGAGCCACCATGCCCAGCCTTGTTTTTATACTTTTAATCTAAGAAATCCATTTGCACAGGCCCAACCCATGGATCTGTGAGTCTAGCATGTAGTATTTCTTGGTGAGAGAAACTAGGGATTTCAACTATGCACAAGTGGGGGATGTGGGAGGGGGAAAAAGAAAACCATTCTAAAACATTTAAAATTTACTGTTCGTGGTTACAAGTTTCCTTAGGAGACATAATATTTTTTTTTCTCTAGTCTAAAAAAATAATTTGGACTAACCTCAAAAAAGCTGGGTTTAATGTTTCTCAGACTGTTTCCAAGCAGACTAAAATACCAACAAACTCATATCCACAGGGAGAGGTTTATGGTTCACCAAGTTTGCATGATTCATGCTGAAGAACCTACACGCCTGAGATGCATGGATGTGCCTTCTGAATGCAACGTGTGGAACACACACACCCAAGCAGTGGATTCTTTAGAAGGGCTGCCTGACGTGGAGGGCCACTGTGGAGAAAGTGGAGTCACTGAAAGGAAGACAGGAGAAAGAGGACAGGCAGCATTTCACATTCATTTTGGATCTGTATGGGAAAAGCATTCTGGTAGCAGCTTTGGAAATTTGAGTTGGATCAATGTCTGAGCCAACAGTTTCAGATGCTTATTCAAATCCTCTTCAAAGCAACAGCTCTCGAGCTTGAAAAGATGAGTTGTAAACATTAAAAAAAAAAATAGCGGGAAGGAGCCATCAGGATAGCTGGGCCAACCATGCTCAAACTATCAGAGTTGGAGAACTAATTTAATACAAATGAAAGAGCATTTTAAATGGTCCCTATGATTAAATATGTTATTATTATTTTTTGAGATGGAGTCTCGCTCTGTCGCCCAGGCTGGAGTGTAGTTGCGTGATCTCAGCTTGCTGCAACCTCCAGCTCCCAGGTTCAGGCTACTCTCCTGCCTCAGCCGCCCAAATAGCTGGGATCACAGGCATGCGCCACCACACCCAGCTAATTTTTGTATTTTTAGCAGAGACGGGTTTTGCCATGTTGGTCAGGCTGGTCTCGAACTCCTGACCTCAGGTGATCCTCCCACCTTGGCCTCCCAAAGTGCTGGGATTATAGGCGTGAGCCACCCTACCCAGCCTAAATATGTTAATTTTTATGAAAAGGCTTTGTAAATTCTAAAGTGGTATAGTGACATCTGTTACTATTGCCGTTGTCATTTTCACTTAGTCATCATGCTGCCAACAGCTACAGCAGTCCAGTGGTGATGTGTCACATACCTCACTGTTGTGGACCTCTGGCCATGAGGTCTAATTACAGATGGACATGGAACTGTCCTGAGATTTAGTTCTTTCTGTCAGAAAATAATCATAATGCTCATTTGAATCACAGAAATGGCTATAAGTAAACTAATAAATGGGAGTTGTCCTCATAATAGAAGATTTAAATTATTTCTTAACGTTTCCATTGTCATCTCAAATCATTACATGGGCATTGGATACAAATGATGCTAGCACCCTCCCTAGTCAGTAACGACACCATCATATTTAGGACATCAACAACCCGAGTAATGACTCTTTTTCACAATTTAGCCTTTCAGGCACTCACCCTAGGATGTTTTTTTGACTTGGCAATGTAATACATTGGGATTTAGAAGTTATCTAAAATTTTTCACCTTGTAGATAAGAAATCTGAGGAAATCAACATTTCCAGCTGGGTACTGTATCAGTTTTCTGTTTGTCCTCACAGCTAATTCCTTGAAAGATCTGTTTGTATTTCATGGTGTCTACTTTCCTACCTTTCATTCTTTCAACACACTTCACTCAGGTTCTGTCTCCGCCCCTTCCTGGAATGTTAACCAGGACCTCATCTTGTCCAATTCAAAAGATTATTCTCGGTCCTCATTTGTTTTGGACACTCTGTAGCATGGATAAAATGGATCACTCATTTCTTTTCTTCCTGAAACATCGTCCTCATCTGGAAACTCTTCTGGGCTTTCCATCTTACTGGGTACCCCTTTTCACCTTCGGCCTCTAATGCTAGAGTCCTTCAAGGCCGGTTCTTAGAACTTCTCTCTATTTACATTCACTGCCTTAAGAGATAGCAAATAGTCTCATGGCCTTAAACACAATTTCTCCTGTGGTGACTCTCAAGTTTATAGCTTGAGTCCAACATCTTTGCGATTTGTATTTCGAGCTGCCTACTTGACATTCCCATATGGAAATGTATAAACACACCTCAAACTTAACCTGGCCACAGATCTCTCGGTTCTCTTCCACCTCCCAAATTGCTCTCCCTTACTCTTCACCACGTCCATAAATACCACCTTTCATGCAGTTCTTAGACCAAAACTCAATAGTTATCCTCGATCCTTTTCTTTCCCTTACATCCTGAGTGCTAGCCATCAGCAAATCCCATCATTCATGTCTTGAAACCTCATCACTACTTTATTTTTCAATAGCTGTCTTTTATTACATTATTAAAATATCACAAATAGGTCTTAGGAATTATCTGACATCTTGTTTCTGTAGCTGTACAACTCTTAGATTTAACTCATCAGCCTGCTGAACTGTCCCTTTTTCAGAGACATAGATACCATCCAAAATGTTCTGATATCCTGGTTTTTAGCTGTTGTGGTTTGCTGAGTCAAAGCAGCTGAATTTGAAACAAGTTCAATGTCATTTCCTTTAAGGATGAACTCATCTTTCTGGGCTTGGGATATTGAACAAGCAACACCTGGGCTCACCCGAACCCTGCAGATATATTTTTCGCTCAAGAAAGTTCTGACTTCTACAATAGAGCTATTCTCCTGCATAATGACATTGATGGGGAAGTGAGCACACAGAGACCTCATCTTGTCACAGAAGCCCAGTGTAACGCCCTTGATCATCTTCTGTGCATGACTACAGATAGCACGCATGGCAGCCAATTCCTATCTTCTCAGCATTTGTCAATCTGGAGCCTCTGCTTTTTCTTTCCAAGGAGCCCGAGTTCTATACTGACGTGACTGAAGTCCCTCTGCAGGGTCCTCTAGGGCCTTTCACAAGAACTGTGTCCCTTCAGAGTGATGTCGACATTTTCTGGAATGTGGACAGTCTGATCACTGAGAATAGCCTTCATTCTTGCAGCAGATGCAGCTCCCATCACTTCTTATTGCCTCCACTAACTACTTCCACCCTACAAGCCACCATGGTTTCTGGCCTGAACTACAGTAACCCTTCAAGGGGTCTTGCTGGCTTTCTCGCTACCTCCAGACTATTCTTCATGCAGCTGCAAAGTGTGCTATTTAAAAAATTAAATTAGATCACATAACTTCCTTGCTTGGAATTTTCTTGTGGCTTCTCATCATGCATTGAATAGACACCAAAGTCCTTACCCGGGCTTGCAAGTTTCCTGTTTATTTCTCCAATCTCATCTTCTACTGTATCCCCCTTCCCCATCATGCCCTGTGTACTCCGACAGCCTCTCTCATCTCTTACTCTTAAGCTCCCACATGCCAAGCTTCTGTTCACTCACAGCTTAAAAACGTGATCTTTCCCCGTTAGAAATGTTCTTCCCCCAGATTTCTGCATGGTTTGCTCTTTCTATATAATTCAAGTCCCTGCCCATATTTTACTCCCCTGATCCTCCATCTAAATTAGATCCCTCAACTTTGCAGCCATTGTCTATCCCTCTACCCTGCCCTTGTTTTTTTTTTTTTGAGACGGAGTCTTGCTCTCTCGCCCAGGCTGGAGTGCAGTGGTGCAATCTCGGCTCACCGCAAGCTCCGCCTCCCAGGCTCATGCCATTCTCCTGCCTCAGCCTCCCAAGTAGCTGGGACTACAGGCGCCCACCACCAGGCCTGGCTAATTTTTTTGTATTTTTAGTAGAGACGGGGTTTCACCGTGTTAGCCAGGATGGTCTCGATCTCCTGACCTTGTGATCCGCCCACCTCAGCCTCCCGAAGTGCTGGGATTACAGACGTGAGCCACTGCGCCCGGCCACCCTTTTCTTTTTAGTACTTAACAATATCCCACATTATATTGTTTTATACTTGTTTTCCTATTAACTGTCTCCCAGACTAAAATGTAAATTTCATGAGGGCAGAACCTTTGTCTTGTTCATTGTTCCATCCCCATGTGTGGAATAATGCTTAGCACAGTTGAGCACTAAGCAATGCACACTAGGCATTCTTTGAACATCTGTATAGTGTGTATTGAATGAATGTTTAAGGACTTGGAGCCAAACAGAACAGAAAGATGGGAATAGCACATTTTACTTTGAGATACTCCATATCTCGGTTGAATCCTGTTTTTATCTAAAATCACACAATTGTTTTTCTTCAGACTGTTCCCATATACAAATCATCACCATGTAATGAGCTTAAGAAGCACCAGAATGGAAAATAATAGTCAGCATAATGTAACAGTATTTGAAAAGTAATATTTGGGAATCCACAATTAGGATCTTATCTCAGTTTTGTTCTGGAAGATGTCAATAGCAATTTTACTGTATAGCACTGAGGAGCTTGCATCCACATCAGCTCATTTGAATAAACATCAATCATTACCCTAGGCATGAAATAAACCACGTATCAAAAGGAAGTTAACTAAAAGGTATACTCATATATAATCATCTTAACTAAGTAAGGATGACTAAAACTTTGAACACACACAATGGAAGAGCACTGATATTTTGCCAAAAAAAGTTATCAGGAGATGAGGCTCCTGAGGTATAGATTAGCAGTGATTTCTTATAGGTTTTGTTACACATTTTCTCTAAATAACAAAGAAGGAAAGTTTGCAACCTTCTTCAAATTCTACAAGGACAATTACTAGAGGCTCTAAATACTCAAGGGAGATAATATTCTTATTTAAAAAAAGCTCTGAATTTGTTATCCTTAGATTTCTGACTTTTCTTTTAAAGTATTTGTATTATTGTATACTATTGCATACCTATTATATAGTATGTACTTGTTGCATAACCTATTACCTCAAAATTTATTGGCTTAGAACAACAATAAGCATTAACTGTCTCTTATGGTTTCTCTGAGGCAAGAATTTGGCAGTGGTCTAGCTGGGGGGTCTGGCTCTGTGTCTCTCATGAGTTTGCAGTCAGGATGTTGACCAAGGCCGCAGTCAGCTAAAGGCCTGACTATGGCTGAAGGATCCATTGCCAAGGTGGTTCGGTCACACGGCTGGCAAGTTGGTGCTGGTCATCACTGGGAGGCCCCAGTTCCTATCCGCATGGGCCTCTACACATGATGAGTGAGCATCCTATCAAAATGGAAGTTGACAGAGAGGGTGCAAGTAGGAAGCCACTGTGCATTTTTTTAACCCAGCCTTGGAAGTGACACACTGTCACCCCCACTATACCCTGTGAGTTACACAGACCAACTCTGAGTCCATATGGGAGGAGACTACAGAAAAAGCATGAATACCAGGAGACAAGATTCATGGGGCCATCTTGAATGCTGGCTAGGGCGGAGTTGGTATGGGTTCATTCTTCTCAAATCCCTCCCAACTCAGAAGCAAGGGAAGAGGAGGAGAGGGTCGGGGGAGAGAGAGAGACAAAGGGGTGGGTTTGGGGGGTCAGGAAGCAGGGGAAGGAGGGAGGGAAGAAGAAGGTTAGTGACAGAAATGTTGAGGTATCTAAACTTGGGGCCAAAATGGGTTCTCAAATGTTAAAAGAACTAAAAGCCTATATACCTCCCTACTTTCTCCTTGTACTTAAATGGCATGTAAGGTGGGGATTAGTTTATTGATATTAAGAGGGGAGAGTCTTCTCTAGCATTTGCTGTTTGTGAGTAATCAGGTGGTTGCTATATTTCCTCCAAGGATAAGCAATGAGAGTTTTCATAATGTCAACTGAGATATGTCAAAATCCTTTCTCTTGCTTGTTCGCTTTGCCATTGTCCCATAAATGTACCCTTAATATAGTTTAGCTTTTTTTCACCCCATGTAAAAGCTTTGGTCACAAGTCTAGGCTGCCTCCTCTTTTTCCTCCTCCTCTTGTTTCTCTTCTCTCTTACTCTTTTCACTCTCTAAATTTCTCCTCAAAGTTATTTTGTAATTATTTATACTATAAGTTTTAAAAGATTTTAGGTACTGGAAATAATAATCAATATACATTGGGAATTTAAGTAAGTTTTGTGGTCACTAAAAAGTAGCTTCAAGTTATGGGGGTCACCAGTAGATATAAATGGCAAAAAAAAAATTACTACCATATTTTCAAAGTATATAGATGCCAATGATATCATATGTATGGAATAGTTATCAGGATCATTTGAAAGTGTGTAAATGTTCTCTGTGGAAACAGAATAAAAAACGTAAAAAGGAAACACAATGCCACCTAATCTCAGAACACAGAACTGTACAACAGACTTTTAAAAAGGTACAAATCTAGAATCATCTTAGTACCCGCACTCTTGCATAAACACCTTGGCCAAGATAACCATCTCTATTCTATGGAAAAGCAACATCTGCCTTTTATCAAGAAAGTTATGGGAACTGATTAGATGACTGCAAGGAATGAACATAACTCTAGCATGGTATTTAAGAAATAGACTTTTTGGTTTGTTTTGTTTTTTAGGCGGGGTCTCCCTCAGGCTGGACTGCAGTGGCGTGATCTCTGCTCACTGCAACCTCAGCCTCCTGGGCTCAAGTGATCCTCCCACCTCAGTCTCCTGAGCAGCTGGGACTACAGGCGCATGCCGCCAAGCCCAGCTAATTTTTGGATTTTTTTGTAGAGACAGAGTTGCGCCATGTTGCTCAGGCTGGTCTTGAATTCCTGTGCTCAAGCAATCCACCCGCCTCGGCCTCCCGAAGTGCTATGATTACAGCCGTGAGCACCCAGCCTACAAGAAATTGACTTTTAAGTTTGAGCCTGATCTTGTGAATTCCTACATTTGGCAAGGGGGACTGAGTGTTCGACAGAGCCCGGATCTGTTATAACATCCCAGCTCTGACTCACTCCAAGCAGCCTTTCATGTTCTGTGTAATCCTCAGAACAGTGTTTAGGACAATCTTATTTCATCTCCCTTGGTTTTGTGAAAATGACCAGCCTTCCCATGCTACTGATTAACATGGAATTCCTTATGTCTTGTCCCTCTACCCACTCTTTTTCTAGTATTCTAACCACTAAAATCACAACCAAAGATGGAGACTATTTATAAATAACTATAGGAATGATCCAGTGTTTATTTAGTCTACATTTGCTAGCAGGTTACTGTCCTACCGAATGAACATGATACATGTGCATGCTAACCTCCTGGAGATGAGGTTAAACTGTGGAGTTCGTGCCCTGGTGTGAACTGTGTTAAGAAATGTTAATACTTCCAAGTTGATATTAAGAATAGCTTGATATTTATTCAGTAATGACTCTATTAAGGAAAGTGAGATTTAGCGACATTAAGTTTCTTGCTCCAGGTCACACAGCCATTAATTGGAGATGTCAGGCATGGATCTCAGGGCTATCTGATTGCAAAGCTGCTATGACAGGCTATTGCTCTCCCAGTGTGGAAATCTACACTGGATAGATTTTAGTGTGTCCCAATACCTAAAATTAATTGCTTTTATAATTCATCAAACCTTATGTTAGCATATATTATACTGCCTGAGAGGCTTCAAAAATATAATATGTGGACTGGGCACGGTGGCTTACACCTGTAATCCCAGCACTTTGGGAGGCTGAGGCGGGCAGATCACCTGAGGTTGGGCGTTTGAGACCAGCCTGAGCAACATGGAGAAACCCTGTCTCTACTAAAAATACAAAATTAGCCAGGCATGGTGGCACATGCCTATAATCCCAGCTACTCGGGAGGCTGAGGTAGGAGAATCGCTTGAACCTGGGAGGTGGAGGTTGCGGTGAGCCAAGATTGTGCCATTACACTCCAGCCTGGGCAACAATAGCAAAACTCCATCTCAAAAAAAAAAAAAAAATACACACACAGACACACACACACACACATATATAAAATATGTGATCTCATGAATGTAACATCTATTTGCTGAGTTTCTGTTACCTTCAGTTACCATCCAGACAGAGAGACAAATCATCTATCCAAATAATGGTAAAGTAAACCGGAAGTACAATAATAAATGGGCACTAAAATGGAGAACACTTCCAGTTAGAAGTATTAGGAAAGTCTTTCTGGAGAAGATATTTGAGAAGGGCCTTAAGGCATAACTAGGGGATGGGGACAGGAGGCCACAGAAATAGTGTTTCTGTCAAACCCAGCTGAGTAGAATAACTTTTTTCTTCTAAACTCACTGAATTTTTCTTGCAGTTGGAAGAAAAATCTATCTTTGATTTCAACTTGCTAACTAAGACTGTAGTCAGTGACTTTTTTTCAAAAGTGCTTCATGTACAAAGAAAAAAGCATACTAAATAGTGGTCAATTTTGTTAAAATATATATATATAATTTCTGCAACATGGTGAACATATCCTAAACCACAAGTCAAACCTTTGTAGAATCCCCTGGCCTTCAGTGTAGACAGAACCTGTGACTTGTTTTTAACCAACAGAATATAAAGGTGATAGGAAAATGTGGTACATACACACCATGAGATACTATGCAGCCATAAAAAAGAACAAAATTTTAACCTTTGCAGCAACATGGATATGGCTGGAGGCCATTATCCTAAGCAAATTAATACAGGCACAGAAAACTAAGTACCACATGTTCTCGCTTATAAGTGGAAACTGGCCAGGCGTGTTGGTTCACGCCTGTAATCCCAGCACTTTGGGAGGGTGAGGTGGGTGAATCACTTGAGGTCAGGAGTTTGAGACCAGCCTGGCCAACATGGTGAAACGCCATCTCTACAAAAATACAAAAATTAGCTGGGTGTGGTGGCAGGTGCCTGTAATCCCAGCTACTCAGGAGGCTGAGGCAGGGAGAATTGCTTGAACCTGGAAGGTGGAGGTTGCAGTGAGCAGAGATATTGCCACTGCACTCCAGCCTGGGTGACAGAGCGAGACTCCAACTTGAAAAAAAAAAAAGTGGAAACCAAGCACTGGGTACACATGGACATAAAAGTGACAACAACAGACGCTGGGGTCTATGAGAGGAGAGGGGAGGGAGGGAGGGGGCAAGGGCTGAAAAACTACCTATTGGGGTACTATGCTTACTACCTGGGTGACAGAATCATTTGTACCCCAAACCTCAGCATCACACAATACCCCCATGTAACAAATCTGCACGTGTACCTCCTGAACCTAAAATAAAGGTTGAAATTATCATTATTACTGTTATTGAGATGGAGTTTCAGTCTTGTTGCCCAGGCTGGAGTGAAATGGCTTGATCTCGGCTCACTGCAACCTCTGCCTCTCGGGTTCAAGTGATTCTCCTGCCTTAGCCTTCTGAGTATCTGGGATTACAGGTGCCCATGATGCCCAGCTAATTTTTGTAGTTTTAGTAGAGATGGGGTTTTGCCATGTTGGCCAGGCTAGTCTCGAACTTCTGGCCTTAGGTGATCCAACTGCCTCGGCCTCCCAAAGTGTTGAGATTACAGGCGTGAGCCACTGCTCTTGACCAATTTTTTTTTTTTTTTAAAGGTGATAGGAAGTCACTCACTCAATTAGTTACATTATGTAGTGTGTCAGGCCGTTCTTGTGTTTCTATAAAGGACTACCTGAGACTGAGTAATTTATAAAGAAAACAGGTTTATTCATCTCATGTTTCTGCAGGATGTACAGGCATGGCACCAGCATCTGCTCAGCTTCTGAGGAGACCTCAGGAAGCTTTTACTCAAGGTGGAAGGTGAAGCAGGAGCAGGCAGGTCACATGGTGAGAGCAGGAGCAAGAGAGAGAGAGTGGCAGGGAAGTGCCACACACTTTTAACGAGAACTCACTGACTATTGCCAGGACAGCACTAAGCCATAAGGGATCTTCTGCCCTCCTGCCCCAAGCACCTCTCACCAGGCCCCACCTCCAACACTGGGGATTACATTTCAACATGAGATTTGGCAGGGACATATATCCAAACTCTGTCACAGGGTAAAGGTGATGGAAGGTCACTCCCATGATTATGTTATATGACATATATGACACCATCTTAGCAGACTAGAGAGAGACTCCTGCTGGCCTTGAAAGCCTTGAAGAAGCAGCAAATTGCCACACTGTGAACTGCCTCTGGAGAGGGCCACATGGCAGATAACTGGAGTGGCCTCTAGGAACTGAGGGCAGCCTCCATTAAATGGCCAATAAGAGACCAAGGCCCAGTCATATAACCACAAGGAAATGCACTCTGCTAATAACCTAAAGGAGCTTGGAAGCCCATTCTTCCCCAGTTGAGCCTCCAGATGAGAATACAGCCTGAGTGACACCTTGATTGCAGCCTTGTGAGACTCAAAGCAGAGGACCCAGCTAACCTATGCTTGGATTCCTGATCCACAGGAACTTACGAAGCTTATTAAATGTGGGGTGTTTTAAGCCACTAAATTCATGGTAATTTGTTATACAGAATAGGAAACGAATACACCATAGAAGTCAACTAAGCTTTTATTCTCCCAAAGGATTTGATATATTCACCCCCTATATTACTTAGAACTGACATCCAATAATCTGGTTATGCTTGTCTGATTTGTCTGTACCAGTGGTTAGAAACACCTGGTGGACTTGTTTAAATACATACAGATTGCCAGGTCCCACCCCAGAGTTTCTGGTTCAACTGATTTGGGGTGAGACTGAAAATTTGCATTTTCCACAAATTCCTAGCTGATGCTGATGTTGCTGGTTTGGAGGACCACATTTTTAGACCCATTGATGTCTACTAATGTGTTTTGTAAATATTTTTGTGTCAATTTATATCTCTAGGGCAAAAGGATAAAATATATATTTTTCAAATATTTGATTATTTAGAATACTGAAACCTTTGTGTTAATATGCCAACATTTTCTCCTGTTCCTCCATCCATTATCCATATTTCTCTCTTCTGAAGAAATAATTACAAATAAATTCAGAAAGCTGATCACAATGGGGAATGTGAAGTGGGAATTGATAAGAAAAAGGATCCGACTTTTCCCAATATTTGAGTTTGACTTGGGAGTAAAGACTCTGGAATACTACCATAAAATGGGCAAAATATTTATAGCAAAAATAATTATTCTGAGAGTTACAATTGCTCAAAATGTTGGAATTCTTGAAGATATTTACAGTATCTCAGCCACAAGATGTTAATAATCTATCTCTAAAATTCTCTTAACGCAAAGCTAAAGCTTAGGTTGAGAAAGTTGCTTGGCTTCCCTGAGACTAGGAATTTTCTTTATAAAATGAAGTGAACTGACAAGGCGACTGGCAGGTCCCCCAACTCCATATCCCATGGCTTTACGAAGTCTTGGGTTTCTTTCTCTACAAACAATTAAATTTCCCTGCCTTCTCTACATATGGTGACCATATAGCCTGAATTTCCTTGGACATCTGTAGTTTCAAACATACTGTCTCATTGTCATAGTATGTGTCTGAAGTTTTAACTCTGGAAATAGTTATATTGACATTTTTCATTGTTAGGAATAATACCTTCAACTGGAACTAGGCTACATATCCTGTTTGCCTTTACTGTTCTCTCTTGATTTCTATGCTTTTGCTGAGGACTGGGCATGCTTTTCCCACAGGAGTGAAAACTGACTCTTAGCCTGCAGGTTGGACTTCCTTGCCTACTGCCTCAGCCTCAGCGTAATGTCCTAGACATGCTGTCTTCTCCCACATGCCTCTGAGGTAGCAAGTGATCTACCCATTTATGCAGCTGATTAGAGTGGGGCACCAACACAGTATGAGAAACCTCAGAGCACAAAAGATAAATAGTAGTAATTACAGCTATCTGCTTTTAGGTACCTGTTGTGTACCCTTTTCTATCTATACACTAAAACATGTGTAGTAAATAGAATCCAACTTAATAAGAAACAGGCATCATTTCAGATCTTAGCTCCAATGTCTCTATCAGATGGACTATTTTAGCTCTGGTACTTTATCGCTGTCTTTCAGGCATAAATTCCTCTGGACACATCTCCAACCTATGCATGGTTATCTGATCATGCAGTTTTCTCACTTGGAAAAATGTCAAGTACCTTTTCTTAGATCATACTCCTATGTGATTTTCATTAATGTCTTCTCAGTCTTTCAACTATTGTCTCAACCCCTTTTGATAACTTCCCTCTTCTAAGCAGGATCTTTACAACTTTAAATATTTCCAAGTTATTATCATTTATATCTCTTGGTCCCTTGATGTATCAACTTGTTTTTTATGTTTCTAGTTCTGGGAATGAATGTCTAGGCATTTAAAAATAATAACTTTCACAAGAACCATGGTTCATGATTTTTTCCGCCCAGGGAAGAAAATTGGTACAATACTCATAAGTTAACCAGAATGGAGAATGGGCTTGTTATTCACTCAAACATTTGTTCAAATGTACTATGCACTAAGGACTGTGCTAGCTCCAGACACAGGGATGAATACGACAGTCCTTATGCTTAAGGACTCATATTGTGTCACACGGGTTTTCTGTCTCAGGTGTTACTACCAGCACTAAGGTTTCAAGTCCCTCCTCTTTTTTTTTTTTTTCAGACGGGGTCTCTCTCTGTCGCCCAGGCTGGAGTGCAGTGGCGCAATCTCAGCTCAGTGCCAGCTCCGCCTCCCGGGTTCACGCCATTCTCCTGCCTCAGCCTCCTGAGTAGCTGTCAAGTCCCTCCTCTTGATGAGGAAAAGAGCTGAATTAGGGTGAGCTGACTACCCAAGCAGACTTTATAGAATCCGCATATCTATATTTTATGTTTAAGTGGGGGAGGGAAAAAAGGAAATGATGTTGAACTAGAGATTCTGATTCAAGGTTGTGAAAGACGAGAAAAGGTGGTAAGAACAGGGACATTGCATAGGCCAGAATAAAGTGGAGCTCAAATCTGATTTTATTTTGGACCCATGATTTCCCGACCTTTGTGTAGTCTGATGTAGCAAAACTTAATGAATAAATTTAAGGGGTCAGACTCAACATTCTTGAGTACATGTAGCAGATGCATTTAAAGCACATTCAGAAAATAATTTTTATTTTGAAGTTGGAAAAGTTTTATCCATCCCTCCTCTTTTCTCCTGCATATAGTCCTCAAGCACCCAAAGCTCACCCATTAGTTTGGATCATTTAGATCACATGCAAACTAGCGCAGGCAGGTTTTCCACCAAAATAGTCACTTAGAATTCTTTAAGAAGAATATACTTAATTTTAGGAGTTTACTGTGTCTATACTGGAATGGGAAAGTAATGAAAATAATAAATAGAAGAGAATTCTTAACACATACTTCCTAACACACTAGAATGTGTTGTAAAATGAAAATACCATTAAACTCTAATGGGATTGCAACCATACATAAACAAAATCCAAAATAAATTTAAGTTACCTATATTACCTTGATGTACGATATACTCTTTTAAAGTGTTACATCCCTAACTATTCCAGTTGAAGAAGGAAAAAAAAAAGTGTTACATCCCCTTTTTAAGAGAATGAATCATTATTTGCCCCCCCCCATCTCACAGATTCTAACTAATGATGTCACCACAGTCTGTACTTAAACTAATATAGATTGGGGTACCCAATGAAGTATTAACGACATATGAAGGTGATTCAAAGGGCTGTTGTAAGAGGAATGCTGAGCTAGGAGGCTTGGGTCCTAGGCTCCAGCTTTGATGATCATGATAATGATGACAAAGATGAATAGTTGCTACTAATTTTTAGGTACTTACTGAGTGCCATGCATTAGGCTATGTGCCTTACATGAATTTTCTCTAATGTAATCCTCTTAACAGTCCTATGGTGCTATTATTACTTTTGTTTTATCGATAAAACTAAAGCTTAAAGAGGCTAAGTGACTTATTCAAGGTCATAGCTGAACTAAAGAGGTAGAGTCAGGATTCCAGCTGATGCCTGACCCCAAAGCCCATACAGATGCTCCTTGACTTAGAGTGGGGTTATGGCCCAATAAACTCATCGTAAGTTGAAAATATCATAAGTTGAGAATGCATTTAATACACCTAACCTACTGAACATCATAGCTCAGCCTACCTTTAATGTGCTCTGAACACTTCTATTAGCCTACAGTTGGACAAACTCATCCAACACAAAGCATACTTTATAATAAAGTGTTGAATATCTCATGTAATTTATTAAATCCTGTACTGAACATGAAAAACAGAATGGTTATACTTGAAATACAGTTTCTACTAAATACGTATCACTTTCACTCCATCATAAAGTTGAAACTTCATAAGTTGAATCATTATAAGTTGGGAACTGTCTGAATTGTCCTCTTTGCCACCACTAGACTGTGTCTTCTGAATCACTTAATGCCTCTTGTCCTCCTAAAATAACAGAGGGGTTGGACCAGGTGACCTCTGAGGTTCCCTTTGGCTTTAAATTTTAGAAACCCTTTGACGTCCTGTTGGAAGACCATGAGACTGGAGTTCTGTTTTTCCAGACACCTTGTCTTGGCTCTGTTTTGTTCTGCTCTATAGCCTGGAGACACAGAGAGTAAGTCTGTGACCTCGAGGCTATGGAGGGTGTGCAGGCACCCTGTAGATTGACCATGGTACAGAAAAGAAAGAACTGGCCCAACAGAGATACTTTAGTCTCACTGATCTATATTCCTAAGCAAGCTGACTCAATACAAACAGAAGCAGAGAACAAAGGGGGCCCCCAAGGAGTCATCTGTTAGCAGCACTCTCTTCCTGGACACGCACGATTCTCACACTTTATACACCACACTCACCCCAGAGGTTAGGCTCTCTCCTCGGTTATTTGGAGAGGGAAATAACCTATGACTGAAGTGACTGCCCCAGAGTGTTGTCCTCTGGGCTGAGAGCTTTCATGAGG
Source organism: Pan paniscus (assembly GCF_029289425.2). Classification (NCBI taxonomy): domain Eukaryota; kingdom Metazoa; phylum Chordata; class Mammalia; order Primates; family Hominidae; genus Pan; species Pan paniscus. The sequence goes on along the minus strand of NC_073252.2, from coordinate 166,512,987 downwards.
ACAGGACTTTACTGGTTTCTGGCATCTGTTTGCTCTCCCCCGACCCCTTTTCCAGGGAAGGCAAAGGCAGAGAACTCTGTGGAGCTTTCAGACTTAGATTTTTTTCTGGGATTCCCCTCCATCTATAGCAAAGATTTCTCAGACAGTGGAAGCAAATTCCCATCTGTTAAAATTTGGAAATTTCCAAATTCCCCTTATTTATCTTGTGCTTGTTTTGGAAAATCTGGGAGATGTCCACAGATAGATACATGGCGGTCTCCTGAAGGATGTTTTTAAAAGATGGCAAAACTGAATCACAGTGAAAGTCAAACTGCAAGCAAGCTCTTATTTTTAGGCTCCATGCCAGACCTGACCAAACAAAACAAGCAGAAAATAAACAAGGACATCAAGTTAAAAGACCCAGTCAGCAACCTCATTCAAACTGTTTATAACAGAGACCAGGGTGAGCATCGCCAACCAAAGTTCTAAGTTTAACTTTAAGCTACTTACAGACCTAAAATTATGGTACTGCTCACTTAGTAGGAATTGAACAAACCCATCAAATCTTACATTATAAGTTGGAATTTTGAAAAAAGGAGTGCCTTTTCATAGAACTGCCTAGTCATAGGACAGGAAACATCATCATTAATGTCTTTTATCAAAATCTGTAGTGTCCCCATTAAAAAAAATCTTGAAAGTAATTGAACCATATTAAGTTTCTGTCTTAGACACTGTGCTAGTTGCTGGGGATTAAACCATGATTGATATCTTCATAGATATCATGTTCCTTCAGAATATGATAGCCTCGTGGTGTAATCAAGCATCCAAATGGGTGTCACTCAGTGTGACAATGAATTCAATCCACCCATTAAACAAAGAAATATTTATTGAGTGTAGATTACGTGCCAAACACCAGGGCAGGGGCTGGGGCAAGGTAAAGAACAAGATATAACACAATCTCTGGTGTCAGAGAACCCTGAGAGAGTAATTGCACGGGAGTTATCATGCAGTAGAAATCTCTACTGCTGGGGAGGACACAGAAGGAAATCTATTCTAGTCTATAGCTCCCGGAAGGCAGAGAATGGCATTTAAACTGAAAGATGGTAGGAGGTGGTCAGGCAAATGGAGATTACAGAAGAGAATAGCAGGAGGAAGGCCAGGAGTCCAGATGACCTGAATCACTGAAAATCAAAAGGAGGGAGTGAGATTGTCAAGGCATTCTTTGTAGTCTGAAGGAAATCCAACTACATTCAATAAATTACTAGAATTCTTTCCTTATTTAGTGCTAAACAGAAAATATATAACTGTCAATCAGAGCTTATGATTAACATATGTAGGGTTAACATAGTGAATATGATTGCCACTAGATGCAAATACACCCACCATTTCAGTTGACCTGTGCAACGAACTAGATCTTTTGAAATACTGAAAACTACTAAAAAATTCTGATTATTGATTTTCTTTCACCATAGTTGGGAAACACTGTTGTACTAAATTAGTATCTGGAGCAAAAGAACTCCTGAGTCCAGTATGTTCATGGAACAGAAACTGTTCAGGTCCTCAAAGTACCAGGCATTTGACCCTCTAGCCAAATGAAGTACTTCTATGAAAATGAAAGAACATGTTAATACTATCATAACACTTTAAACAAACCTGGCTTTAAAACACACAGTCTTCTCCTCTCAGTGACTTATTTCAAATGTACTTATTCCTTCCCTGGGATAAATTTGGCCTCTGTATCAACCCAGAGGTCAGAGAGCTAAGAACACCTCCCCTTTGAGGGATAAGCAAAAGCAGGAGCTGAGAGAGTAGACACAGCGTAGGTCAGATAAAAAAGATGGATTTGTTCATGATGCACTGGGTATGGAACTCAAGAAGGATGGAGAGACGGACAACACTTGCCAGTGATGCAGAGAAGCCACGACCTCTACATTAAAATCCATAAAGCCCTCTAAGTAGAAAAATCCAGTTGAGCACCATCCATATGGCTTCCTCAGAAACACTTGGAATAGCAAAGCTCCCTAGATGCTGGGCAGCAAGAGCACAGGTGGTGGATCTGCCAGCTTTTGCCCGCACTGGAAAGTCAGAAACCAGTGGGCTTTCTCTAGTGAAGCTGGGACATGTCGAAATGCAGCCACTTCCCCTTTTGTCCTGGTCACAGGGCACTGGGCTTTTGCGTGCTCTGACAAATCGAAAAATAAAGCCAGCTGTCAATGAAGACTGGTTCCGTCGCTCTCCCACCCCTCCAAAATGCTTCTGTCTCTTCTCCAAGATTTGTCCAATAGGGGCTTTCCAGGACCACTGAGCCTCATCAGAAGAGGCACTCATGTTCTAGGTCTTTGCAGGATGAATTGCTCTTTTTATTTTCCTCTTTCTCTCTCTCTCTCTCCAACCATTCTTTTTTGTTTGTTTTTTGTTTTTGAGATAGGATTGTACTCTGTTGTCTAGGCTGGAGTGCAGTGACACAATCATAGCTCACTGCAGCCTTGAATTCCTGGACTCAAGTGATCCTCCACCTCACTGTCCCGAGTAGCTGGGACTACAGGCATGAGCCACCATGCCGGCTACTTTTATTTTTTTTTAAAGAGCCATGGTCTTGACATCTTGCCATGCTGCTCAGGCTGGTCTCAAACTCCTTGGCCTCAGGCAATCCTCCTACCTCTGCCTCCCAAAGTGCTGGGATTATAGGCGTGAGCCACCACGCCCAGCCTTGACAACTATTCTTATCAAAAAGATCACACACACACACACACACACACACACAAAAGAAATATAAGGAAGGAATATTTTTTAGAACTTGGACTTCCTCACTAGCTCGGGAGCCAGTGACCTCATATTATAGTGATGAAGACAAATAAGAATAGTTTCTGAATTGTCACTATTCTCTGTAATTTCTTCCATTTTTGGTGTCCTTGAAACATGACAGCAGTACCAACTGGATAAGAGTGATCCGCCATCCAGAGTTTGATTTAGTTTTATGGAAATGAGCCATATATAGGGATAGATCATGAAGCCAATGGGAAAAATTTAAAACTTGAGATGAAGTTAATCAAGCCCGTATTACACTTAACAGTCTTCTCTATTAAATAAAGTTCTCTTCCTTCAAGATACTATTTTGAACAAATAAGATTTCTGCAATTCTGCAAGACTGAAGTTAATTAAACAGCATAGCAAAATGGAAAACAGATGTCACAGAACATTTTCAAAGGATTTTAATGACATTCAGCCTATTTTCTTAGACTCGTTTGCAGTTGCTATCGTACCCTGCACTTAAGTAAGTTCCTGAGTTGTTGGAATGGGAGGATTTATATCCATTTCATATAACTGGCAGTAGAAAATCTATTCAAAGAGAAGTACAGTTGTGGGAATCTTGCAGAGTTTTTTTGCTCCATAACCTGACTGGCTCTTTTGGCTTAAACTCTTGAACTCTTTTAAATTAATGTTTTCCATCGTTCAAAAGAACTTTCCATACCACCAACTCCGATTCTAATTTTTAATGGTTCTTTCTGGTAGTCTCAGGCTTAATTATTCTGAAAGCACCTGCAAGATTGACTAAGCAACTTAGTATCTGTCAATTCCAGCTCAGAAAAAAACCACAGCATGAGGAAATTTTGGGAGATGAAACTCCTTGTTAATTCAAGTATAGGCATCCACAGTTAGATTTTTAATGTAGTTTTCCATACATTGAAGAATATTATATTTGAAATTCAAAACTGCAAAGGTCTCTTTAAAGTATCAAAATTTCAGATGACACTGAAGAGAAGAAGTTAGTTTACTTTCTCAAAAAGTGCATTCAGAAGGAAAATGTAGAGTGACCAAATAGGGATTATAGAGAATCTTGTGACTACTTTTCTTCTTTTGTAACTCATCCTTTAAAGCATCTTTTAAGATGTTTCCCAGTGCTTGAAACCATGTGATGATTACTGACATATGTCCCAAGAAGCATTACAAAATTTACAAGATTTTTTTTTATACAGGAAGCTCAACTACCTATTAAAAATGGCATGTGTCATTTTTTTTCCAGTTTAACTGACATGGGAATTAAGAGGAAGGAATGAATTATCATGCTGCCTGTTGTTTATATAAGCATCCCGTGCAACTTTCAAACCTGGGGCTGTTTTAAGCTGAAACAATGGTATCTTTCAAATCAGAGAAGAGATGACATAAATACATGCTACGAGTGTGAAACAAAAGGAGAAGAATTCTGATTAGAGCAGCAATAAAGTAAATCTGAAACAAAAATTCACACAGTAGATAGGTACCCTTATCTTGGGCAATGGCTTGTTTCTGGTGCTGCCTTTATGACGTGTGTGATGGAGAGGACTGCAACTTCTATATTGTCATCAACATGGGCTTTTTTCTTGTCTGGACTTTTAAAAAGTTGATGCAAGTGTTTGTACATATTAATGGGGGATATGTGATATTTTGTCACATGCATAGAATGTGTAAGGATCAAGTCTGGGTATTTAGAGTATTCATCAGCTCAAGTATTTATCATTTCTGTGTTGGGAACATTTCAAATCCTGTCTACTAGCTATTCTGAAATATACAACACCTTACTGTTAACTATGGTCACCCTATTCTGCTAACGAACATTAGAACTTATTTTTTCTAACTGATGTTTTCACCTATTGACCAAGCTCTCTTTATCTTCCTCCAAAAACCCTCCCCAGCCTCTAAGAAAAGGGAACTTATATATTGTTGGTGGGAATGTAAGTTAGTATAGCCACTATGGAAAACAGTATGGAGATTTCTCAAAAAACTAAAAACCGAACCACCATACCACCCAGCAATCCTACCACCGGGTACTGATCCAAAGGAAAATGAATCAGTATATCAAAGAGATACTTGCGCTTCCATGTTTACTGCAGCATTGTAGCCAAGATATGGAATTAACCTAAATGCTCATCAATGGACCAATAGATAAAGAAATGTGGTATATATACACAATGGAATACAATTTGGCAATAAAAAAATAATGAAAGGCTGTCATCTGCAGCAACATGAATGGAATGGGAGATCATTGTGTAAAGTGAAATAATCCAGACAAAGAAAAACAAATATTGCATGTTCCACTCATACATGGGAACTAAAAATGTTGATTCCATGAAGGTAGAAAGCAGAATGATAGATACCTGCCTGGACTCTATGCTTGAAAGTCTTCTCCTTTTATTTCTAAGAAAGCTTTATAATTAGCTATTTTTTTCAAGAAATATTATACAGTACTCATTAATGTTGCCATCTGAAATTTTTGATATGCTAGGTATTAATATAAAAAAAGAGTAAGATAATGAAAACTGGAGGAATTGATTTGCTGTAGTTGGGCTGGGTGTGAATAAGAGTTTGAGAAGGATTAACATGGGGAGACACTGAAGGGAGAAAGATCAGTTTAGATGTTGTGGAGCACTTAGAAGTGAGATGTCCAGGCCTACAACAGGGTGGTAGCAGTAAGAAAAGAAAAGTAGAGAGAACACTGGTTGGGCACGGTGGCTCACACCTGTAATCCCAGCACTTTGGGAGGCCGAGGTGGGTGGATCACCTGAGGTCAGGAGTTCAAGACCAGCCTGGCCAACATGGTGAAACCCCATCTCTACTAAAAATACAAAACTTAGCCAGGCATGGTGGTACACGCCTATAATCCCAGCTGTTTGGGAGGTGGAGGCAGGAGAATTGCTTGAACCTGGGAGATGGAGGTTGCAGTGAGTCAAGATATCACCACTGCACTCCAGCCTGGGTGACAGAGTGAGACTACATCTCAAAAAAATAAAAATAAAAAATGAAAAGTAGATAGAACACATATTAAAACAAAATAAAAATTATCGAACATTGTGGACTCTTCTTAACGCTTGCTACATAAAGTCTCGTGTATGTTCTGTGTCTTCCATAGAGGCTCCTTCAGCCATCTCAGTCCTCTTTCACTCTTGTCCTCCACCCCCACCCAATCCATGATCAAGCCATTGTTCTAAGTGTATGTCTTCTGCGAATGAAATCTTAGTTATAGAAAATGACTCTTGAAGCATAATTGATTCCAAACCCTGACTAATAACAGGTTTTAAGTTCTCCTTCTTCACATCAGTTTCTGGCCACAAATCAATGAAAAATGCCAAGTGAAATGGCCTTGAAAGCTCAAGGCTAGGTAATGTGGTTTTAAAATGAAGAAGAATGGTCAGATTCCTTCCATGCTTGGAATTCATGGACAGTCCTCCTCCAAGGGGACTTCATAGTTTAGAAAATGTGTTGGGAAACAGATGAGCCTCACAGCTGCTGCTGTCTCTGGTTGGCATGCTATGTGTGTTTTGCTCAGCCCGAAACCACTGCCACAGCATCTCAGCAATCACCCTGTCCTCAGTGTTTGAAGCGAAACTACTAAACTACTAAGCTACACCCTTTGGAAGGGTTAGAGGTATGGGCCGAATTATTTCTTCTCTTTCTTACTTGACCTTGATCTGTTCGTCACTAACAGACGGTCACCATAGACACAAGGAACAAAGATAGGTTCTTTGTAAGGCTAAGCATATATTGGGAGATTGACAAAACTGCCACACCTTCATGGAAACAATCAGAATGTCACTGAGGAATGTAGAAAAGATGAGGAAAGAAAGCAAAGTAGTGTGCTTTTGTTTGACTGCAAAGCCCCTTTTTAGTAAAGACAACTGGTTTCAAAAAAAACCCAAAAAAACAAATTGGCATCTGCCATTTGTGTCACCCAGTAAGTGAGCATGCTGTACATAGAGAAAACCCTTTCCAAACTCCTCATTACTCACATAGCCAACAATTTTCTTCTAATGTGCCTTAATCTTGGAAGTGTGTTTTCTTTAGTTTCTCACTCTACAGATGTCTTCTCCATCTGGCACTCAAAAATACTGTTACTTGCATATCATTTGACTTATAAAAAAAAAAAAGAGGCCCCAAATGTGCTATAGCAAGAATCTTTGCTATAGCAAGAATCTTAAGGGATGTGAGCATTTTGTTCATTAGCCTCTATTCCATTCTTTTGAAGACTTGATAAACGTGCCCAGTGTTTTAGCCCTATTTGTTTTGTAGGTTAGATTAAATCTGGGTGTTTAAAAGAGGAGAGAACAAACCCTGGTATTCTTTTTTGCATGCATAGAATGTAATACATTATAGCAATTGTGGTCAGCAATTTGCATATTCCAATTGTGCTCCAAAAGGTACCTAAATCTGCCTTTTGAAAAGAAGAACACACACATATAAATCTTCTTACACCACTGTAGACAATCACGTTAAGCTTCTTGTTTCCTATCTTTGAATATTTTAAACTTCACATTAATAACCACTCCCCTCCCCCTCCCACTGTTTCTCCTGAGGGTCCGTTTTTCTCTCCTTGTCTCTTCATCACAGTTGTCAGCACATTTTTGACACTGAGATCACTAGCAATTGGAAGCACAAACTTCAGAGTCAATGTTGTGAATGTTTTAAAACATGTTGTGGGAGATGCTGTTCCGCTTGTTAGCTCCCTCACAGCCATCTCCACCCAGGCGGAATCCTGATTTTCAGATGGGGGATGGAGATCCTTTGCACCTAGGGCCTTCTGCAAGTCCAGGAACGAGTTATGCCTGGTCTCCATGAGGATTCCATTCGCCTTTGCCGGATCATTATTTCCCAGCCTTTCTTGCAACTAAAAATTGACCCGAGACACCGTTGTGTTCAATGGCACTTAAGAAGTCTCCCAGAAAGGACTTCGGAATAAAATAAGCAGAGCCTCACAAAATGTATTGCTTCTGCCCCATCCTTCCCGCTCTGGAGATGGTGACAGGACTTGGTATTTGAGCAGCTACAGCTATCTTCTAATCATGAAGGAAAGGCTAAAGCCTTCAAATGCATTCTGATGTTTCTGAGCTACTGACCCAGGCCTAAGCTACCAATACATACATACTGTGCGTGTGTATGTGTGCACACATGCATGTGTGATGCTAAGTATGTATACATACCAGAATAAAAGTGTAGTAATTATTAATTATCAGTGCAAACACTTTGTTTTCACAAAATGAGGCCATTTTTGAGAAAGGAAAAACAAAAGCAAAATTGTGGCAACGAATAGACTCAAATTAAAGATGTGGTCACAGGCAGACTTTACACTGCTGCCCAAGCTCTGCCACTCATTGAGCCACTGAATGAGCTCCAGTGGCAGAGCTTATTCCACTCATACCACATCACTGGAGAGTTTCTGGGTCTTTCTATGCTGTTTCCTTTTGGCAAAGCTTGGGTTAACCTGTGGAATGCTAGTCAAGTGCCCAGCTACTAATAGGAGTAATTCTGCTTTTCACAGAGTGGCAATGAAAGTAATTTGCAAATGTGGGAGGTAGAGGAACAGGGAAAGAGAAAGTCAGAGTCAAAACGGATACAACTAATCCTCACTTGTACAGAAGACAGACTTTCAGCAATCATCAAAGACGAAGACCCAAAGCTGAAATACTGCCCCCAGCCAGGAAGAAAAGAGAAAGAACAAGAAAAAAGAAAAAAAGGCCCTGAGGGAGTTTTCACCAACATGATCGTTGACTATGTATACTAGAAGCACGCAGAAACAACAGTATCTAATGGAAGGAGAGAAAAAGCTTTAAAAATTAGAGAAAAGGAGTTTCAAAGTATGAATGGGTTTTTGCCATCCCTCTCATCTCTTTCTGGCACTCTGCCTCAGGTCGCAACATAATCGTCATGAAACAGTGAGATGAAGAAAAGAGACAGGCTCAGAGAGCATAAGAATGTGTTCTATTATATGGCAATAGGTGGTTAACATGAGTAGGAGTGACGTTTTCTTTTCTTAAAGCTGTTCTCTCAGGAAAGTGAAGGACGTATTCTAAATACTCTCTTTCCTTCTCCTTGGCAGGCTGGGTGGAAATGCTGTTTGGGGGATATACTGAATGGAACTGATGAAGTGAGGGCCGGGACCTCGAGAAAAGCCCAGTGGGGCGAGAGCAGTGAGGGCAGGGGACAGGCAGTCTAGTCTGTGGTGCGGATGCCTGTCTGCCAATGGGGAGAGCACATAACTTTTGAACTCAGTGGCCGTGCTGATTGTGTAGGAGTAAGACATTGTTTAGGGGGCAAACAGAATCAAATAGTATATTGCAAGAGCTCTTCAATGAATAACGGGCTCGATCTTTGATATTCATGAGAATGACTCAGCCTCCAAGAAAAATTTCAGTTATTATATAGAAAAGTAGACATTTCAGAACATTGCCATCCTTAGTACACTACTACTACTAGCACCACCCTCTCCCTCCTCTTTCTCCTCTCTCTCTCTCTCTCTAAGAGATGGGGTCTTGCTCTGTGGCCCATGCTAGAGTGCAGTGGTGCCATCATAGCTCACTGCAACCTTGAACTCCTGGGCTCAAGTGATCCTCCTGTCTCAGCCTCTCAAGTAGCTGGGACTACAGGCGTGTGCCACCATGCCTGGCTCCTCCTCCTCCTTCTCTCCTTTTTAGTTTTAGTGCTTAAAGGAATAGTGTTAATTTTCTAATGCTATTAGTTAGTTTCCTGGAAAGGTCATTTTTTAATAGAATATTGTACTCCTTGAGGGTGATTTTTAAAAACGTTTACAGCAGCTTATCCATAGTAACGGCTAATGAAGATTGAAGACAGAGCAAGACAGATGAAATAATAGGTGAAAATGGCTCACTTGAGCTGAAAGAAGCTCAAAGCAGAAATATGTTCAAACTAGAAAAAAGAAAATTGGCAACTACGTGCAATTTCGAGCTGCACCATTCCTCCACCGCATCCCCTCCTCTCAAATCTTTTAAAACAAAAACAATACAGGAGACACATAGATTATGGCCAAGACATTCTATGTGGATGTTTGACTGGAGTTGTCAAGCCACTGATTAGCTTTGTGTCAGCAGGATGTAGTTGGCTTCTCCACCTACTGAACACAGATAACTTTTTACACTTAAAAAAAAAAAATCAAACCCAGGACTTATACCGTTATTTTATATTTAACCTTAAAATAGTAATTTTTGGGGGGAAACAAATGAGTTGCCATAGTTAACACTGATGTTACTAATTAAGATGCCAATTCAAATCCTAGATAGGCATTTGAAAAATGATTCCAGAGCTCATGATTTTCTAAGTATCAAACCGATATCTCAGATACTCAGGATTTGAGATTTTAACAATCATGTTACTACTTAAAACATTTCTGTGGCTGGGCGTGGTGGCTCAACGCCTGTAATCCCAGCACTTTGGGAGGCCAAGGCAGGCAGATCACGAGGTCAGGAGATCGAGACCATCCTGGCTAACATGGTGAAACCCCGTCTTTACTAAAAATACAAAAAAATTAGCCAGGTGCGATGGCAGGCACCTGTAGTCCCAGCTACTCAGGAGGCTGAGGCAGGAGAATGGCGTGAACCTGGGAGGCGGAGCTTGCAGTGAGCCGAGAGAGCACCACTGCAGTCTGGCCTGGGCGAAAGAGCGAGACTCCGTCTCAAAAAAATAAAACAAAACCAACAACAACAACAAAAAACATTTCTGTAATCCCAGCCCTTCAGGAGGCTAAGGTGGGAGGATCGCTTGAAGCCAGAAGTTCAAAACCAGCCTGGGCAACAAAGCAAAACCCTGTCTCTACCCACCCACCCCCGCCCCTCAAAAAAAAGGGAAGGAAAGAAAAGAAATAAAACATTTCACATTTTCTTAATTGCTAACACCTAAAGCACACTAATATTTTACAATTATGATCAAGTTGTACTCATCACATTGGTCATATTTTTCAACCCATCTCAAACACTTTTAAAAAATGGGATTAGTCAAATGGCTAATAAAGGCCGGCTAAGATTTAGAACTTGTCTACTTAAAAGGAAGAGAAAACATGCAGGAATCATCCCTAAGCAGTAAATCTGTAGAATTTCAGGGTTAGGAATGAAAATATTTTTTATTTAAAGGTTAAATTAAGAAGTTGGTTAATGGGTACAAAAATACAAAGTTCTAGGATTTGATAGAAGAGTAAGGAAATTATAGTTAACAATAAATTATTCAAAATAGCTAAAAGAAGAGAATTTTAATGTTCCCAACATAAAGATAAATGTTTGAGGTGACAGATATCTCAATTACCCTGACTTAATAGTTACACATTATATATGTATTAAAATATCACATGTACCCCCCAAAATGACAACTATGATATATCAGTTAAAAAAAGATACCAAGAACTTATGCTTACATGAGTCCTAACCATTTCTTTTAACCACAAGTTTCTAGCTTATGTGTATTATCACACAATATCAAATTTCTTTTTGTAAGCATGAGGAACATCCCTGTAAGTCTTCCGACCTATCCTACTACTGAATGTGGAGCTCCTAGTTACATGATCATGTTCTGGTTAAGACTTTCTTTGTGAAATATTTTAAAGGGAGCAAATAATGAGTTGTGAGGAATAGACTATCAGATTGTATAAAAATCTGTATCGTAAGTATTTTAATGTTCTGATGAATCATATTTTAAATCAGTGCAACATTTTTGTCTTTGGGTAGTCTCAGCTTGAATAAGAACTGAATTACATCAAGATTAGAAAAGAAAGAAATTCACTTTGAGGTCATTTTTACCTTTGGAACCATCCTTAAGCCCCTATGTTTTTCTGAGTTTTCTGATTATGCTCCTAGCCTTATAGAAATTTGTGTTTATTTTCACTTTTTAAACATTTCCAATCAATCCTGAATTTTCTGAGCTTCTAGTGATATTCTCTTGCCTAAGAGGAAACAAGAGTGGAAGAGCAAGCGGCTTTCTAGAAAAGGCTACTGGGCTCCTTCATTGTAAATTCAGGTTATTCTAGGCCTATCCCAGATAATACATATCACATTTCTTCTAAATACAATGATTCGAGCCTTCTCTAGATCATCTCTAGATTTGTTTTTTAAGTTATTTACTACTCAGCACTGACTCTAAGTCAATCAATCACCTGCCAGTAGGAGAGGAAAAGGAGAAATGAGAACTTCAAGAGAACTGAGAAGAAATATGCCACAAGTTCTTCAGAAACTCTTTGTACACATGATATTGTGGAACAGGGATTTGTCCAACGCTACAAACTCGGATGAAAGTGGTAGGTACATTTTACTTTGTGCAGCACTTTGTCACAGAATGAGATGCAGCGAATTCAGAACTATCTCCCTAATGATATCTCCATTGGTTGTTAAAACAAAATTCCTGGAGGGCTCCAGCATTTCAAAGCAGAAAGCATGACAAGTTAAGTATTAATTTTCAGCCTTTCACCATCCATGTGTAACATGTCTCATAAAATCCTCTGTCTAGTGGTCTGTTAAGTGTTTTCTGCATGATTTCATATCTAAATTTGCACAAAAGAACCACTTGTTTATCAATCTTTTGTAGCCCACAGTCTGTAGCCTGGTATCAGCTACTTCCCTCTCATTTTTGGTATTCAGCTTACTAGAGTTCATATATGCAATTTCCAGGAACTTTAGGGTGGTTTTAATTGAAACAAAAACTTCTAATTGGTCAGTGATTTTTCTATCTTTTTTTCCTTGCCACTTCTTGAAGGTGGAGGAAGAAAACTCAGCATAGCACAGGAATAATTCACTTACAGTTTTTTGCAAGTTTTGCAAATTGCTTATTTCTGAAACTTTCTATATGTGCATCAAATAACAAAGGATTCATTGTGAACATTGTCTTAATAATAACAAAAACAAAGACAGATAATATCAATTGGACTATTTGCCCTTTGGCATGCCCTGTGCTAGCACATTATTTGACGTGACCACACTCCTGTGAAGTAGGTACTGTCACGATTCCCTCTTAATGAAGAGGGAACTGAAACGGGGCACTGAGTAGCTTATCTAAGGTCATCTAGCTTGGGAATAGGGGAGATTCTGTCTGTCCTATACTGCTTTCTTTAGCTGGAAAGAATCATCTTCAAAAACAAGCTGTGAAGTCTCATAAATTGACATCCACTTAAAGATGGCAGATTGAATGGATGTGTTTATTTTTGTTCCTTCCTTCATCGTGAAAAAACTGAGAGCAACGGATTGTGAAACTGTAAGTTCACTGGAATTAAAAGTAAAAGGATGAGTTGTCACTGACTTAGCAGGAGAGGAAAACCCAAGTGCCTACAGAGAGTGAATCAAACATGAAGGATGCTAACGTGAGCAGCAGAAACCTTGATCACTAGATTCCTCTGAAGGTGGGGAAGAGGAATGGAGCTTAGTACAAGAAGACTGGCTGAAAGTTTGTAGGAAGGCAGCTGAATCCCTTCCCCCATTTCTTGTAGGTAGTCAACCATTCCTCCTTTACTACTCTAGAATACAGAAAGCTCACTTTTTGGAGATGGAGAGCCAAAAGGGTTTCAAACTCGGAAACATCTGGCACAGCAGAATGATGTACAGGTAAGAGAAGAGGGTGAAAAATGGGGGTAAGGAATTAGATGGATGCATATGTCTACTAAATGATAAAAGCCAACCCCCTTCCCTTACTCAGCCTCCAAATGCTGTCTGCCAAGCATGTTACCTGCCCCCACAACCACCCCCACCATCCCAAGGAAGGTGGCTGAATGTCTGTCTTTCTAGAGAAACTGATTAACCCAAGACCTGAAGATATTGGCACTTGGGGGTCTTGCCCAATCCTAGGGTAAAGCCTGCCCATTGACATCTTCTAGCTAAGCATATAGTTTCCAATCAACTTGCTGGTGCCAAAGATCATGCTTTCCATGTTTATGGAAAGCCTCAAACATGAAATTTAGTCCAAATGCACACACAGAAAAACAAACAACAAAAAAAGGAATTTTAAGAAATAGAGACAATGCAGGGAACAGGGGAAAAAAACAAAACAAAATGACAATAACAATAGGATTCCCTCCTCCAAAATCCAATGATTAATATGAGGCAAAGGACATGATTACATCCATGAGATAGAACAGAATGCCATGAAAGAATATAGAGAATGAGAAAGAACTCTTGGAAATTAAAAATACAATAGCAGAAATAACAGATTCAGCAGAAGGTCTGGAAGACAAAGGTGAAGAGGTCTAAAGAAAGTACAATAAAAATAGGCAAGAAAAGAAAAAAGTGAGAACATCAATTAGGAGTTTTATTATTGTAATAATACAAGTTTCACAAAGACAGAACAGGGAAAATGGAGAAGAAATTTAAAAATAAGAAATTTTTCAGAATGTATATACATGAGTGTTTTCAGATTGTAAGGGCCCACTATTTTCTATAATTTCTGAAAAATATTACATACCATTGCAACATTTCAAAGTACTAGGGGTGAAGAGATAGTTTTACAATGAAAGTCAGTCATATACAGGATTAGAAACCAGATTGGCACTGAATTTTGCTACAATAACTCTAGGAACTAGAATATGAAGCAATTCCTTCAACGTTCTTAGGAAAAACTCATACTCTTAAACCTAGCCAAACAGTCAATTTAGTGTGAGGCTAGAATAAAGACACTTTTCAGACAAGCAGGGTCTAGAAGCTTAATGTGGTCTGTACCCTTTCTTTGGAAGCTACTGGAGAATGTGCTTCTGGTAAGTGAGACGATAAAATAAAAAGTGAAATATATGGCATTTAGGAACCAAGGGAGCCAGGAGAAGAAGAGGGTAAAAGTACACGAGAATGATGTTGAAGGGAAGTCCTAGGAGAACAACTGTGCATTGAACCTAGGGAGCAGTAGTCAAGGGTGGAATGAATGATGGGGAATTCCGGGAGGGAGTTTTCCTGCCTTTAAGAGGCACTACTTTTGGAGCAGGAAAATGTCATGAGAAAAACAATGTTTAAGAAGATGCCCAGGCCAGGCACAGTGGCTTACATCTGTAATCCTAGCACCTTGGAATACCAAGGCAGGAAGATTGCTTGAGCCCAGGAGTTCAAGACCAGCCTGGGAAACATAGCAAGACCCCGTCCCTAAAAAAAAAAAAAAAAAAAAAAATTAGCCAGGTATGGTGGTGCATGCCTATAGTCCCAGCTACTCAGGAGGCTGAGGTTGGAGGATCCCTTGAGCCCAGGAGTTTGAGGTTGAGATCCAAAGCAAAAGCACAGTAGTTGCCCCTGATGTAGCACCCGGCAAAACCCTAGAACCGAATTCAGCTGGTGTCCTCCTCCTTTGTTCTGACTAAAAAGACCAAGAAATTGGACAAAATTTAAAACATGTACCTTCTTTTTATCCATTTCACTTCCCATTTTAGTTGGAACACAATTTATTTAGGTTGCTTACTAAATTAGTTGGACCTAATTTATTTAGGTCGCTTACTACTATCACCAAAAGTTAAAACAGAACTTCATCTTAGAAAGGCAAGACACAGATGTCCTAGCCAGAGCAATCAGGCAAGAGGAAGAAATAAAAGGCATCCACAAAGGCATAAGAATGATACAGTGGACCTTGGGGCCTTGGGGGAAGAGTGGGAGGAGGGCGAGGGATAAAATACTACAAATATGGTGTAGTGTATACTGCTCAGGTGATGGGTGCACCAAGATCTCACGAATTACCACTAAAGAGCTTACTCATGTAATCAGATACCACCTGTACCCCAATAACTTATGGGAAAATAAAAAAGAATTTAATACGAAATAAAAGGCATCCAAAAGGAAAAAAGGAATTCAAATTATCTCTTTTCACTGATAATATGATTCGATATCTAGAAAATTCCTAAAGACTCCACCAAAAGGCTACTAGAATTGATAAACAATTTTAGAAAGGTTTCAGGATACAAAATCAATGCACAAAAATCAGTAGCATTTCTATACACCAGTAATGTCCACACTGAAAGTCAAATCAAGAACACGATCCAATTTACAATATTCACAAAGAAAATAAAATACCTAGGAATACAGCTAACCAAGGAGGTGAAAGATCTCTACAAGAACTATAAAACACTACTGAAAGAAATCAGAGACCACATGAATAAATGAAAAAACATCCACGCTAATGGATTGGAAAGATCAATATTGTTAAAATACCCATACCACCCAAAGCAATTTACAGATTCAATGCTATTGAATGTCAATGTCATTGACATTCAATGTCAAAGTACCAATGTCAAAGTACCAATGTCATTCTTCACAGAATTGGAAAAAACTATTCTAAAATTTATATGGAATCAAAAAAGAACCCAAATAGCCAAAGCCATCCCAAACAAAAAGAACAAAGTTGGAGGTATCACATTACTTGACTTCAAGCTATACTATCAGGCTACAGTAACCAAAACAGCATGGTACTGGTACAAAAACAAATACGTAAACCAATGGAACACAATAGAAAGCTCAGAAATAAAGCCACAAACAACCATTTGATCTTTGACAAGGCTGACAAAAACAAGCAATGGGGAAAAGGACTCCCTATTCAATAAATGGTGCTGGGATAGCTGGCTAGCCCTATGCAAAAGAATAAAACTAGACCCTTACCTTTCACCATTACAAAAATTAGCTCAAGATAGATTAAAGATTTAAATACAAGACCTCAAACTATAACAATCCTAGAAGAAAACCTAGGAAATAACCTTCTTGACCTCAGCTTTGGCAAATAATTTTTGGTGAAGTTTCCAAAAGCAATTGCAACAAAACCAAAAATTGACAAGTGGGATCTAATTAAACTAAAGAACTTCTGTACAGCAAAAGAAACTATCAACAGTGTAAAGAGACAACCTACAGAATGGGAGAAAATATTAGCAAACTATGTACCAAACAAAGGTCTCATGTCCAGAACCTATAAGGAACTTAAATCAACAGATAAAAAAGAATCCCATTTAAAAAATGAGCAAAGGACATGAACAGACACTTCTCCAAAGAAAACATACAAGCAGCCAACAAACATATGAAAAAATGCTCATCACTAATCATCAGAGAAATGCAAATCAAAACCATGATGAGGCAACATGTCACATCAGCTACTATTAAAAAGTCAAAAAACAACAGATGCTGGTCAGGCTATGGAAAAAAGGGAATGCTTACATACTGTTGGTGGGAATGTAAATTAGTTCAGCCCCTGTGAAAAGCAGCTTGGAGATTTCTCAAAGAACTTAAAATAGAGCTACCATTCAACCCAGCAATCCCACTACTGGGTATATACCCAAAGGAAAATAGATCATTATACCAAGAAGACACATGCACTAGTATGTTCACTGTAGCATAATTCATAGTAGCAAAGACATAGAGTCAACCTAGGTGCCCATCAGTGGTCAACTGGATAAAGACAATGTGGTACATATACATCATGTAATACTATGCAGCCATATAAAAGAATGAAATCATGTACTTTGCAGTAATGTGGATGGAGCTGGAGGCCATAATCCTAAGCAAATTAATGCAGGGATGGAAAACCAAATACTGCATGTTCTCACAAGTGAGAGCTAAACATTGAGCACACATGGACATAAACGTAGAAATGACTGACACTGCTGACTACCAGAAGAAGAAGAAAGGGAGGAGGCTGTGGGTTGAAAAACTACCTATTGGATACTACATTCACTACATGGGTATAATAAATATACCCATGTAACAAACCTGCACATGTATCCCCTATATCTAAAATAGAAGTTGATTTTTTTTTTTTTTAAAGGGACAGCATCTCATCTGCCTGAAGGATGAACTCTATCTGACCTCTCAAAGTGTCTGCTGAACCCTGGGCTGAGTGTGGTGGCTCATGCCTATAATCTCAACACTTTGGAAGGCTAAGGCTAGAGGATCGCTTGAAGCCAGGAGTTTGAAACCAGCCTGGGCAACAAAGCAAGACCCTGTCTCTACAAAAAAGAAAAAAATTAGCCAGGCATGGGCAACAGAGTGAGACCTTGTCTCAGAGAAGAAAAAAATTAAAAATGTCTACTGAACACAAGGTGTACAACACCGTAAAGAGCGCATGAATGATCCTGGGTACCTGGAGTAATAAAAATAAAGTGAACACTTCATAAAAAAGAAAAGCAAGATGCATTATTGTAATGCAAAATAAGAAAAATACAAGTTTCTCTCTAGTTGATACCTTGATGAAAATGGGGTCCTCAGCGTAAATCAACTTTTCAAGTTACAGGACCTTCAGGATTCATCTAATTCCTTTTAGAAATTTCTGACAGTTTTTAGTAAAAATAAAAAATTCCTAACATTTCTCTCCAGTAAGGCAGCTGTTCAGTATCAGGAAGTCTTAATTATGATAATAACCACATATATTTCTGCTTTTCAAAGATAGAATAATTACAACAAACATGAAGTGAAACTCTTGCTGTTGTTCTAGAATGCTTCATCATGAGTAATCCTATCTGTGTAAAATTGTTTTGTGATAGAATAAAATACACATGAATATTTCACATTTGAGTTAGAGGATGCCCTTTGAAGAAAGCCGTGGCTATGAGGGAAGGGAAGGCACATAAAAACAGTCACCTGGAGCAAGAATTTGCCCCTGTAACTAGCACTGTTTGGAAGACTAAGCTACTCTTTTTAGAGTTTTAGTTTTTTCTAAAACTTTATTTTAGAAATTAAAGAGAACAGGTTGGGTGTGGTGGCTCATGCCTGTAATCCCAGCACTTTGGGAGGCCGAGGTGGGCGGATCATGAGGTCAGGAGATCGAGACCATTCTGGCCAACATGGTGAAACCCCGTCTGTACTAAAAATACAAAAAATTAGCCGGGCGTGGTGGCAGGTGCCTGTAGTCCCAGCTACTCGGGAGGCTGAGGCAGGAGAATGGCGTGAACCCGGGAGGCGGAGCTTGCAGTGAGCAGAGATCGCACCACTGCACTCCAGCCTGGGCAACAGAGCAAGACTCCATCTCAAAAAAAAAAAAAAAAAAAAAAAAGAAATTAAAGAGAATAAAATACATTGTTCTTTTTCACTGCATTGTACTCAAGCCACCTTTTATGGCTTTTAGGGTTTTTTTGTTTCAAACATTGAGCATAATGATACATCCCCGAAACCAGATGGTATATGAACTATTTTAACAAAGAAACAAGGAAAAGAAAATATTTGTGGTCTTTCCAGAAATCTTTTACAACTTACTCATTTAATGGCAATTACTAGGAAAGCAGAAGTTTGAAATTGTAGCTGAGGCACATAATTACCCATTTTTGACCTATTTATAAACTTCTCTGAGCAAAAAGAAGAGTCGATGGCTACATCTACTCTTTTCCATTGCTGACATATAAAGTGAAGTGAAAATATTTGGCTAGGCATTCAACTGTTAGTCATTCAATTGTTTCACTAGCTTCACATCCAGAGGCTCACAGCTGGACACCCTCAAATGCTACCTATTGTGGATACATACATCATTACATTTAAATAACAAAACAGACCTAAAGAACATTATGAAATGGAGCAGAGCATAGAGCAGACATTCCCAGGGCTTCAGAGTCGAGATGGTGTACAGTAGTGAGCTCTAGGAAAACACAGTGGGAATGTAGATACAGAAATTAAGTAAATGTACATATTTATGAAGGCCTTTCCTCTCAGCACCATAAAAAACCCTTGCAGTGAGTGTGCATCCTCATGACAGCCTTGGGCAAGAGGAGCCAGTATCATCCTACCAGGAAACCTTCACATACAGAGATTGGAAGGCATGAACCTGGCATGCTCCTAGAGCAAAATCTGAGGTTCTGATCGTAATTATGGTTTCTCTTTGAATAATGAAGCAAAGATGTGTGTTCAAATTGACGTGTGATTTATCCAGCCAACTTATTTTAGAAAAATCTACATTTGACAGAATCAATTTAATATGTTCATCATTCTTAAAATCAAATGACATACTATCTAATTCCTTGTTACATATGGAAAAGGTTTTTTAAAAACCACATTGACTCCACTGTCATCCACAAGGTTTGTGTAATCATCACTTTAGTCAGGTAAGGAAACAGTCACTCTCAGATTTGTTGAGAAAATGAACTCTCTGGTTTTATACTTGTAATAGAAACCAAATAAAATAAACCTCCCTGTAACTAATGTTCTCACTATTAGGTGATGTATTAGTATGAATGAAAAACTCACACATTTGCAGAAAAAATAAATCAATGGTAAAAAAATTGTCAACCTAATGTATTTCAGCCTGTAGTAGACAAAAATAAATTCTCTAGTGGTAAAAGTTGTAAACATAAAATGAAATTAAGCAAATATGAATTAGAGAGTCATTAGTTGAGAACAATCATTTTAAAATACACAAATGAGGAATTGGGCTTGTTCAATAAAAACCCAATTCAACACGAGGTCAAGAGATCAGGACCATCCTGGTCAACGTGGTGAAACCCCGTCTCTACTAGAAATACAAAAAAATTAGCTGGGCACGGTGGCACGTGCCTGTAATCCCAGCTATTCGGGAGGCTGAGGCAGGAGAATTGCTTGAACCTGGCAGGGAGAGGTTGCAGTGAGCTGACATCACACCACTGCACTCCAGCCTGGCAACAGAGTGAGACTCCACCAGAAAAAAAAAAAAAAAAAAAAAAAAAAAAAAAGCCCAACTCAAAGTCGTACTTAGAGGTTAGTAACCACAAAATGGATCATGGTGCTACCACGTAACTAAAATAAATAGGAGGCTAAAAAATAAGTAGTAATTATATTGGAAATGGCTCTATTTCCTTCCAACTGCAAGCAATCTTAGTCACTCTTCATGAAATAGCGGCAAGTGATCCTCAGGACCATGCTTTTGCTCCCCAGCATCAGATGGTATAGAGTAGTGCGCTCTAGCACAACACAGTAGGAATGCTGACACAGAATTTCTGTATCTGCCCTAGCATCCAGAGGTTCGTAGTGCAAAACTCTGCACTATAGCTTTCTTCCTCCTCATCTTCCTTCTCCAATTCTCCCTTGAATCCCTTTTCTAGATCTCTTCTATTGCCTATGGGATTCCTTGGCTGTTTCTAACCAAACTCTGCTTCCTCAAACCTTTTCCTTGGAAATGCTTTGTCTTAACTGAAGTCTGGCTGTCCCTGATGATGTCTCCAGCCTCCTCAGTATCCTTCTGAGCAAGGAGGGTTCTGCAGGGTCCTTGTTTCCCAAGGCAACTCTCAGAAGAGTTTTGCCATCACTACGAAATATCTGTTCCTCTTTTGAAGTTGGTGCACTCCACCTACAGTCATTCTGTCTTCCCTGCTTGTCACCAACAACCTTGGTCATTTCCTCACTTTTCTCAGTGACTTTACTATTTAGCATTTGGTTTTCTGCCATCACTGTTGGCCACCATCCATGTTAATGTTCCTTCTAACATCCTGGCTTCATGGTTCCCTGACCACTTCCTCTGCTCCTGCGACCTTAACTTCCACTTAAACTATCCACTCGAACAGATGCATCTTACATTCTTTTATCACTTGGAAAGAGTTTAAGTTTTTTAAACTTTCAGAATCCTCTCTTTGATCACAACCACTGCTCCCTCTCCATATTTTCTCATCTGACACTCCCCATTTTCATTCTTGGTATAACTTCCATTTTCTTGATTCCTTTCTCTTTTCCCCTCAAACCTTAATCTTGTTGAATCTGTTTCCTTTTCTGAACCTACACACGGCTTGGCTGATAATCTCAGTAATGTTTCTCAAGGATCATCTAATTAAATACCATAACATCCCACTGTGCCAGTACTGCCAAAGATATATGTCCTGTTTCTACCTTCACAGTGCTCATTATTGCTGAAATAAAGTCATGAAACCATGCTCACTGAATTGAATGTGGGTTTACACTCTTGAAATTCAAATGGGTTCTCTTGATTGCCAGGAAATATACACATTCCTTTTTTGGTATTCTTTCTCTCTCTTAGTTCTCCACCCTTTTCGTGCTTTGTAATATTACCCACAGTTACCACAACTGTCTTTCCTCTTTCAGCAGATGCCTTCATCGCATACTTTCCTGACATTATTGTTATTTGAATTGGAATCTTAGTCTTGCCTTCATTGCATCTTTTCTCCTTCACCATTGTCTCTGAGGGTAAAGTTTTCATCCTACTTTCTGTGGAAGGCCTTGTATGGATTATACTGTAAATGTTGGTCTTTAAAGTATTTGGTTTACTTTTAACTTTAAAATGGGCCAGGTGTGGTGGCTCACGTCTCGTAATCTCAACACTTTGAGAGGCCAAGGCAGGCAGATTGCTTGAGACGTGGCTGGGCAACAATGGCAAAACTCCATCTCTACAAAAAATAAAAAAAATAGCTGGGTGTGGTATTGTGCACTTGTAGTCCCAGCTACTTGGGAGGCTGAGGCAGGAGGATCACCTGAGCCCAGGGAGGTCAAGGTTGCAATGAGCTGTGACAGACCACTGCACTCCAGCCTGGGTGGCAGAGTGAGACCCTGCCTTGAAAATACATACATACATATATACATAAATAGCTTATTCATATCATATTCATTTAAACACCTGAGATGTACAATTAAAGGGATAAGAGTTTTGTTTGGTGGGGGCAGGTGTTGTTGGAAAACAGTGTTTGTGGAGGAGTAAAGTTATTTTGGAACATAGGACATTTTCTGGGGAAGGATTCCTAGGAAGAGTTCTAAAAATCCAGATGGAATCCTGAAGGTCATTGGTTTCTAGAAGGAGATCCCACCGGGGAGGTGAGAACATTCAGTGCCAGAGCATTCCACTTCTGAATGTGCTCAAAATTAAGCTTACTTAGCAAGCAACTATTATTTAACAAGAAGCATCCATGATGAACAGTCAAATGAACTGAAGTTTAATGGAGGAAGGAGGACGGAAGAGAAAGGATCAAAAGTACCTATTTATTTTAAAATAATACTTTGTAATTATAAAAGCGTTATTGTCAAAAAGTTGGAAAATCAGGAATAGTTAGTGAGAAGATATAATCTGCCCAAATTTCCAGCACTCAAAGAACCACTGGTTACATTTTGGTGTATTTTCTTCTAATATATAATATACATTTTAGTTGGTTAAAGTGTATTATTTTTTATTTTTTCATAAAATTGACATTAAGTTACATATATCATTTTGTCTATTTTCACTTAACACTATATTGTTCATATTTTCCATCAAATTCATAGCTTTATCTATGAGCATATTGTTCATATGTGGCTCCATCTTATCTCTGAGCTTAGCCACTCCCCCTTTTAAAATAAAAGGTCTCTACCCAGTAGGGATGACTATTTTCACCTTACTTTGTAATTACTAAAAGAGCTCTCCTACACACTTAGGTAAAATGAAGATATGTTGAAGAAATATTGTTATCATCATGTATTCCTTCATGTAAAACACCTAATATTTGAAATGGACATATGGTATTTCTTATGGATGATTGAGTACCACTTCAAACACAGATAGGGTATCTGAAAGTATTTCCAATTATATTTCAGACATCAAATAAAACTCCTAATCATAAAAATAGAGCTCAGCTTTCTTCTGGAAATGTAATTAAACATTACATTCACCAAGAGACTGGCACAGCAAAGCACAATTAGCCTAATATCTAAGAATGTGGCACTGTGTCAGAGCCAGTATTTACATTAAAAAATCATGAGGACGAATGCACCTAAATGTTATTACTTAGTTAAAAAAGTTTTATACTTCAGGAAGCTCCTTGATTGGACTTCTCATTTTCAGGGAAGGGTTGTTTGCAAAGTGATCCAAGACCAACACTGCTAATGCAAATACCTTCACACGAATGAGTTTATAGGATATGCCTTTCTCTTAAGACACGATTTATGGAACAATCGGGTGTCTAAGACTGGGAGTGAGAGAAAGGAGGAAGAGAAATGCAAATGCAAAGTCATCATCACATTGTATTTATGAAGAGTTCATACTCACATAGCCACGAACTGCAGAATTAGGACCCGTGACTACTCCTACGTTCCTTATCAACCTCCAATGTGTTTGGTGACTCAGAGTGTGTGTATAATTTTATAACAAAAAACTGAAAAAACCGGTTTTCTGCTCTATCTTCCCTAATATTTTGAAGACCCCTCTGGTCCATACTTTATACTTTTGCCATTACTAAATTGCTTTGTTATTTGACTAGCCTTTGAGGATAATGAAAATCACTTAACCAGAAACAGAAGCTGGTGCATATTAAATCTTCAGAATCAAAAACTGAATGATGTATCTTTCAAACATTAAAGTGGGAAGAGAAGGCATTTGGATTGCACTGAATCTAATTTAGGGATTGGCCATTCTTCTACGAAATTTGTATGATGCTGAAAGATGTGCAGCATTTTGTGTATATGTGTATGCATCTGCACGTTCTTGCCAAAATCATCGTAGAGATAACCAGGTTATAGATTATTCAAAGGTACTGCTCTTGTCTCTTTCATCTTTGTGTTTTCAGCACCCCACATTACCCAACATTTTGCAGATGTTCAACTAACAGTGAGGAGATGAATGGTGTTCTACTATTCAGAACAGCCCAGACATGGAATCAACTTAATGCCCATCAATGGTAGACTGGATAAAGAAAATGTGGTACATATACACAACGGAATACTATGCAGCCATATAAAGGAACAAGATCGTGTCTTTCCCAGCAACATGGACAAAGTTGGAGGCCATGATCCTAAGCAAACTAACACAGGAGCAGAAAAACAAATACCACATATTCTTACTCAGAAGTGACAGCTTAACAACAAGAACACATGGAAACTAGGAGGGGAACAACAGACACCAAGGCCTGCTTGAGGGTGGAGAGCGGGAGGAGGGAGAGGATCAGAAAAATTATCTATTGGGTACTATGCTTATTACCCAGGTGACAAAATTATCTGTACACCAAACCCCTGTGACAGGCAAATATATAACTAATGTACACATGTATCCCTGAACCTAAAATACAAGTAAGAAAAACTTTTTAAAATAATACTTTTGGCTGGGCATGGTGGCTCACACCTGTAATCCTAGCACTTGAGGAGGCCAAGGCAAGCAGATCACCTGAGGTGAGGAGTTCAAGACCAGCCTGGCCAACATGGTGAAACCTCGTCTCTACTAAAAGTACAAAAAAATTAGCCAGGCAAGGTGGCGGGTGCCTGTAATTCCAGCTACTTGGGGGGCTGAGGCAGGAGAATCACTTGAACCCAGGAGGCGGAGGTTGCAGTGAGCCGAGATTGTGTCATTGCACTCCAGCCTGGGTGACAGAGCGAGAATTTTTCTCAAAAAAAAAAATAAATAAATAAAAGAAGATTACTTTTGATAATTACTTAGGTCATTGAAACTTAGACTGGTGGCTGGGAGCAGTGGCTCACGCCTGTAATCCCAGCACTTTGGGAGGACAAGACGGGTGGGTCACGAGGTCGGGAGTTTGAGACCAGCCTGACCAACATGGTGAAACCCCGTCTCTACTAAAAATACAAAAATTAGCCAGGTGTTGTGGTACACGTCCATAATTCCAGCTACTCAGGAGGCTGAGGCAGGAGAATTACTTGAACCCAGGAGGCGGAGGTTGCAGAGAACTGAGGTCATGCCACTGCACTCCAGCCTGGGCAACAGAGCGAGACTCCGTCTCAAAAAAAAAAAAATTAGATTGGCAACAATAGAGAAAGGAATTATCAATCATTTCTACAATAAATATATACAATCACTTAAAAATAAGACTTTTTAATTACTCACATGAAACATCTCTAAAATCTACTGCTAAATAGAAAAGGCAAGGTGCAGAACAGTATATGTGGTGGGTAGGCACTTGTCTAAAAATAAAAGAAAAAATACACATTTTATATATACATATATATTTGCTTGATAGGCATGTAAACAATCTCTGGCAGGATACACAAGACAGTGACAACTGGTTACTGAGTCCGAGAGGCAGACTTTTCAGTGCATATATTTCTTTATACTTTTAACTGTGTGATTGTATTACCTAGAAAAAACAAATTTAAGTTGAAAAGAAATGAAAGTAATGGCTAGCTAACTGAACGTACATGAAATTCCATGGAAATTACGGATGATTTAAGTCTACAGGTTGCAGACATGTAAAAAATTAGAAATATTGGTTAAGAAAAAAAAGTGTGCTAAATTTTAAAATACATTTATGTACATTCAATGATTACATTTCCTTGACCCTTTGTTAGTTATTTTGCCCCAACTTGTTTTTGCTTACCTTGTCTTTGTCCTTTTTGTTTTTATTTTGCTTTGCTTTTCAATCAACCAGGTAAGGTTTATACAAGAATAGAACCTAAGAAACCATTTGTATACTAATGTCAAACAGTAATATAGTGAGATCTTGAACCCTAACTAGTAGAGGTTGAAGGACGGGATAATGTTCAACTTTGTAAGTTCCATTGCCAAAGCCACACGTTGGAGTTGAAGCTGCAGTCCAACATAAACAGGACAGGAAGGGAGTAGCACAGAAGCTCTTGGCCCTTCACCACAAGTCTGGCATCTGATGGGGTGTTAACATGTCAAGTACACACACCTTGAAATAGCAGTGTGATTGCACTGTGGCCAACTGACATTGCAAGTATGTACTAGAGAGTGAAAATGTCCTCCTAGTCCTTCCGAATGTCTCATTTTTCATAATGTTTTAAATTAAGATGCTAATCAAATGAGAACACAGAAGAAATGAGGAAGGAGTTGAAAGTGTTCCCAAATTAAGTAACTTGGACAAACTTTTCTAATGTAATTCTATCCCATGAGATTCTTATTTAATTCTTCATACTCATTTGGTTTACAAGATAAATGATGTCAGTTGGAAAAGTACTGTAATGTGGGAAAACTCTGGAGTTGATGGGGTTTGAAAATAGAAGTCCCATGGTATATCTAGGTGAAAGGCAGATCAGCCGGGCATGGTGGCTCACACCTGATATCCCAGCACTTTGGGAGGCCGAGGTGGGTGCATCACCTGAGGTCAGGAGTTCGAGACCAGCCTGGCCAATATGGTGAAACCCCGTCTCTACTAAAAATACAAAAATTAGCCAGGCGTGGTGGCACGTGCCTGTAATCCCAGCTACTCGGGAGGCTGAGGCAGGAGAATGACTTGCACCCAGGATGTGGAGGTTGCAGTGAGCCAAGATCACGTCATTGCTCCATTGCTCTCCAGCCTAGGTGACAAAGCAAAACTTCATCTCAAAAAAAAAAAAAAAAAAAAAAAGAACGTTAGGCAGATCAAATGGGGGTTGCTCTAAAGGTGAGAGATCTTTCTTTTCCTCCTTTTTGTTCTGCTTTTGCTTCATTCATTCAAAAAATATCGTCGAGCATCTACTATTTGTCAGGACCTGTTCTAGGGTCCTAGTGAAAGAGCAATGAAATAAGACAGTCAGGGTTCCCATTCTCAGGAAGCTACATTATAATATTGGAGGCAGGGAGCAATTAAAAAAAACAAAAAGCAAGTAACTGTCAGAAATAATTATGTGGTATGTGATAATTAATGAGGATGAGTTATTGGAACATGGCTGGGTGGCTGCTTTAGACTGGGTGGTCAGGGAAGTGGTGACATTAAGCTGAGATTTGAAAGACAAGTAAGAGCCAGCCATAAGAGGCAGAACATTCTGGGAAGTGGAACATTCCAGGCAAGGGAACAACTTGTACTTCAATTTGTGTCTAGGAGTGTGGAGGAAACCCATCAGGAATTTCCAAATATAGAAAACCTCACTAATAAAGAGAATGATAAAGGCTGCTATTTCCTTCTCTTCTATCTCTCAAACACATCATCTCATGAAATGATATTTTCCTGATTTTGTGCAGTGCTTATCATTGCTTATTAAGATGTACTTCACTTCGTTAGCCTAGAACTGGACTGAGGTGATGCTAACAATCCCTAACAGCTCAATATGAATGATTTTACAGGCTATGTCTTTCTCTGGAGACAGGATTTGCAGAACAATAGGGTATCAAAGGGTGGGAGTGAGAGAAAGGAAGAGAAAAGCAAAGGTTGTAAAATGCAGTAATTTTGAAAAGGTTGATTCGGCCTGAAATCGTTTTACTCTTTTAAGATAGAAAATCGTAATACTGTTTCTTCTTTAGAGACTGGGGTAAGAGCAAGTAGTAAGAGTAGGAGCAAGGGGAGCTGTTGATTTAGCATGTAAACACTTAACAATCATTTCATTATTATTTTC
The DNA here is from genome assembly GCF_029289425.2 of Pan paniscus. Taxonomy (NCBI): domain Eukaryota; kingdom Metazoa; phylum Chordata; class Mammalia; order Primates; family Hominidae; genus Pan; species Pan paniscus. Next base: position 166,485,115 of record NC_073252.2, on the reverse strand, counting down.
CCAGGCAAAAGGACACAGACTTTCACAGCAATGCACATATTTTTGGCACTAGAGTAACAAATAAGCATCATTTTATCTGCTGATCTGTCCCAGGGTAAGAACTTGCCCACCGCATCACCCTTCAGTAACCTCCCTTTGGAGTTCTCATTTTGCTCATCTACAGGCTTAGAGTCCTACCTTTCTCCCACAAGACAAAGGAAGAAGATAAAAAAGAAAGTAACAAAGGGGATTTGAAAATAGCATATTGTTATTTATATATTGTTGGATCTGCTGTAGGAGGTGAGCTCAGTGGAAAAACATGACCATGCCTTTCTATATGCTTGGCAAATCGCCTACCACATTTTGCCATTCACAGGTTTCCCTTCAGAGCTTATTCCTAGGGGGATTCCATGCATGTCTATGGTTTTGACTTTTTTTTTTTTGAGATGGAGTGTCGCTCTGTCACCCAGGCTGGAGTGCAGTGGCTTGATCTCGGCTCACTGCAGGCTCCGCCCTCCGGGTTCACGCCATTCTCCTGCCTCAGTCTCCCGAGTAGCTGGGACTACAGGCGCCCGCCACCACGCCCGGCTAATTTTTTGTATCTTTAGAAGAGATGGGGTTTCACTGTGTTAGCCAGGATGGTCTCGATCTCCTGACCTCGTGATCCGCCCGCCTTGGCCTTCCAAAGTGCTGGGATTACAGGGGTGAGCCACCGCGCCTTGCCTGAAGGACCGTTTTTTTGGTAGGAATAAAGAGAAGCAGAGATTTTTCACAGTTAGCCCTACCTTTATTTTGATCTTCAAATATCATTTGTAATGAGAGGGCAGCAAGGAACCAAGGAAAAGAATAGTGTATAAGTTAGGTTTACGCTCATTCCCTCCTTTTTTCTCCTGTTAAGATTATGACTTAAGCATTGTGTTGCTTCTTTCATGATGTGATTGAAGATTGTGAGTGTCAGCCACTGAGTTGCAGAAATAATGCTATTAATTTTTTCTTGTGCAGCGTTTAAGCACACTTCGCAGTCCCACAGCGGGTGGTAAGGCGTTGCACAAATCCTGTGTGCAGGACATCTGGGACTCACCAAATGGCCTACATTTAATTATCTTCTGCTTACACTTGAGGGAGAGTGTTAGAAACAAAGGGAGATGTAGGAGCTGAAGTGGATGCGTCCACGATACTAAGCCAGGAACCCCCACTTTATGAGAGGTACCACAGACTGGGCCAGGAACCCCCACTTTATGAGCGGTACCACAGACTGAGCCAGGAACCCCTACTTTATGAGAGGTACCATAGACTGGACCAGGAACCCCTACTTTACGAGCGGTACCATGGACTCGGCTGGAGGTCCAGGATGGCTGTGAGTCTATAGGTGACGACTTCTGTTGGACAGTACAGGGTGGGGGCTGGGCCTAGTTAGAGAAAAGAGCTCATGGCCCTTCCAGGTTTTTGTTTCATTCTTGAATTTTTTTTTCTTTTCCCGCAATCAGTATTGGAGCTATTCAAGAGAGAAAAAAAATGCAGTTTTCTTTTTTTTTTTGAAAATGATCTTCTTTCCCCCAGACATCTGACACATCAGACACCATTTTCAGATTAATTCATTGTGAGAGTAAATATTTTAGTTCCTATTACTTGCACCCTCCGAATTGTTTCCTATTAGTTTGTTTACAAATGATAGAGATGCACAAACTGCCATAATGCCACCAAATATAAGCCTTTCCTTTTGTGAAAGAAAATAAAATCATAAACTGATGAAAAGAAGATTTGAGCAAACCATAGTTTTTCACTGGTGACCATACGAGGCAAATAAAATCTCATATTTTCCCACAATGTATGAAAAGAAAAAAATGAATGTATAAGAATTTCACTTGGCAGTTACCTATAGTCATTCATTATCAATAACTCAGATGCTGTTCTACATTATTTGTAGATGTCATTCAATAGTATTTCTCTATCAATAATACAACTTTGAGAACACTGAACAAACCATTTTTTAGAAAAGGTTGTGATAATACAGAATATCACACCTTTGAGAGGGGTGGAAATAGGGAAGCAAAGAGCACTTTGAAAACTGAACAAACACTGAAAGAAAACTTTGAAAACACTGCAAAAACCTTTTTTAGAAAAGGCTCTGATAATACACCATACCACAACTTTCAGAGGGCTGGGTTGGAAGAAGGGAAGCAGAGAGTATAAACTTTAATAGCCTCTGTGTTGTTTGAATTGTCACATCAAGCATCCACTTATTTTGTAATAAAACAAAATCCAATAACATATTCTAAATCATAAGAAAATTTAAAAATATATATTTAAAAAGTATCATCACATATTATTTTCTACCTAGTTAAATGGCAGGTAAATATGCAACACGAAAAAACAAAAATCAAGTGATGCCCTAAGAATATGTTTAAACATACGAAGATTTGAAAAAAAAAAACAAACAAAAAAAAACAATGGGAAAACCTAGTACAAGTAAATGTTGTTTCTAAGCTGTTGGGTTTTGTGGTTAGTTGTTCTGCTTTTTCCCTTAAATTTCCTCATGAAGGGAGAGTAACCTATTTATTTGGGCCTCATACATTTAAGTCCATTTTTTCTGCGTCTTATTTTATATTTTATCTTATATTTATATTTATATATTTATATTTTATCTCACAAGCAAATCCTGATGTTCTTTAAACTTGTGCTTAAGCTGTCATCCTCTTAATGAACACGAAGTTGTTTTGTCTACGTTCTGTAGATATTACCCCCTTGCCATATACATTAACCTGGCTGCAAAGCAGAGCTAAAAGCTGCAGAGCTGTTGAAACTCCTGAGATAAGACGGGCTGTAGATGCCTCTTAACAGCTCCTCGTATTTGCTCTCCTGTGATTTACATCCAATTTATGATACCCATTAGAGTAGATAGACTTTACTTAATCAAGACCACAGTCAAGTCCTAGTCATTCAACACATTTGCCCTTTCTCTCCCTGGAGAGCAGGTCCCTTGTTTCATTAAAAGCACTGCAAATACATATTCAAAATGCAAAGATGAAAGAAGTCAGCAGTGGCAATTAATTTTATGGGTTGCTGCTACAAGAGCATGAATCTCTTTTAAGGCCACCATTTTTTAGCTTATTATACCTGTTCAGCCTCTGAATGGAGATGGCGCATAGGTATTAAATGTTCACCAGCACCTTTCACACTATTGTGTACAAGCTTAGTGAGTAGCCCTACTGTCTTAAAAGAGAGCCAGAACACAATGCAAAATTAAGTAGAGGGTAGCAATATATAGATTTTTGAAACTGCAACCCAAGATTGTCCAGAAGTCTGGTTTTATAAAATTGTTTGCCCATTTCTTAACTTAAGGTATTCTTTTGACTGCTTTTGTTATTTGATTAGTCTAATGTTGTTCATGAAATCACTCAGTAAACAATAAAGTGATGTACAAAGGTAAAGGTGTTATTCTAATTCAAATATCTTTTAAATTCTAACATTTCTAACAAATGAACTGATCACAGAGAGAAAAGAGCAGGCTAGTCAATGCTAGGGAAATAAAGAATAACCCCTAAAGAAGCCCTTCCTGCCCCAAATCAAAAACATCAGATATGGGTAAATAGAAGGGGCTTTCCTAGGTTCTGGCAAATACATTCTCATGGGAATGTGACCTCATAGAATACATACACATTCACTGTGACTCTTACATTTCCACTGACCTCTGGCAGGGCAGTAATTCAGGGTCTGTTGTGCTATGATAGAACCCTTTGAGCTAATTTATTTCTGCCTCTCTCTGACATTGTAATGGCTCCATTCATAACAACTCTCTGCTGTGCAGTGCCAATGGAAACAGCTCATGCAAGGTTTATCATCCTAAGAAAATAATGGACATCAACTGTGAAGATGGTATTCATGGAAATATGCAGCTCCATGGAATTCCAAGCCAAGTAGCCTGTGTTGTGAAGGGCGCTCTTCTTGCCCACAAGCCTGCTTCCCTCCAGTTTCATTGCCCTGCCAGGATCTGCACCCTGAATTTCCAGCCTCAGTTTTTAGTCTTTCCCCGCTTGTCTATATCAGATCTTCTTACTGATACTTAATATTTAAAGTCACAAATGCAAAGTACTTATACTCACTTTTTGAAATGCTTTTAATAAAGGGCTGAAAGTAGATCCCCCTTTTCCATGGCCTCCAGGGAGTGGCTACATCCTTAGCTGTATGTTGGAAGCCCACACTGGGCACAGATATTTTCACAGCCATAACCAGTTATAGCTTTCAGCAAAGGGCAGATTTCACCAAGCTTTTCATTTCCCTTCTTTATTTTTAGGTGTCTTTTATATTGTTGAAAGACACCACTTGGCAGCAAGGTCCCATGAGTCAAGGCCGACTTGCCACATAGTTGAATACAGGCAAAAGTTTTTTTCTCACCAGACAGGAAATGTAACAGGGGTATGGAAATTATTATAAAACCATGCAGAAATACTCACAGTTTTGGTTTGGCAAGCAGAGGTGGTGGCTCCTTAGTGGGTGAAAGCAGGACAGCTGGTGTTGGAAGAGATTTATTACTGTTAGCTTTGCCGTTCATCAGTCCATTTACTCCACGGCTGGGATGGACGCCGTTCCTTTCCCTCTCAGCAGCATTGAATTGCATTTGAAGGGCTGCCCTGCTCAGGCCTAACTCAGGGTTGTTCACCTGCTGGATCTCAGATGGTTTCTTTGAAGCCAACTCCAAGGAACTTGTCTCCAAGATTGGAGGGGGAGGTGGAAAGTGTTGGAAGTGGTCATTGTTGGATTCTCCCATTGACTCGTAACTACAGTTTTCAGTGTTGGCTAAGGAAGGGGAAAGAGAGGAAAAACATAAGAAGATGCCACTAGTTCAACAAGTGATTTCACACTGTCAGAGTCTTCTGAGAATCCCCGTGTTGTGTGAAGTTGTTAAAGAAGAGGTGATTGTGCTGCTCTCATCTGATGCAGAAGCACTGCCAGCTGGAGGGCCTGGTTCTTTCAAGCTTGTTTTGAACGAGTGCTACCGTTTCATTTCCTGACTGAGCTCACATTTGGGGAACCCAGCTACTGAATCATAAAAATTTCAAACAAGAGCTAAAGATAGAACTTGGCAAAAAAAGTGACAACACAAACAGTATCAACCAACAATGCTTTGTCCTCTCACGTTTTGGTCCATGGGTCCGACTGAACATCCTAGCTGTCACTACTCAAATTGGCTCAAGCTGTAAAGGTTTTATGTGGATATTCATCTAAAGCTAGGGAAGGTAAACCTTGGAGTCCAAGTAAAATTTCATAATCTCATAAAAATATTTTTTTCCATATTAGATGATTGCTCCAACTATAACTCAGTACGAAAGAGATTTTTATTTGTTGCCCTCAATAGGCTGAAAGCATCTTGAGATCACGTCTTTTTTAGATTCTGCAGCTTGCCCACAGCCCAGCAGAGCTCCTGGCATGCACTCAAAAATGCTTATTGAGGTAAACAAAAAGCTCAAAAATAAAATATTTGTTGATTATGTTTGACCTATAGCAGATTTACTGCAGAAACAAATGGAAAATATTACACACAAATTTTTGCCACTCAGACTTATAGAGCCCAGGGTTTTGGCCATATTGTTTAAACACTGCACTCCTGCTATGGCCATTTGATGGGACAGTGTTGAAGCCAACTCGGAATCAAAACGCTGGGGTCCTCTTTGCTCTGTAACTCCGATCCTGACACTTAGGTTTCTTTCAGCACTTACAGTAGTCATTCACAGAAACCATTTCCCACTTAAGATGACCCTCCCATTTCTTTTCTTAATTAAGATGAAAAAGCATTTACAATTGCCACTCTAAGGTCCCTAAATAAGTTTTGGTTGTGTCTCTGCTGCCACCTAGCACCAAGTTCTTGCTCTTCTGAAGGAATCCAAGTACAATTCAGTTGTTCTCTCCAAGTCCGTATCATTTAACAAATGACCCATTTATTGATTCCCTACTATGTACATTATGTTCCAGGCTTGGTCAAAAACATATTTTAAAAATATCTTTAAGATGAATGGCAGAGATGAGGCAATTAAAGTAAGCTAATGCTCATTAGTAACTAGAAAACAGACAAATAGAAAGCAAAGAAAAGAAAAGAAAAAGAAAAAAAGCTGTTTCACATTGCCTTCCCTAGTGGTAAGTTTTTGAGTTTAGAAAATATCCATATATTTTTGAAAATTGACTTCAATAATACAATACATTGCTTTCTTTTTCATATTAGTTATATACTATCATTGATATAGACTATCAATGAAATTTGAGTTTGAAGGCCTTTACAGCTTCTCTGAGTTTTATCTTGTATTACATTTTATACAAGAAGGCTTATCTTGTATTACCTTTTCAGAAGTTTCAACAGTGGATCAGACAATGGCTTATTTGTACAAGTATCTCCAGATCTCATGTGTTGGCACTGCTGAGAAAGTGACTGAACCTCCGATGTAGAGGTGGCTTTCCAATGTGAATATGATTCTAGGTTAGCAGGAGGATGTTAGGAAACCAGCTCCATCGTTTCCAAGACCAAGACTGCACGATTTTAAAGAAAGCCCCCTGTGTGTTCAGTTGCTACACGATCATTATCTTTTGGTTTGTCATCTCCACTTCACTCCTTCTCCTCCCCTCCCCAAAAGCCTTTGTTTCATGATGAACTTAGACTGTCAGGGTGACTCCTGGAGTGGCCAGATTCCTGAAGGCTGAGCTGAGCCCTCTTCCTGGGACAGTCCCTTTGTCCCTTCCTTCCTCCCTCCCTCCCCCACTCCTTTCCTTCCTTCCTTTCTTCCTTCCTTCCTTCCTTGACGGAGTCTGACTCTGTCACCCAGGCTGGAGTGCAGTGGGATGATCTTGGCTCACGGCCACATCCACCTTCTGGGTTCAAGTGATTCTCCTGCCTCAGCCTCCAGAGTAGCTGGGATTACAGGCACGCACCACCACACTCAGCTAATTTTTGTATTTTTGGTAGAGACAGGGTTTCACCATGTTAGCCAGGCTGGTCTCGAACTCTTCACCTCAAGTGATCTGCCTGCCTCGGCCTCCCAAAGTGCTGGGATTACAGGTGTGAGCCACTGCACCTGGCCAGGACAGTGCCTTTCTGCTGTGGCCAATCACACTGGTGCTGGGGAACAGAACCCAGTCATTTTTTTTACTCCTCACATACCTGGGGTGACAACCAGCTGGGCAGTGCTGGTTGCTGATCCATAATCATTTCTTGCTGAACATGTAAAGATCCCTGCATCTTCAGGGAAAGTCTCAGCAATAACTAGGGTGCAAATCTCCTCTGGAAGTGAAGAGAACAGAATCATTCATCAGAGTTGAACCATGAAGTCACTTTTAAGAAGTGAGACCCTCCACCTTTCCACAACAAACAAATTAGGTTATGATTATTACAGATTCACTTTACAAAAGTGTTTGCAATAGAATCTCTTTACATTTAATTTAGCAATTCTGCCTAGCAGAAAAAGCTTTGGAGGTAGACCCATTCTTTGTGATGTTGGACAAGAGCAGTCTCGGTGTCCTCATCTATAAAATGGGGATAATACATACCCAATGGGTTATCTGTGAAGATAAAACGAGATGTCTGCAAGTGTGCAGCTCTGTATTTTGCATGTAGGAGTTAAGCTGATTGCATGTCAGAGTTCTTTCTGTACATACAGCTACCTCTTATATCTGCTCAGCTGCAAACCAAGCAGTGGGGAAAATAAAGCTCTTCTGAAATGCTAACCATGGGGGAAAAAAGAACATGACCTGTATATGTTTGACCTGTAGACAACTATTCTGGAAGGTACTGTTAAGTGGCATGGCAGTGTTGTAGGGCATGAAAAGCCCAGACTCGAAACAGCTGCCAGGGCTTGAATGAGGGTCCTGCCACATCTTGCCTTTGTGACTTTGGTCAGTCTCCCTGAACTTCAGTGTTCTTCTCCGTAAAATGGAGACAATAATAGAAGCTACCTCACAGAGTTTGTATTAGTCACGCATGACACACAAAATTAACCACCACACGGTTATTGTGAGGGGGATGATGATGATGATGATGACGATAACAAGAGCTGACAGCTATATAAGCTGACAGCTTACTATACACTAGGTATTGTTACCAGCACTTAACATAGATTAAATCTAATCATCATGTCAATCTTATGAGTTATGTAAGTTTATTATTAGCCCATTTTATAGGTAGAAAATGGAAGCACAATAAGGTTAATTCACTTGCCCAAGGTCACACAGCTAATAAATACTAACATAGGGATTCAAACCAAGCTGGGGTCCAGACTCCAAACCCTAACCACCACCTACTTTTGTGATATGACATACTGTGCTTAGGACATTGCCTGGCACAGAGCAAATGTTTCATAGCCAGTGTTAGCTGTTAACATTAAAAGGAAGCTATATCTAGGGTATTAATTAGTTTTACTAGTTGAATAATTGCTTATATTGTACCAGTAAAATAAAGATAATTATGTGGGCAAACTTAAGAAAAGTGATATATTTCAGATTCCCACAAAGTGATTCTATTGGTTATTCACAAATTTTGGGGGTAGCATAAGACCATGTATTGTAAATTTCTTAGTAATAATGGCTGCAATTATTCCTTCCTTTGTAGACATGCCTCTTTTTAACGTGCCTCTGCAACACCTTCCATAAAGTGGCAGAGTCTATTTCCCCATCCGTTGAACCTGGGCTGGCCCTGTGAGTTGCTTTAGCCTAGAATGTGGTGAAAGTGATGTTGTTGGCCAATTCTGAGCCAAATCCTTGAGAGGCCTGGCCTGTTTCTGCTCCATCTCTTGGAACCCTAATGAACCCTTAGGTGAACAAGGCTGTGCTAACCTGTAGGAGGAAGAGACCATATGGAGCAGACATAAGCCCTTCCAAAAGAGACCATCCTAGACTAACTGACTCGTTCCTAGTCATCCTGGCAGCTGACCATGGCCGCACTGAGAGAGCCCAGCTGTGGTCAGCCCAGCCTGGCACAGACCACAAAAACCACCCAGCTGAGGTCAAGCCAAATAGTTCACCCACCGAATTATGGTTGCTGCTTTAAGCAACTAAATTTTGGGGTGCTCTACTGTATTGCAGTAGCTAACTCATAGAATTTGATAAGATAAACCTCCTTCACTAACATCCTTCTAAGAGCAAACGTTTCAGACCATCAATAATGAAAATCAGCAAATCTGTTTCAAAACATTTTATGTTTTAAACCCTGAAACAAAAGAAGTACTAACTGTAGGTAAAAGTGATATATTTAAAAAAACATTTTTGTCTATTGAAGAGAGCTTTAAATATTTTATTTTTTTACCTATACATCAAATTAATAAATGCAAAAGTAAATAAATTAAACACTAAGTATAAAATAAAGTGTAAATGTTTCTCTTTATAATCGAATTCCCTTTATATACCTAATACCCCTTAATAATCTCACTCTTCAAAGGCAAATGCAGAGTTTGTTGTATTTGATTCTAGAAAAAAATTCATGTATCTATCATTTCAAAATTTGTCCAAGTATTATCAAACTATATAGTTTTTGATGTCGTGTTATTGGGTCAAATATATATATCTATTTTTTTGTATTACCAAGTAATATGGCCTATAGGCATCATTGAGTTTTACTCGATTTCTCACTCCATTCTTAGGTTTTATCAACCCCCTGCCCCACCCACCAAAGCCTTTCCTTTTCCCCATTTCTGATGATGCTGATGGTAATCTGGTTAACAGACTGCTTGAGATTTTGTTAAAAGCTAAAATGCAAGGATTCTTCTGTGTCAAAATGTTACGTTCCTTAGGAAAGATCTGAGGACTACGGTGATTATAAGCTTCTGAGAGTTTAGCATTGTAGTGTAGCTCAAGGTCAACTCATTTCTAAGATATATTAATACAGGTTTAAAATTGCAAGAGTTGTAGAAACACACACCTTATTCTTTCAGCATATTATTCAATTTGATGTTTGAATGGGGTGTGAAAAACTTAGTTTATTCTTTATGTTCTATTATTAATTTTGTGTTCTACATTGAATCTAAATTATTTAGTTGAGGTAAAAGTAAAGGGCAATGACAGTAGGAGAAATACTGCAAAATTCCACTTAAGAGGTATCTAAACTAGTCATACTCTTAGAAGCAGAAGGTCGAATGCTGGCTGCCAAGCATTGGGGACAAGGAGGAATGGCAGTTGCTGTTCAGTGGGCATAGTTTCACTCATGCAAGATGAAAATGTTCTAGACATCTGCTGCACAACATTAAGCATATAGTTAACAATACTGTAGTGTATACTTAAAAATTTAAGAAGGTAGATTTCATGTTATATGTTTCTTCAACCATAAGAAAAAAAGTAAAGGGCAATGAAATCTATATTAAGTATTCATCCATTTATGGTAATTTAAGGCCAGGCGCAGTGGCTCATGCCTGTAATCCCAGCACTTTGGGAGGCCGAGGCAGGCGGATCACTTGAGGTCAGGAGTTCAAGACCAACCTGGGCAACACGGTGAAACCCCATCTCTCCTAAAAACACACACAAAAGAATTAGCCAGGCATGGTGGCAGGTGCCTGTAATCCCAGCTACTTGAGAGGCTGAGGCAGGAGAATTGCTTGAACCCGGGAGGCGGAGGTTGCAGTGAGCCAAGATCGGGCCACTGCACTCCAGCCTGGGCAACAAGAGTGAAACTCTGTCTCAAAAGAAAAAAAGAAAGCCAAAAATGCTAATTTAAGTAAAATACTGTGATGGGTATCATAAATGCAAAGACATTAAAATCAGGAAGAAGTTGCTCAAACATTCTACATCTTTCTTGAAGAACAATAAGGACAAATGGTTCCTAATTGCAGCAAGAGAGCAGAAGGTGGGTTAAATGAATGGAAAGACTTGTTAAGGAAAGGTTTTAAGATGTCGAGAAAATTTTTTGAGATAAAGTCTGGAATCTCCATCCATGAACAGCTCCTAGAAGCTTTTACAGTCATCTACCTACTTGTTAAGCATCTTTAAGAGTACACTGTCTTAATATTTCATAGCTGCAGATATGGAGATAATTAATGGTTCCTGCCTTTGAGTTGTCTGTAATCTTATCAAGGGGTTGAGACACATCTTTTACATGAATTAAACTTGAATTAGAAAATCATCAGGTCTATTCCAACTCCAAAAGCTTACACTCTTAATGCCCACATGACAATGGTATAGTTTTTTAAGCCCTCCTTCTCTCTTTCCTTCAAAACTGGGCTGTCTTAAAAACGCAGTTAAGTCAGCTGCAAGCAAAAATGTTTGCCAGAATCTATTTGGCAAAAATTTTTTGAAATATAAGATGTAAGTAGGAAATATAATATAGAATTAAAATTTTTAGGCAATTAAAAATTAAAAGTTTATTTCAAACTTCTGAAATTAAAATTCTAGTTCATTATGCAGTATTTTAAAAAATTGACCAAATATTTGATCTACTATAATGATCCTATAATCACAAAGACAGGATCTTTTTGGTCTTTTTCTCCCACTTGTCTTGATAGCTTTGCAACCCCTCCTATTGAGTCTGTAAAAACAGAACCAAATGTAGTTTCCTGAATTGTCTTCTTTTTCTTTATTCTTAAGATTTATCTCTACCATTTAAAGATTTTTATTTTTTTGAATAGGTAATACAAATACAACATACACATTTTTTTTTTTTTTTTTTTTTTTTTGAGACGGAGTCTCGTTCTGTCGCCCAGGCTGGAGGTGCAGTGGCGCAATCTCGGCTCACTGCAAGCTCCGCCTCCCGGGTTCACGCCATTCTCCTGCCTCAGCCTGCCCAGTAGCTGGGACTACAGGCGCCTGCCCGGCTAATTTTTTTGTATTTTTAGTAGAGACGGGGTTTCACTGTGTTAGCCAGGATGGTCTGGATCTCCTCACCTCGTGATCCACCCGCCTCAGCCTCCCAAAGTGCTGGGATTACAGGCGTGAGCCACTGCGCCCAGTCAACATACAAATTTTTTAAGGTACAAACAGGTATATGGTTATCTTTTAAATAATTAAAAATTGCCCGTGCCTATGTCCTGAATGGTAATGCCTAGGTTTTCTTCTAGGGTTTTTATGGTTTTAAGTCTAATGTTTAAGTCTTTAATCCATCTTGAATTAATTTTTGTATAAGGTGTAAGGAAGGGATCCAGTTTCAGCTTTCTACATATGGCTAGCCAGTTTTCCCAGCACCATTTATTAAATAGGGAATCCTTTCCCCATTGCTTGTTTTTCTCAGGTTTGTCAAAGATCAGATAGTTGTAGATATGTGGCGTTATTTCTGAGGGCTCTGTTCTGCTCCATTGATCCATATCTCTGTTTTGGTACCAGTACCATGCTGTTTTGGTTACCGTAGCCTGCATGGGCAAGGACTTCATGTCTTAAAACACCAAAAGCAATGGCAACAAAAGACAAAATTGACACATGTGATCTAATTAAACTAAAGAGCTTCTGCACGGCAAAAGAAACTACCATCAGAGTGAACAGGCAACCTACAAAATGGGAGAAAATTTTCGCAACCTACTCATCTGACAAAGGGCTAATATCCAGAATCTACAATGAACTCAAACAAATTTACAAGAAAAAAACAAACAACCCCATCAAAAAGTGGGCAAAGGATATGAACAGACACTTCTCAAAAGAAGACATTTATGCAGCCAAAAGACACATGAAAAAATGCTCACCATCACTGGCCATCAGAGAAATGCAAATCAAAACCACAATGAGATACCATCTCACACCAGTTAGAATGGCAATCATTAAAAAGTCAGGAAACAACAGGTGCTGGAGAGGATGTGGAGAAATAGGAACACTTTTACACTGTTGGTGGGACTGTAAACTAGTTAACCATTGTGGAAGTCAGTGTGGTGATTCCTCAGGGATCTAGAACTAGAAATACCATTTGACCCAGCCATCCCATTACTGGGTATATACCCAAAGGACTATAAATCATGTTGCTATAAAGACACATGCACACATATGTTTATTGCGACACTATTCACAATAGCAAAGACTTGGAACCAACCCAAATGTCCAACAATGATAGACTGGATTAAGAAAATGTGGCACATATACACCACGGAATACTATTCAGCCATAAAAAATGATGAGTTCATGTCCTTTGTAGGGACATGGATGAAATTGGAAATCATCATTCTCAGTAAACTATCGCAAGGACAAAAAACCAAACACTGCATATTCTCACTCATAGATGGGAATTGAACAATGAGAACACATGGACACAGGAAGGGGAACATCACACTCTGGGGACTGTTGTGGGGTGGGGGGAGGGGGGAGGGATAGCATTAGGAGATATACATAATGCTAAATGACGAATTAATGGGTGCAGCGCACCAGCATGGCACATGTATACATATGTAACTAACTGGCACATTGTGCACAGTTACCCTAAAACTTAAAGTATAATAAAAATAATAATAAAAAAAAGAAGCTCAAAAAAAAAATTAAAAATTTTCATGAAGCTTCAATTTTAAAACAGAGACAATATATTTCAGCTTGTATCTGTACACTAAAACCTGTTACAAAGAAACAACATAAATATCCAGTTATATAAAGTGATAGATTATTTCAGGTTATATATATATTTTTCATATCTATATATGAAAAACATATAGATACAAATCTCAAAAATTATTAAAAATTTTAAAATAATATATTAAAAATATATACAAATAACCTGAAATAATCTATCCCTTATCTAACTGGCTATTTCTGTTGTCTCTCTATAACAAGTTTAGCATATATGCGTAGGCATCAATATATGAAAAACACCAAAAAGTACAGCAATCTCAAGTGAGCTCAATGGCCTATATTTCAAGTACAAGAGACTTGGAGTTTTTTTTTTTTTTTGAGAGGAGTTTCGCTCTTGTTAAACAGGCAGGAGTGCAATGGCACAACCTCAGCTCACTGCAACCTCTGCCTCCCAGGTTCAAGCAATTCTCCTGCCTTAGCCTCCTGAGTAGCTGGGATTACAGGCATGCGCCACCACACCCAGCTAATATTATGTTTTTAGTAGAGACAGGGTTTCTCCATGTTGGTCAGGCTGGTCTCAAACTCCCAACCTCAGGTGATCCCCCTGCCTCAGACTCCCGAAGTGCTAGGATTACAGGCGTGAGCCACCGCGCCGGGCCTGAGACTTTGAGTTCTTAATAATGTTGCCGTTTTGTTTCAAATGAAACAATTTTTTTTCCTTTTTCCTGAAATGATGGTATCACTCAAGACTTCCTATGCTAGAAATAGTGGAAAATACTGGGTAATTTTCACAAATACCTGGAATACTTTTTTGAGCACTGTAATGTGGATGCCGGGTCATAATGCAGCAGGTAGTATTATATATGGCAATACTGGCCCTCATCTGACTCATGGTGATGGCAGCTGACTTTGATAGCTCATTTCATGTCTCGCCACTGAGTAACACAAGTTATGTTTTTAAATTTTATGATCAAAATAGACCTTTAAAGGACAACGCATTGTGCCCAGTATGATTGTGGACTTATATGGATAACACGCTACAGAATTTTCTAGCTTTCCCAATGTTGACCCAGCTGGAAAACAAAGCCAACTGGGTTCAATATTACCGGAATATTTACTTTCGGTTTCTGTAGTGTTGATAAGAGCAAAATGAAAAATTAATTTATTGAAATCCTGAACTCAGGTTATATGCTGTGCTTTATAATTTCAACACTGTATCTCTATAAAGAATAAGCACATTAAGACCACATCCCATAAAATAGGCAGCTGTGGTGTCATAGGGAGGAAAGGTGTAAACTCAGGCAGGCTCACCTCTGCTCACCGTAGCATCTCCATCAGGCAAATGTCCCCTCACAAGATGCATTGTGGGAACTGGGAAAACACCATAACTCAATGGTGTAAAGCTATGAGGTTTGATCCAGCAATCCCACTTCTGGCTATATTGCCAAAGAATGAAAATCTGCATGTTGAAGAAATATCTACATTCCCATGTTTGTTGCAGCATTATTTACAACAGCCAAGGTATGAAAACAATGGAAGCATTTATCAGTGGATGAATGGATTAAAAAATGTGGCATATATGTACAATGCAATACCTTTCAGCCTTAAAAAATGTTGTCTGTCATTTGAGACAACATAGATGAACCTAGAGGACATCATGCTAAGTGAAATAAGCCAGGCACAGAGAGACAAATACTGCATGATCTTACTTATGTGTGGAATCTAAAAAAAATGTAAAGTAGAAAGATGGTTAATCAGAGAGGGGTGTGTGGTGGACAGGAGAAGGGGAGACATTGCTCAAAGGGTACAAAATTTCAGTTAGGCAGGAGGAATAGGTTCATGGTGACTATAGTTCATAATAATGTATGCATATCTTTTTTCTTTTTCTTTTCTTTCTTTCTTTTTTTTTTTTTTGAGACAGTCTTGCTTTGTTGCCCAGGCTGTAGTGCACTGGCGTGATCTCAGCTCACTGCAACCTCCACCTCCCGGGTTCAAGCAATTCTCTTGCCCCAGCCTCCCAAGTAGCTGGGATTATAGGCATGTACCACCACACCGAGGTAATTTTTTGTATC